>NC_135344.1:33543651-33879365 GCF_023851605.1 Tamandua tetradactyla | reverse complement strand
CCTTTTAAAAGAGACCTGACAGTGGCCATCGGGCCTCTCCTTGTTCCTCCTAAGAGCTTTCACATCCACAAGGACACTGAGCACTTGCTGGGTATTCTGTGCTTCACTGTAATATGCAGGGTGGGGTAGGTCTGGTTCAGTGTAATCTAAGCAGCTGGAGCAGTTTTAATAACTCCTTCAAGTTAGCAGTCTAACTGATGAAATTTAATCCAGCCTTGCAATGGCTACCAAGCAGCCAACAAAATAGTCTAAGAAGAGAACTGTCATTCCTGTAACAAGCGGCGAATGGCGGGTTTTTATGTAAAGGAACTGTACTGCAGGGCTGGGGGGTGGCTGGGTTATCAACACCTATCATCTCTGCCCTGATGAAGCTTAGAATCCAGCTGGGGAAAACTGAGAACTGTGACAAATGCTATGAAAGCACAGAAAAGGGAGGATGAATAAATACAATTTAGACTGAAACGTGAATAAAGACATACAAGGGGTGCCCCTTTTAAGACTTCACAGTACGCTTTCAAGAGTTTCAGTCCTGTCATTAGACATTTCCAATCAAATAAGGAAGAACACCAGATGTAGGAGAAAATGCCTAATTGTGAACTGCATAATCTATTAACAGTTTTAGTCAATCTCTCCTGAATCTCCAAAAATCTGACTAGAGCTTTATAGAGTGAGGGTGCAGATGAGACTATTACTTTATAGGCTAATATACAGAGAACAATATGTCAAACTCACTTTTAAAAATGTTTCCAAATATTTATTATATATGACCATTTGGCTCCCTCATTTTTCTTTTACCTGAACTTTTGGTTTAATTTCATTTTTTATCAAATTAATAAATGACCATCATTTAAAAGTCAAGACTTTTACTAGACTTAAAACAAAAGAAAGGACAATCCTATGATTCATCCTTCCCCTTCTCTAATTCCAACTCCCTAGAGACAAATATTTTGAATCACTTTAGCTATTTACCCCGGCATTTGCCTTCTTATTCTGAAATAATATTTCTGTGCTGCTATGTAATTTTTAATTTTATAATTTTCACCTACTCTTGAAAAATGAGACTCTCTTCTAAATTAATTTTAGAATCAGCTTATCAAGTTTTACTGATTTATTACATTGTAGAAATATGGATTTTTTTTAAAACTACTATATGAAGGAGACAACTGAAAAAAAAAGGATATACTCTAAGCTAAACTGCTGAAATAAATGAAACCAAAATTTAACTGGGAATCTGAGAAAAAGAATTTGCTTCAAAATTTATAATACTGCTTTGAGACAATGGCAGTTAACCAAATTCCCTTGTATCTGAATTTCTATCTGCAAAATGAGGGAGAGAGAACAATAAATTCTCAAGCTTAGTTACTAGAGTAAAGTAAGGAATTTGAGCTTTTGCCAGAGTTTTGCTCTAAATTCAATTAAACCTTTTTTTTTTTTTTAAACTGGACCCCATGGTCATTTCCTTAGACTGACACATTTTTGCTACTCTCAGAGTATGATATATCCCACATTGTTGGTTTTTTCACTTTGTTTTTCATTTTTCTTTTGTTTTTTCTTCATTTCTTTCTTTATAAAAGTCTGGCATTCCCAATAGGCATAGCAGTGATCTTGCTGGCTTTCTCTCCTGCTCTTGTGCTATTACATTTAATTTGTGTGCTTTTATAACTTTGTACTTATGCCAGAGGCTTTTGAACAATGGGCACCCATTCAATAAATCCCAGAAATCAATGACTTGATGACTGTAAGTGCTTTGAACTCAATGGACAGAAGGCTCTACGTTAGTAATATAAGAGTGAGGACACTAGGATAAAAGATTAAAGAAAAACAAAGAATAAAGCTTTTTGAAAAATCTAACACACACACACACGTCATCCTTTGTTACATAGCACTCATTTTCCTTATTTGTACTGAGTTCTCAAAATCTCTTCCTCTATTTTTTGAAAGGAAAATGACAAACATTTGTAAAACAAAAACACATTTATACATATTTTCAATGATTATTTCTTTTGAACTATGTATGGGATGATGACTGCAAATCCTATTATAGAATATGAAAATCTTAAATACATCCTGCAATCTCATGGAAATAATTTCAGTGCTATGATGAGGCCTTTGGAACTTCCACCAACCTGAGTTCTGCAAATATACTTTTGACTTTAGTGCTTTTTTCTTGGTTTATTAAGCATAACAATTTAAAATCTGTTAGACAATCAGGTTTAAAGAAAATTAATCAGGATATTCAGCTATGGGGGTTCTTTTTATGAATTATTCATAATTACTAATACAAAACTTGCCTTTTTAACAAGCCTGTTATCACTAGTCCCCACAAGAACTTTATAAAATAGCAGGGGTAGAGTCATATTCTAAACTAATGTAAGACTAGAATGGAGATTGGGATTAACTTCACACCACTTCTCCCCAATATTTCAACTCAAAATCTATTTCCTAAAATAATTTTCTCATAATTACACTGTCAGTTTATACCATGCAAAATAATCCCCATTTTTACATGCCCTGATATCATCTCTGTTTGCCAAATCCAGAGGATATGTTTTAATCCTCATCTCCCTCTCAATTCACAGTTGTTTCACCATTTCTTCCTCTTTTAAGATATGCCCTCCTGACATCATGCACTTTAGTTTCCCCTGCTCAGCCCTTGTTAGCATCTTCTAAAGAGAAGATAGAAGGTGCTTCTGTGCTCTGGACTGAACCTTTATTTCTCACGAAGCTCTCTCTTCCATGGTGCCCTTATCCACCGCCATGACTTTAAACATCTTATTTATGTTGATGACATCTAAATTCCATCTTTAGCCTAGAATTCTCTTCGATGTTCCAAGTCACAGTCATCTCTCACACACTGATGAACTCACCTACCTGCCTGAACTCCCATCCCTTTAAATAACCCTGTACAGTGTTTTTTTCAAAGGTAAATCAAGCCAGGTTACTGTACTGATCAAAACCCTTCAATGACTTTATGTCCAACTGTGAGTAACATCCCAATTCCTCATAATGGCCCATCAGGCCTGACATAACCTGGCACTGGCCTAAAGCTCCAATTTCATTTGATACTACTCTCTCTCCATTATCCACACTCCATACTGGCCTGCTTACCATTTCTTGAATAAACAGAGTTCTGTCTTGCCTCAGGTCCTTTGTGCATGCTCCTTCCTCAGCCTCAAATACCTTCACTCTTCCTCAAGCCGACTCATATTTACCTATCCAGTCTCATATAAATACCACTTTCTCAGAAACCAAGTGTCTGAAATCTCCTCACCCCCATACTGAAATTAGGATCTTCATGATTCACTGTCATTACCTCCTTGTTATTTTTCCTAGCTCTATTTATAATTTTATATTTATTTGTTTGCTAAATTATTGCTTTTTTTTTTTCCTCTGCTAGCTCCCTGAGGCAGGGTCCATGTCTGTTTATCCATCACCAGATACTCAATGCCTGGGAGCAAAACATGACACAAATAAAATTAAAATACATGTTTTTAATGGTTGATGACTTCCCTGACTTAATATTCTGTTTTACTTTTGTATCTATTCTATTGCATGTGATTTAAACTAAGAGGTAACTACTTAATAAGAGGACTATTGTGCCTATTTTCTGATGCAGAAATAGAGACTCAAAGAGATTGAGCAATACCCTTACTATCAAATAGCTATTAAGTAACAGAACTAGATTCAAACCCAGGGATGTCTGACTTCAGAGTCTTTCTTCTTGAATGGGAAAACTGAAAACTCAAAACATGGGAAGTGATTTATCAATGGCTTTATGTCATTACAACTTGAATGGTTTCCTTTTTTTTCCTAGGAAAGAGGATGTATATTATTATTATTATTTATATATTGAGAACATACATTTTCTACAATCAATGCATTTTTTAAAATCTCCATGGTTTGCTTTTGTGATGTTACTGACTTAAAGCAAGCTGGATGTTGAAAAATAGAAAAAGAACTACAAACTCCAGAGTCAGAAGATATGTAACACTTCTCTTATATTCCATAATCAGTTCTGGAGCATTTCTGTTAGATACAGACCACCTCATCTTTGTTGTACTTGAATCTCCAATGGGAGAGGCCAGATGACTCTTTCTGTATCTGGTACATAGCATGTCCTTTTTGTTGATGGGTTTTCCTATGTTACTAGAAAAAGAGTAGGGTAATACTGGCATCACTATTCCAGCTATCTTTAATCTGCCATAATTACCAACACGGAGCACCCCTTCATTCCTCTAACAGAAAGGTGATTAGGCTCTATTGATTAAAAGCAAACAAACAAAAACAAAACAAATAAACAAAAAAACCACCTGAAATTAAAAAAAAAATACTTAAATTTTAAAAGTTAACAAACATAGATACCAGTTATTAATATGTTCTAAAGTCCATAATTAAATCAGAAATAGATTGTTCTTATGTTCAGATAAATTTTGCTCTGGAAGGATATATGGAAAAGGCTTTGACATATTTCCATTCCTGAATGGTGACGATCATATGTGAATGAACACAACTGTGGATGATAATGTATTCACTGAAAACATTCAGTGAAAACCTACCATGATCTAGCCATTGTGCCTAGAAACTCACATGTATAATTCCTAATATTAAATCCAACTTTGCAAAGTAGATATTATCCTCATTTTTTAGATGAGAAAATTGAAGCTCAGAGAGCTGCAATAACTTCTCTATGGTCCCTAACTAAATATTTACTAACCCAGGGAGTATAGCTAGTGAGTGCTAAAACTGAGAGTTAGGTCTATCTGACTTGCAGCATTAGCTTATTCCATTCAGCCACAGTGTACCGAAATGAGAATTTTAATAGGCTCCTCATGTGATGGGAGAATAATGGATATATCTTCCTATTTTTTGGGTGGGAGAAGCTGTAGTGATAATAATATTGGCTACCAATATTTACACAGTACTCGTTATACGCTCAATATTGTGCTAAGGGCTTTCTATGGATTATTTTACTTAATTTTCAAAACAATCCTATGAGCTAGGTATTATTGCTTTCACTTAACAGACGAGAAATCTAAATATTGAGGTGTTAAGGTCAAGGCCACATGGAGGTGAAACCCAGTTCTTTCAGATTCCAATGTTTATACTAAACTTTTTTAATTGAAAAATTTCAAATATATACAAAAATGGACAGCAGAGTACAATGAATCTCCATATACCTATCGCCCAGCTTTAACAACTAACAACTCATTACCAATGCTGTTTCTCTACACCACTCACTTTCTCCCCTCAGGTGTTATGCCGAAGCAAACAGACATATCTTTCAGGCATAAATATATCGTAAGTATTCCCAAAAGATTAGGATTCTTCTTTTAAAAATATAACTGCTATTCTCACACCTAAAAAGTTAATAATAATCCCTGAAAGTTATCAAAAATACAGTCAGTATTCAATTTTCTAGTTAATAAAAAATGTTACTTTAAAATAGTTTGAGCAGGATCCAAATAAAATCTCTACAGAACAACTGGTCTTTTTAAAAGTGTGATTGATGTCTCTTTCTTCTCCTTCTCCCTCTCCTTTTTCCTTTCAATTTATTATTTGAATAAACTAGGTTATTTATCCTATATAGTTTCTTGCAATTTGGCTATTGGTGTTGTTATTTAAAGTTCCTCTGCCCTGGATATTTCTGGTAAACTGATAGCTAAATCTAGAGGCTTGATCAGATTAGGTTTGGTTTTTCTCTTTCTTTTCTTTTTCTTTTTCAAGACTACTTTCCAGATGAAAACATATTCCTCACTAGGGGGCATACAAGGTACGTTGTCTCTTTTGGCGATGTTAGCAACCAATGGTGCCCAATGCTTGCAACCACTAATTTATTAAGGTTACCAAATGGTGATATTCTAATCCTATCACTTCTTTTACAGTTATTAGCTGTAGTACTTCTCTGAAGAGGAACTTCCTTCATCTATTATTTTGTTACCTAGCGCTACCATCGTACAGGTAAGGCAGGATAAACCCCTGGTTCCTTTTAGAAGAAATCTGGTTGCTAGGGATGCTCCATGCTGTGCCACTGGGTTGGTCACTGTTTCCATGAATTCAAAAGACAGAAGTAGAATAACCACATATACATGAGTTCATACAGACATAGCCTATTCAAATTCAAGATGAGAGTGTTTTTAATCAATCATTTGTATTTTATATCTGCACAAACTGCTCCCATGCCAAGAATTTTGATTCCCAAAGACAATGCGGGAAAAATTAGGATATCACACTCTCAACTGCTTTATCTCAACTTCTACATATGTGTCTTGAAAAAACAACAAGGTTTCTATACAAATTTAATAAAAACAGTTTATCTCCAACTGCCCCCAACTCCCACCCCCCAGTTCTGTGTCTTTTAATTATAGCCTACTAGGAATGAAGAGTCACTTTGAATGTTTGGTTATACCAACAACTGGATTTATATTTAATCATTTCTTTTGATTATTTAAATTTTAGAGACTGCCTTTTTAAATTTTTGTTTTATACTCATGCATAATATTTACATAGTTCTTTTAAGTTAAATGTTAAGAACAGGAAATATTCAGAGAAATCTAGTTTTATCCCTACCTAATAGGGTCATCTCTACCCTATTCTTTCTCTCCCCTTACAGGTAACAGTTAATTTTTTTTTTTAAGTTTATCCTTCCATTGTTTGTTTTTCAAATATAAATAGGCACAAATAATGTCACTAAGCTATCCTGAAGATGATTCTGTGGTGGCAAACAGAACATCATAAAGAGATATTTATCATTCATTTTTATAGCTCCATAATACTCTGTTGGGTGAATGTGTCAAAGTATATTCAATCAGTTACCTATGGAGCTTTGAGATAGAGATCAATCTGTTTGGTTTCAATGCTCTCATAGAGTTTTGTGTTGTATCTGTATTTTTTCTAACCTTTAAATAAAGTCTTTCAATATTTGGTCTATTTTATTTGCTTTATTTTTTACATTTTATTTTTTAGTATATTTTTGGTATTTAGGAAGGTTTGTATTTTTGTTTTTTTCTAATGGATATCCAATAACTTTATATAATTCTTTTAGTCTCCTTTTTTAACATTTTTATTATGATATATAACATTTTTTATTATGAAATATAACATATATACAAGAAAATAATACATTTCAAGTTACATTGTAACAAGTAGTTAGGAATAGATTTTAGAGTTTCGTATGGGTTACAGTTCTACAATTTCAGGTTTTTCCTTCTAGCTGCTCCATGACAGTAGAGACTAAAAGAAATATCAATAAAATGATTCAGTAGTCATACTTATTTTTAGATCCTATCTTCTCTGTTACACTCTTCCTTCTCCTTTGATCCTTTTCCCCATCTTGAGGGATATTTTGGCTATGCCCATTCTACCTTCTTCATATTGGAAAGGGATGTCAATAATATAGGATATGGGACTAGAACTAGTTGATGCTCTTGGAGAGGCTGTCCACTCTAGGTTTCAGGACTTATCTGGCCTGGGAACCCCTCTGGAGGTTGTAGGCTTCTGGAAAGCAATCTTCGTGTATGAAACTTTGGTAGGATCTCAAATAAAATTCTAGGTGTTCTTTAGTGTTAACAGGAATGGTTTTGGTTGGGATTTGGCAAACTGTGGTAATCAGCAGTATCTAGCTGAAGGTTGCACAAGAGCAGCCTCCAGAACAGCCTCTCCACTCTATTTGAACTTTCTTAGCTCATGATACCTTATTTTGTTACATTTCTTTTCCCCCTTTTGTCAGGAAGGTACTGCCAATCCCACGGTGTCAGGGCTAGGCTCATCCCTGCAAGTAAGGTCCCATGTTGCCAAGGAGACTTTCATCCCTGGATGTCATGTCCCAGGCAGAGGGGAGGGTAAGACTTTCCCCAAAGGGTTGTAGCCCCCTTATTATTTTTTTTTTGTCATTTTCTATTGGTTCCTGTGCTGGTTTGAATCTGTTGTGGACCCCAGAAAAGTCATTTCCTTTAATCCTCATTCAATATTGCTGGGTGGGAGCTTATTGATCGTTTTCATGGCGATGTGACTCACCCATTTGTGTTTAGTAATTTTTCATTAGATGGTTTTCATGGAGATGTGTGTCCACCCATTCAAGGTGGGGTTGCTAACTGGAGTCCTTTAAGAGGGAACTGTTTTGCAAAAAGCTAGAGAACCACAAGAGCCATCAGAACCGAGAGAGCCAATGTAGCCAGAGGCCTTTGGAGATGAAGAAGGAAAACGTCCCTAGGGTAGCTTCACGAAACTAGAAGTCAGGAGAGAAAGCTAGCAGACTTCATCATGTGTCCTCTCAGCTGAGAGAGAAACCCTGAATATTACTGGCCTTCTTGAACCAAGGTATCTTTCCTTGGATGCCTTAACTGGGACATTTTCATAGCTGTGCCTTAATTTGGACATTTTCACAGGCTTAGAACTGTAAACTTGTAACTTATTAAATTCCCTTTAAAAAAAGCTGTTCCATTTCTGGTATATTGCATTCCAACAGCTTGCAAACTAGAATGGTTCCCTACTATAAACAATATAATTACCTCTCCATTTTCCTTCCACTTCTCCACCAGCATCATTTGAAATAATATCCTTTTACTCCCAGTTAACTATAAGGCAATCAGCAAGAGAAATCTTGGGACACAAACAGTCTAGACATGATGTACAATCAATGGCTCACCATATCATCACATAGTGTGTATTTATCACTATGTTCATTTTTAGAACATTTGCATCACTCCAGAAATATAAAGAGAAAAAAGAAAAAACTCTTACGTCCCATACCTCTTATCCCTCCCTCTCATTGACCACTAGTACTTTAATCTACCCAATTTTTTAATTCTTTATCCCCTCCCGCATTATTTATTTATTTTTATCCTTATTTTTTCACTCATCTGATCATACGTGGGATAAAAGGATCATCAAACCAAGATTCTCACAATCACTCAGTCCCATTGTAAAAGCCATATCATTATACAATCATCTTTAAGAATCAAGGCTACTGGAATACGGCGCAACAGTTTCAGGTACTTCCCTCAGTCCTCCTCCATATTTTGATAGTTGTATTGTAGTTAGATTGTCAGAGATACAGCCTTTACATATTATACTGTACTCTCTCCTTTATGAATGTCATTAAGTATTTGTTCTACAATAAAAATACATTTAATGTTCACAACCAATCTTTATGTAAGTGTCTCTCCAATCACAGTGAGTATATACAACTCTTTCTCTACTAGGGATTGGCAATTTGGCCCACTGGCCTGTGGTCTGTTTGTACTTGGCCCTTGAGCAAAGAATTATGTTTACATTATAATGAGTTGTAAAATAAACAAACAAACTCAAAACAAAGAAGATATACAACAAAAGGAGCATGTGCCCCCCCCACATACCTTTTTAAATTTTTTGCAAGGAAATTTTCTTTATTGGAAGGGCTTCAAAATCATGTTTACACCAAAATAATTCACTGACACCCAGGAGAACAGAATGGAGAAGTTTAAGGATACTTATTTTCCTTCAACTTTAGTAGCAGAAGCTGAACCCACAATAATGAGAATTTACATGCTGTCTTAAGCAATAGGATGCTGAGGAGTCTGGCGCCTGATGCACACAAATTTTTTTTTTTTTGCATAGGCAGGCACCAGGAATTGAACCTGGGTCTCCAGCACGGCAGACAAGAATTCTGCCTGCTGAGCCACCATGGCCCACCCTGAACAGAACATCTGAAGTTCTCAAGTTGCTTCATCTTTTCACCTCTGAAACGACATTCCTGGAGTGACAATGCCAGACCCAGGAGAATGCTCTTCATCCGATTCCATACCTGCAGCCGTAAGAAGATAATAATTTAGGCTAGGCCCTCAGAGTCTACTACATCCACCATCAGCAGAGCCCGGCTCATCCACTCAATCTTCGGAACTGTGGCTCTGTCTGAGCCAAACATTGGGTCCACCAGCCATGCCTCCAGGTGAAACACCAGCAGGCCTTACAGTTCCTCGATGGGAAACCACCACGTTCGGACGCAAATCCATGACACCGGGAATGGTGACCTAAGCAGGAAGCTCTGGGATGTGGCCGGCACCTGTTTGCCACCCTGGGCCTCGCAGGGCAGGTCCCAGCAGCTCCAGCATCATCTACCATGCTGAGAACAATGTGGCCCTCACAGGACTCTAGACCCCCAGCCTTTGCTGATCACTGCTTTAGTAGAGCCCTCAGAAAGAGAACAATATTCTCTCAGTTGCTGAATGTTCATGAGGTTGTCTGTGCTGTTATACTTGCAAGTCAGTTTGTCTGAAGATACAAAATCCTAGGGTCATATTTTCTTTCCTTGAGTGTGTTAAATGTATTATCCCATTTTCTTCCAGCATTAAGTAAGTACAGTTGTCAAAACATCTATTGATAATTTGACTTTTTCCCCTTAAAAGTGATCTGTTGTTTTTGCCTGGATACTGCTAATTTTTTTCCCTTTATCTTTATAGCTCTGCAATTTCACTAAAATAAGTCTTGGTAGTTGGATACTGCTAATTTCGCCCCCCCTTTATCTTTATAGCTCTGCAATTGCACTAAAATAAGTCGTGGTAGTTGCTGTCTTAGTTGATTTTCTAAGCTATGCAGTATGCCCTCTCAACATGTAGCTTCAAATCTTTTTTTCTCCTTCTTAATTTCAACATGTTTTCTTGAAGTACAGTGGTTTAGTTTTTTCCCCTCTTCTTCTGGGACTATTTTACAGATGTTGGATCTTTACCTATCTTCTTTAGTCACTTTCAAATCTTTTTTCTTTCTTTCTTTACTTCTTATTGCTTTCAATTTTCCCCTACTCTTCACCTATTTCACCATTATATCTTTGTGTTTATTTACTACATCTTTTTAATTAGTCTATATTTCTGAAATGAGCTTTTCTTTTATTTCTCATTTTATTTAGAAATAAAATATATTCATTTCTGAGTTTTTGTAATTCTGATTTATGTTGTTCTTTGGTAAATTATATCACTGTCTTAATTTCTTTTGGCTTGTTTTGAATTTCTGAATGCTTTGCGGTGAGGGTCACATTTCATTCTTTTCCATTGAACATCCCATTATTGTGGCATTATTTGTTGATTTTGGGGGGGCATGGGAATTGAACTCATGTCTCCCACATGGCAGGCAAGAATTCTACCACTGAACTATCCATGAAGTATCATTTTATGGTCTTCATCTGTTTTGCGGGTACGTCTTTCTGGCATGCTTTTATAGTACCTAGGAACATTATTCTTCTCTGTATTGCCTTTTTTTTTGTTTTTTTTACATCTTTGCAGTGGATTGACTGTTATTCTTCTCTTTCGCTCATTTTTAATGGAGTTCATTTTTCTAAATTTTTGTAGTAAGGGAGGGATGGGTCAAAACAGCACTTTCTAGTTCTAGGTCTCTATAGCTGCCTTTTTTGTGTTTTTTTTTTAAGTGTTTATAAATATGGCTATGTACTTTCTAGGCTCAGCTAGCTCTCTTCTCCAACCTCACATTTATTTGAACTTTCTTTTTTCTTTGCTTATTGTCCCTGATCTACTCAGTCTGGATTCTATTCCTAGTAGTTTCACCTCTATGTAGGGCTTGGTCTCAGAAGAGAGCTTAAGCTGTTTAGCTTTAAGCATTCATAGTACCCAGAAGGCCAAAGCCCCTTCAGATCTCACAGCAGACTCCGTATATTCATGTGAATTGGGGTATGTAAAACCCTTCCTAATTTCAGCTGCTTTTCTCAAACTGCATGTACTTGCCAACAAGTCCCTTTTGGTGACTATGGGGGTTCTCCTAATCTCAGATGCCTCAGATGTTCTACTGCTTCCTCTGGTTACTCTGGCACAGGTATTATCGGGGCCTTGCAACTCTTAGTAGTTTGTACCTACCATCTTGTATTTTGGGTTTCACATAGCTACCTATCTAGTTTTGTTACAGCTATTGTGAATGCTTGGTGATATTTTCTATTTGCTGTTTTCAAGGGGAAATTTAAAGGGCCACTTCAGGAAATTTTGTAACTATAAAGACGGGTCCATCGTCCAAGAATTTTCATCCCAAAACTTATACACCTGATCAGTCAGTATGCTGAGTGATTGGGAGTATAAGTTTTCTCCTGACTCTCAGTTAAAAGCCCTTGTATTCTATGAGACCCAGATAAAAACACTCAAAACTTTTATGATGGCTTCTCAAAGGAGCCTTTTTTTTTTTTATAACACTCTATAAACCATAAGTTGACATTTATCTATTAATACAATCTCTCTGTTAGTGATATCTACAAACATCTGTCTGAAAGCCTTAAAGATGGGATCTACATCATCATTCTGTATTTCTTCTAAACTTCTTTATTCACACAGGCTCCCTACTATTGTACAACTCCAGCACACAGCACCATAATGTATTCTAGGCTGTGCTTCAGGGGAAATCATTCATTCAGAATAACAATGTGAATGGGATCTCCTAAAGCTGTGCACTGGACCAATCTATACAAATCTCTCTCATTACATCCAGTGTATCCTCATGGAAGTGAAGGAATCAGAGACTGTCGAAGCTAAAGAAACCACACAGAGAATCTCTTGCCTTAGTTTTTTTTTTTTTTTTTTTTTAAAGGAAAGACAGAGAGAAGGAAGGAAGGATAGAAGGAAGGAAGGAAGGAAGAAAGGGAAACATCTTTAAACATTTTCTTGTTTTATTGTATTCTGTTTCTCCGTTTTTGTTACATGGGCTGGGGCCGGGAATCGAACCGAGGTCCTCCGGCATAGCAGGCAAGCACTTTGCCCGCTGAGCCACCGCGGCCCGCCCTCTTGCCTTAGTTTTTAAGGGCTGCTGTTACAAAGTACCACAAATTGGGTGGCTTAAAACAACAGAAATTTATCTCTCATAGTTCTAAAGGCTGGAAGTTTGAATGAAGGTGTCAACAGGACTATCCTTCCTCTGAAGTCTGTAGGATTCTGGTGGTGGCCTGTCAGCCATAACTCAATCTCTGCCTCCATTGGGCCACCTTGGAGGTTAAGTAATAACATCTTCAAAAATCCTATTTCCAAACAGAATCACATTCACAAGACCAGGGGTTTAGGATTTGAACATATCTTTTTGAGAACATAACTCAACCTATAATATCTATAACACCTACTTTAAAATACATTTACATAATATCTGTAACACCTAATTTAAAATACATTTTAAAGACAAAGCAACCAAGAGCCAGAATGGCAAAATAAGACCAAGCTCACAACAAATTATAGGTAGGTCAAAAACAGAACTTGGGTCTACTGAGTTTCAGGGTTTGCGCAAAGCAAAACTTTTCTAGGTCCTTCCTCAGTGAGCATTTGTTCAAGATAATTATAAATACGATTTAGCTGATCCCTTTTCCAGCCACAATACTTCATTAGGGCTCCTTGGAGCTCCCGCCTCAAGACTTGTGTACTCCCTCTTTCATCTTATTGAAACACACTTCCCTAAATGGCTCATTCCATTGCCTTCAAGTCTTTGCTCAAATGTCACCTTCTCTACAAGGCAAACATTCCACTGATCATTGATTTACATTGCTATCTTTCCTATAACCAACACTCCTGATCCCTTTATCCTGTTTTATTTTCTCATGGACCTTATCTTCCGAATGAATGAATTTCATTTGTTTATTCATCCAGCCTACATCCACCCAGTCAATCATATATCTCCTTTTATTAGAATCCCAGCTTCACAAGACTAGAGGTTTTTATCTTCACTGTTTCTTTCCAGGTCAGAGAATAGCACCTAGAACATAGTAGGTGCTCACTAAATATTTGTTGAATGAAAAAATAAGGAATTTTAAGCGCCATTATGGAAAATTTTTATGTATGGTGTACTATCCTTCATAACTGCTATTAATTATCAACCTAGGCAATATCATCAGTAATTATATGGTGTATTCACATAAGGTATGGAATTGATTGATGAGCTATTTCACATATAGTTTAAAGCACGGTTAATAATGAAACAAAAGTTACTCATTCTAATTTGAATTCATATAGGTGACTCAAATGCATGAAAATAAAAATGCCTGTCCTATTAATTATTAAACAAATATGTTAAATAATTTCATTTCTGAGGTATTAAGTACATTTAAGGACTAAACTTTTAGTCTTTAAATGTCAGCTATCAAAAAATAATTGTTCCCCACTCTCATCAATGGACAGAACATCTAGACAGAGGATCAATAAAGAAATAGAGAATCTGAATATTACTATAAAGGAGCTAGACTTAACAGACATTTATAGGACATTACATCCCACAACAGCAGGATACACCTTTTTCTCAAGTGCTCATGGATCATTCTCAAAGATAGACCATATGCTGGGTCACAAAGCAAGTCTTAACAAATTTAAAAAGATTGAAATCATACACAACACTTTCTCGGATCATAAAGGAATGAAGGTGGAAATCAATAATAGGCGGAATGCCAGAAAATTCACAAATACCTGGAGGCTCAACAACACACTCTTAAACAACGAGTGGGTCAAAGAAGAAATTGCAAGAGAAATTAGTAAATACCTCGAGGCAAATGAAAATGAAAACACAACATATCAAAACTTATGGGATGCAGCAAAGGCAGTGCTAAGAGGGAAACTTATTGCCCTAAATGCCTATATCAGAAAAGAAGAAAAGGCAAAAATGCAGGAATTAACTGTTCAATTGGAAGAACTGGAGAAAGAACAGCAAACTAATCCCAAAGCAAGCAAAAGGAAAGAAATAACAAAGATCAGAGCAGAAATAAATGAAATTGAAAATATGAAAAAATAATTGTTTTGTTGCATAACAAATACATTAAGATGATCAGTACACTCCAATCATGGAATGGCCTCTAAAAATTGTCAAAGCACAAATTAACTTGCCTTTCTAGCTCTAAAAGAATGCCATTTCCTATGAGTGAGGTGTCCAAATTCATATATCAGAAACTCAAATAATTTACAAATAAATTAAAAAACAATTTAGGGCTTAACTTTATCTAGTGTTGATTGAATCTTCTAACAATATCTTAACTCTAGATAAACTCTGATGCTTTTCATATTTATTTTCTACATTTATAAAGTGACCCATAATTATTCCTGTAAGGGTTCTACTTTTAAGAATTTTTCAGAGATCCACGGAATTTCCAGAAAAATAGGCAAAGCCGAATTCTTAAATATAATTTGTTTTCAAAAATTAAATCAACTAAGGAAAGAGCTGAATATGTTCATTCATACAATGAGTAAGATTACTGTTTTTTGGGGGTCTTATTTGGTGAAACTAAAATAAAGTACCATTTATAAAACATTTGCAGCTTTGACTATAATCAACTGTAATAATAAGATACCAGCTCAAAGAAATTCTTTTCATTTAAACCTCTTTTGTAATACTGCTTTTTAATAACCCTCATAATGGCCGAATTAAAGGACCCCAACTGAAATCATTCATCCCACATAAAACAAACATTGCCTTTTCTTCTTAGCTTTGTTTCACAAGCTATATTATTTCCAGATGATGCTTGAGGGGACTATGGTTTTAAGAATTAGATGTTTAAATAGACAGCTGCTTTCTATTTGCCATGTAAATCAAGGATAAATCAAAGAAAATTCCAAAAAGTAGACTTCTTTTCTTCCTATTAGGAACTTCAAACTCAGGCAGAAAGGGAGAAAGAGAGGGAAAAACTATCAAAATGTTAGCAAACAGAAAATGAATATAAGAGTTTCTTAAATAAATGAAAGGAAATTTGGAGACATCTCAGGAAAAGGTTTTTGTTTTATTTTAGAGAAGTTGTAGGTTTACAAAAAAAAATGCATAAAATACAGGGTTTCCATATACCACCTTATTATAAACACCTTACATTGGTGTGGTACATTTGTTACAACTGATGAAAGCACATTTTAATAATTGTACTATTAGTTCTAGTTCACGGTTTAACTTAGGGTCCAACGTGTTGTGCAGTTCCTTGGAATTTTTAAAGTAATTTTTAGTCTAGTAATGCATATACAATTTAACGTTTCCTCCTTTGACCACATTCAAATATGTAATTCAGTGCTGTTAATTACATTTACAATGTTGTGCTGCCATCACTATCATTCACCAAAATGTTCCTATTGTCCTAAATAGAAACACTGTATACTTTAAAGTCTTAATGCCCTATCCCCTCCCTGTACTTTGGTAAACTGTATACTAGATTCTGACTTTATGAGTTTGCTTATTCTAATTATTTCATATCAGTGAGATTATACAATATTTGTCTTTTTGTCTAGTTTATTTCACTCAACGTGATGACTTTGAGGTAAGAAAGGAGTTTTTATATTAGCTTTGCACAGCAGGAGGTAAGATTTTTTTTTACTGGTATAGGAAGGGGAGGAAAAAAAGAAGCTGGATCACTTTATTTTTTAAACAAATTTGGCACATATTACTATTGAATTTAATATGCATGGCTTATTTTTTCTGTACTTTAAACTTGACTTGAAATTTAAATTAATCACTGCCAGATTTCAATGCAAATACATCCTATTTCCTTGTTTAAGCCAGGAAAAGATCATAAAAGTTTTAAAGTATTTTTAATAATAATTTAAAAACATCTTTAAAAAGATTATTCTACCGTACAATGTATGAAGGGACAGAACAAACTTACCCTCCAAAAATAAGAAAAGGCAATATTCTTGCCCTCAAATAAGATGTGCTTTTTAAGAATGAATGGAATTTTTGAAAACAAAAATGAGAGCATAGTCCGCCAACTAAATATTGTCCTTTGGATTGTTCATCTTGAAAAATACTGGCATTTCTCAGAACATTTTTGGAACTCCAAGTTCAGAAGTGTTTCTAAAGCCAAGTTATAACACAAATTATTATGTTAAAGTCAGGCCTGGTTTTTAATTAGGAAAAAAGGTGTGTGTCGGGGGTGGAGCTTACTCATTTTCTACAGGCTTTATTTAATTTGAATTTTAAAATTAATTGTACTAACAAAGAAATTTCTTGGAACTTAATCAGTGTGGGACTTGGGATCTATTCAAGTTCAAAGCAATTGTTCTAGAAATGTTCTCCTACCTATTTACAGGATTTGGTTCTGACTTTTTACACTAGTGTCTTCTTTATGAAAGTAACTATAAAGACCTTAATCCAAATTGAATGATCCTACTTGGAAAAAATTATTGATTCCAAGGCCAGGGAAAGGAAAATACAAGATGATCTGGAACATATCACTCTCATCGCCCCACTCCTACCCCACACACATACACACAAAAAGGACAGGGGCATATTTAAAGGGCTGAGAATCTAACCTGAAAGAGTTCCCAATAGACAACTTCAACAACAAAATAAATAATGGTAGTGGATTAGAACACAGAGGATAAGATAAATATCTACGAGTCCATATGATATAAATAAATAAACTGTATACATAAGTACATTGGTGGAGAAGTGGCAACGCTTTGTAGAATTATAATTTTAAAATGTAGAAGGAATGTGAAAAATAGAAAATCATCATCAGAACACCACCGTAACTGCTGATTCACCAACAGATGCTAAAATTTATGGGAAAATTTTTAAGTAGAAACAGGAAATTTGCATAGTATTCTCCCAAGTTTACAGTGGAGCATTTTGGCAGCAGACATCACCTTAGGCAAGTGTTCAGGGCAAACATCAATAGTTATAGATACTCACGCCTCTATTCCCTACTATCATTCACTAAGAAGTGCACACCTCTCTGTAGATCCTCCCCCAAAATGCCTAACCCCAATTTAATCATCAGAAAACACCACACAAACCCAATTTGAAGGATGTTCTACAAAATAACTGAACAGGAGTCTTCAAAGGTGTCAAGGTGAAAGACAAGGAAAGACTAAGGAGACATGACACGCAACGTATGATTTTGGATTAGATCCTAGAAAAGAACTAAGGCATTAGTGGAAAAACTGGTAAAATCCGAGTGAGACTTGTATTTAATTACCAGGGTTAATTTCTTAGCTTTGATAAAAGGTTCTAGAACATTTGATAAATGTTCTAAGATAGTATTAGTGAGATGGAAAGCTGAGTTAAGAACATATGGAAATTTTTAAAAGCTCTTCTGTATGTCTAAAATAATCTCAAAAATAAAAAAAGAAGAAAGAAAGAAGATTAGTTATGCGCCCACTTGAAAAAAGTTCAAGGTCTGTACTTATAAAGAAGAGTACAAGGTGAAAAGTACAAGTTCTCCTTTCTCTTCTCTTGAGGTCCTTCTGTCTGTTTCCCCAGAAGTAGCTACTGTTTCATAGGTTCTTGTGCATTATTTCAGAAAAATGTAATGCATATTTTCAAGCATACATGTACATATAACTTATACATTATATACATATCGTATTAAACCTAACTTTTAAAAAATTGATTTATATATTATGGATATCTTTTCATGTTAGCCCATGTGGATTGAATTTATAACTTACCTAATTAGTTCCCTATTAATAGTTATTTTGCTTATTTCTGGTTTTTTTGCTCTTAAATAAGGCTAAAAATACATATATCATTTTGTAATTGCAAATCGAATCGACTTTGGCAGTTTCTAAGATCAAATCACTGTTCGAGACACTTATTTTCCCTTCCTGAAAATATTAATTTTTTTAAAGTATAAAATTAATTTTTTGCATTTCTCCATTATGTGCCATAATGCCAGCTGTGCTGATATCTGTCTGCTATCACACTTATCAAAATAGTTCTTTTTATCCCAGTGCTTCAAGCACTATTTTTTTAACCAGATTCATTGAGATATAATTCACATATCATATTATTCACCCATTTTAAAGACTCCAATTGAATGTTTTTTAGTATATTCAAAGAATTATGCAATCATCACCACAATCTAATTTTAGAATATTTTCATCACCCCCAAAAGAAACCCTATGCCCCAAAGCAATCACTCCCCATCCTGTTATACACCACCAGCCCTAGGCACCTTTCTAGATAAAAATTGCCTATTCTGGAAATTTCATATAAATGGAATCATGCAATATTTGGCCTTTTGTGACTGGCTTCTTTCACTTAGAATAATGTTTTCAAGGACCATCCATATTGAAGTATGTATCGGTACTTCATTTCTTTATATTGTTAAATAATACTCCATGATACAGATATACCATATTTTATGTATCCGTTTATGTGTTAATGGGCATTTGGGTTGTTTCCATTTTTTGGCTATTATGAGTAATGTTGCCATGAACATTCAAATGCTTGTGTGGACATAGGTTGAGAAACTTTTTTTTGGGTATATAGCTAGGTGTGGCATTACTGGATCATGTGGTAATCCTAATGTTTAACTTTTTAAGGAACTAGCAAACTGTTTTCCAAAGCAGCTGCTCTATTTTACATCCCCACCAGCAGTGTGTAAGGGTTTTAATTTCTCCATACCTTCAACGACACTTGTTCTTATCTGCCTTTTTGATTATAGCCAACTTAGTGGATGGTATCTCATTATAGCTTTGATTTGTATTTCTCAAATGGCTAAAAATGTTGAGTGTCCTTTCATGTGCTTATTGGTAATGCGTAAGTCTTCTTTGAAGAAATGTCTATTCAGACCATTTGCCCATTTTTAAAAATGCAGTAAAAGCTTTATAGCTTACTTTTATCACCATCCAGTAGGATGATTCAGAGGCCCAGGCCCAGCCATTCTCTGGCACTGTGGAGACCCCCACAGGATCCTCTGCATCCAGCCAGCAGAAGATAAGGGGAGAGAAGTACGGAAAATGGCTCAGTGGTGATAGCACTTCCACCCACATTCTGCTAGCTGAAGTCATGTGCCTCCATCTAGATGTGAGGAGGTTGGAAAACGTTGTTTAGCTATGTGTCTGGGAAGAGGAAATGGATTTGGTGAGCATCTGGCCAGTCTCTGCCCTACCCAAAGTCCAGCAGGGTGCCTGGCACACGTGTGGGTAAGTGACTAGAGGAAAGGGGACTTGCCAAGGTGACCTATTGCTCTGATACAGGTGTTCACTCTGGTCTGGCTCATCTCTGCACTCTAGGACATGCCCAGGCCCGGCAATCGCAAGGTATCATATTAGGAAATGGCGGCCCATTTGGAAGTTCAGCCCATTTGGCATCTACCTTCCAATGACCACTACCTAAATGTTTCCCAGAGGATGAGAAACCCCTCTGAGGTTGCTGCTCAGCTGTGATCGGTTAACGGTGGCTGTTGTTACTTTCTAATCTCCATTTCCTGATGTCATATATTTTCTCCTCCTACAGGAAGCCCCGCCTGTCACCAGAGGGCATGAGACGTTCCATCCTCTGAACTAAAACCTGTAGCCCCAGAACACTTCTCCCATGTATGGGCAGCACAGAATAATCGTAACAGCTGATACCTTAAACACTATGTGCCAAAGGTCCTACCTGCCCTCGTTCATTTAATTCTCACAACCACCTCAGGTGACAGATTCTACTGTTACTCTCATTTTACTCACAAGAAAACTGAGGTATAGAGAAGCAAAATGACCTACCTAAGGTCACCAAGCTCATAATTATAGAACCAAGTTTCAAATTATAACATTTATCCATTTTTAAACTGGGACATCTTTTTTATAGAGTCGTTTTAAGAGTCCTTTATATATTGTGGATGTTAAACACTTATCAGACAAATGATTTGCAAATATTTTCTCCCATTCTGTGGTTCTTTTTTTCACTTCCTTGAGGGTACCCTTTGAAACACAAAATATTAAAAAAATTTTTTGGACAATTTATTAAGAACCTCCCCTCCCCGCCCTCACAGTCTCTGGGTCACTTTTTCCACTGGTAGATCTGTGTGCCAGCCCCAAGAAGACAGTTGGGGGCAGGGGCTCAGAGCACGGCTCAAGGAGCCCCAGTAGGCGGATGTTAATTGTCTTCTTCGTACTGCGTAAAGACAGCTGTCAGCTCCAGCTCCTCCTACAGCACCTTCACCGGGGCCACCTTCTCAGCCTCCTTCTGCCTCTAATTCTCCTGTATTATCTGGCACTGTTCTGGAGAGGCCTGTTGCAGACACTGAACCACCAGCCAGCTGCACTTGTTGTCTTGGATGTCAGTGTCAGCCTTGCCAGTCACACTGGGGTCCCCCAAAAGGTCAAGGTAATCATCCTGAACCTGAACGAACTCTCCCATCTCCAGAAGGATCTTCTTGGTATTGGCATGTTCCTTCTTCCCATCCATGCCCACCACATGCATGACTGCAGCTACAGGAAGGTAAAGGAGTAGAAAGCTGTCTTGTACTTGACAATGGATTTGTACCTCTTTTCAGTGACTGAGAAGATCCACATTGCCCTCGTGGGCTGTGATGAGGTCCAGAGTCTGCTTGATCTCAGTCTGACTGGAAATCTGCAGGAACAGCTTAATCAGATTCAGATAATAAGGCTGCTCCTGGAAGAACTTAAGCAAATGGTAGATACATGCTTCTAGCAACATGGCATCACTAATGGCATCTGAACCTATGCCTGGCTTCTGATACCAGCAGGGCTGCCCCCGTCAGGTGAAGGATGAATCCATTATGTTGTGCAACACCAGGAGAAAAGCTTAGAACAGTTCCATACACCAGCCCAGTCAGGGCCCACTGGAGACTATCAGTATCCTGCTTCTTTGGCTTCTCCAGCTCCTGGAAAACTGCCAGCACCATCTTGCCTCCAATGGTATTATTCTCTAGGATCTCCCTGAACTAGGGAATAGTATCTCCTGTCTCTGAGTATCCCATTTCATCCTCAATTAGCACCTTGAGAATCTGGGAGAAGCGCTGGATGAAATTCGGCTTTTCTTGGATATAAATATCAGATTTCTTGTCTCTATTTCTTCTGAGGGAGGAGGAGCAAAATACTTTGTTCCTTGATGCTGGTTCTTGATTGGTCAGAAAGTTTTAATTTTGATGATATCCAATTTTTATCTATATTTTTCTTTTGTAGTGTTTTTGGTGACATCGAAGAAGTGCCGCCTAACTCAAAGTCATAATGATTTGCTCCTACATTTTCTTCTAAGAGTGTTATAGTTTTTACTTACCTTGTAAGTTTATAGTTTTAATTGATAGTTTAGCTTACAGTGTTAACTTTTACATTTAGGTCTGTGTTCCATTTTGAGTTAACATTTGTTCATGGTGTGAGGAAGGGGTGACAAGCAATTCTTGAGCATCTGTTATGTGTCAGACCCTGTGCAGGACATGAGGAACCCAGGGGCGATGATGCCCTATCATTTTTTTTCACTTGTATTCCATTTTCAAGAAGCATAATCTCTGGAATACTTTTTTTTTTCCTTTATCCACTATTTTAATACCAAAAATACACCAAACAAATGCAAACATTCTTATTTTGATCATTCCATTCTATGTATATAATCAGTAATTCACAATATCATCACATAGTTGTATATTCATCATCATGATCATTTCTTGGAACATTTGCATCTATTCAGAAAAAGAAATAAAACGAAAACAGAAAAAAAATTGTACATACCATACCCCTTACCCTTCCTTTTCATTGATCACTAGCATTTCAAACTAAATTTATTTTAACATTTGTTCCCCCCTATTATTTATTTTTATTCCATATGTTCTACTCGTCTGTTGACAAGGTAGATAAAAGGAGCATCAGACACAAGGTTTTCACAATCACACAGTCACACTGTGAAAGCTATATCATTATACAATCATCTCCAAGAAACATGGCTACTGGAACACAGCTCTACATTTTCAGGCAGTTCCCTCCAGCCTCTCCATTACATCTTGGATAATAAGATTATATCAACTTAATGCATAAGAATAACCTCCAGGGTAACCTCTTGACTGTTGGGAATCTCTCAACCACTGACACTTTGTTTCATTTCACTCTTCCCCTTTTGGTCAAGAAAGTTTTCTCAATCCCTTGATGCTCTGTTTCAGCTCATTCTAGGTTTTTTCTCAATTCCTTGATGCTGAGCCTCAGCTCACTCTAGGATCTCTGTCCCATGTTGCCAGGAAGGTCCACACCTCTGGGAGCCATGTCCCACATAGACAGGGGGAGAGTGGTGAGATTGCTTGTTGTGTTGGCTGGAAAGAGAGGCCACATCTGAGCAACAGAAGAGGCACTCTTGGGGGTGACTCTTAGGCCTAAATTTTAAGTAGACTTGACCTATCCTTTGTGGGGTTAAGTTTCAAATGAACAACCCCCAAGACTGGGGGCTCAGCCTATAGCTTTGGTTGTCCACACTGCTAGTGAGAATATCAAGAATTCAACTTGGGGAAGTAGAATTTCTCCCCGTTCTCACCATTCCCCAAAGGGGGCTTTGCAAGTACTTTTCCACCCACTGATCGAATCACTCTGGGATTCATCGGGGCATCACTCTGGACAAACCAACAAAATCTCATGTCCTACCTGAGATTCCAAGTATTTATGGTGTTCAATTAAACTATCTACATAAGTTATGTTAGGAAATGCACTAGTCAAAATATAAATTTTTTAACAAATAAACATTTTTTGCTTTAGTCTCACATATAAGGTGACATTTTAAAATATTAATTACCATCTATTTTCAGCACCCTGCAATAATTACATTCCTTTGTTCTTCCTCACGCAAAAACATATTTAAAATTTGTACATTTAGTCACTATTATTATACACTCTAGGCATTCCTAGATTATACCATCTCAATCTTTAACATCTATCTTTCTTTCTGATTTTATTTATGTCCCCAGCCCTCCTCCCTCTACCATTCTCACATGCAGCTTCATTCAGTGTTTTAACCTAATTGTATTACAGTTAGGCAGTATTGTGCTGTCCATTTCTGAGTTTTTATATTCAGTCCTATTGCACAGTCTGTATCCCTTCAGCTCCAATTACCCAATATCTTACCCTATTTCTATCTCCTGATGGTCTCTGTTACCAATGAAATATTCCAAGGTTATTTACTAATGTCAGTTCATATCAGTAAGACTATACAGTATTTGTCCTTTTGTTTCTGGCTAATCTCACTCAGCATAATGTCCTGGAATGCTTTTACTCTTCATCTCTCCTTTTCAAAATACCATCCAGTTCAGATTTCAACTCTTTCCAATGAAGACTTCCACGACCCATCCCTATATTGCCAAAATGTTTTCTCCCTCCTCTGACATCCCACACGGTTGATTCTAGCTCTGTTACAGAATTTGTAATATGTTGTTTCAATCATGGAATTTTATACTAGTGTCTTAGATTCCTTGCAGGTAGGGACTATGCTTTATTCATCTTTACCTTCCATAGCATGTGAATAATTCCAAAACAATATTCTAATTAATATCATCATCACTGAAACAAATGTATATAAATGCATATATGGTCATCACCCAAAAGTAAATGCTTTAAAGGTGACATAGGATTTAAAAATCATAGTTTTAACAGTGACAACCTTCACAGTTTCAAACTTCTTGGTTATGACAGCATTTCTAAAATAGTTGTTCACATGTTACGTGAATTTTAAGTTCTCTATCTTGGCCTTTAATTCCTCTGGAAAAATCTCTAAAGACAGTTGCAGAAAGAACTAATTCTGCAAAAACACCAAAGTGTATTCTATATGTGTGTTTTGTATGTATTTGTGTCTATGTGCATGTGAGAGAAGGGGAATTTTAACACTAGATCAATAAAGGCACCAACATTACACAAAATGAATAGCTGAAGAATTTTCAATATTACCTATCCATCTACTATGGAGTCAAAGGAATTTGCAATTTGAGTTAAAGCATAAATACATTAACAAGGAATCTTAAAAGGAGAAGGACCTAAAAAGGAATGGGGCGGGGTGGGAGGGGGAATGAAAAAATACCTGAATTAAAATATTCTCTTCATTTGGAATCAGCTCAGAACTGTAACACAGTTTTGAAAAAACTAAATATCTAACCACAGATGTAAAACTTATAAATAAGAGCTAAAAGATTATTAGTAAGAGCTATCTATTCAAAATTGTGACTCAATATATTCCAGAGTGATCAATTATCTTAGGCTTACTTAGAGAATAATGATAAATGATCATGATTTAATAAAAATAAGTTTCAAATAGATGACTTTTGTTCTTTGGACAATTTAAGATAGCAAACTATTAGATTAAGTAGAGGTTGAACAACCTGCTTCAATTAAACTGAAGTAAAAGAAAAAAAATGCCATTATTTCTCAGTTTGTAAGCTGCCAGAATGTGATATACCAGAAACAGAACGGCTTTTAAAAGGGGGAATTTATTAAGTTGCAAGTTTACAGTTCTAAAGCTGTGAAAATATCCAAATTAAAGCAAGACTATAGAAATATCCAGTCTAAGACATCCAGGGAAAGATACCTTGGTTCAAGAAGGCTAGAGAGCGCGAGGCCGGGCTGGGAAGGGCAGGCCAAGGTCCCGAGGCCGCGCGCACGGAGCCGCCCGCTGGACTTGGGCGGGGTGCGGGGGCCAGGGCCGCCCTCCCCGGCTCCTTCCTCTCCCGCCGGGAGCTGGCAGCGGCTGCGGTGGTGGGAGAGGGGAGAGGGGAGCGGCGCTCGGCCGGGGCGGGGGCGGGAAGGGGGGAGGGAGGCGGCGGGGAAGGGGAGCGGGCCGCCATGGAAGACAAGGCGTTCACCAAGGAGCTGGACCAGTGGGTCGAGCAGCTGAACGAATGTAAACAGCTGAACGAGAACCAAGCGCGGACCCTGTGTGAAAAGGCTAAGGAAATTTTAACAAAAGAATCAAATGTGCAACAGGTTCATTGTCCTGTTACCGTCTGTGGAGATGTTCATGGTCAATTTCATGATCTTATGGAGCTCTTTAGAATTGGTGGGAAATCACCAGATACAAATTATCTATTCATGGGTGACTATGTTGACAGAGGTTATTATTCTGTGGAGACTGTGACTCTTCCTGTGGCATTAAAGGTGCGTTATCCAGAACGCATTACAATATTGAGAGGAAACCATGAAAGCCGACAAATTACCCAAGTATATGGCTTTTATGATGAATGTCTGCGAAAGTATGGAAACGCCAATGTTTGGAAATATTTCACAGCTCTATTTGATTATCTTCCGCTTACAGCTTTAGTAGATGGACAGATATTCTGCCTCCATGGTGGCTTCTCTCCGTCCATAGATACACTGGATCATATAAGAGCCCTGGATCGTTTACAAGAAGTTCCACATGAGGGCCCAATGTGTGATTTGTTGTGGTTAGATCCAGATGATCGTGGTGGATGGGGGATTTCTCCATGTGGTGCTGGCTACACTTTTGGACAAGACATTTCTGAAACGTTTAGCCATGCCAATGGTCTCACACTGGTTTCTCGTGCCCACCAACTTGTAATGGAGGGATACAATTGGTGTCATGATTGGAATGTGGTTACTATCTTCAGTGCATCCAATTATTGTTACCGTTGTGGGAATCAGGCTGCTATCATGGAGTTAGATGACACTTTAAAATATTCCTTCCTTCAGTTTGACCCAGCATCTCGCCATGGAGAGCCTCATGTCACCCGGTGCACCCCAGACTACTTCCTATAACTTGTTCTTCAGAAAACCTGCCTTTGTATGTGGAAGTATACCTGGCTTTTTAAAATATATATTTAAAAACAAATTAAAAAGCAACAGTAATCTATGTGTTTCTGTAACAAATTGGGATCTAGCTTGGCATTAAACCGACATCATGGACCAAAATGTGCCATACTAATGATGAGCATTTAGCACAATTGGAGACTGAAATTCAGTACTACACTATGTTCTAGATCAGTCAGTCTTAACAGTTTGTCTGCTCTGTTTGTAGTAGCCATTTTTTTCTGGACTATTCAAACAAAAAGGGTAACTAACTCCTTTCTCTCCTTTTGCACTTATGTGAAAATTTTAGTTCTAGTGTTTAACTGGCATGGATTAATAGAGTTAGTATTTTATTTTTAAGGAAAATTCATACAAGCTAACTTCCATCTACTCCATCATCACCTTTATTTTATTGAAATGTATAATTAACTAAAGACAAGATTCTTCTTGGGAATATGTCGCCATAACATTTAAGGAGATTTCCCTTCATTTAAACTAAATTACTATTTTAAGTTGATCTGCATATTTCTGTCTATTTGTCATGACAGTGCTTGCATCCTATTTGGTGTACTGAGCAAATAAACTTTCCATTTTAAACAAACAAACAAAACAAAACAAAACAAAAAAAAAAGAAGGCTGGAAAGGCACATGGCAAACATGGTGATGTCTGCTAGCTTTTTCTCCAGTCTTCTTGTTTCATGAAGCTCCTCCCAGGGACATTTTCCTTCTTCATCTCCAAAGGTCTCTATGTGGGATCTCACAGTTCTCATGACTCGCTTGTGGCTCCCTCCACAATGTTTCTTCTTTTAAAGAACTCCAGTAAGCTAATCAAGACCCACCTGGAATGGGTGGAGTCGCATGTTCCTCTAATGAAAGGTTAATACCCTCAACTGGGCAGTCACAACTCCATAGAGATAATCTAATCAAGCCTCCAACCTATAGTGCTGAACAGGGATTAAAAGAAATGGCTGCCTCCACAAAATGGATCAGGATTAAAATATGGTTTTTCTAGGGCACATAATCCTTTCAAACTAGCACACCTCTTGACTATGAAAATTAAATTACTTAAAGATCCCACACATATTAATACAGGATTAAATTTAATCATTTAGCTTAAAAAAGCCTTGTGCACCACATGATAGAAACTATTTCCTTTTTGCCTGTGAAAATATTCAAACAATTCTAATTGTATGTTGCACAAACATGATTTAGCTATAAGAAGCTTTTTCAATTTAGGATGCAGGTGAGCTGAGCGGGACTCATCAATTAATTGATTAATATTTAGTCTACTTTTTTCCACTTAGATTATAAAGTACGTTTTCTCTCTATTACAGTCTCTCTAATGGGAAGAGAAGAAGAAACACAAAACAACCAATTATAGAATAAAGAGAAAAAGTTATGTATAAATTGTTCTTTCTGTGTGTGATGTAGGTATGTGTGCAATAGATTATATATACCAATGGTTTGCAAATGTTTTGGTCTTAAGACCCCTGTATATTCTTAAAAATCACTGACAACTTCAAAAAGTTATGTTTATGTGGATTATATATATTGGTACTTACCATATTAGAAATTAAAACAGAAAAAAATATAAATTACAAGAATACATAAGTACACATTCTATTAGCTGTCAGGACAATGATATCATCACTTATTATGTAGCTCTGGACATTTGTGAGAGCAGGAAAATGAAAAATAAGACTTCGAGAACCACTGAAATATGTATATATACAGGTTGGTAGCATAATACTTGCTTAGCAAGTGAGTGATAAACTCCTAGCTACTGTTTATATTTCTGTGGATTCTTTTAATCCTGGCTCCTTATTTTTGTCCAGGCTCTTTTTGACTTGTGCCTTTGCATTTATATTTAGAGTAAGACAGTTGGGTCAGATCTAGAGAAAGGTGAAAAATACTCTTTATGACCAAAGGGCAATATAATTTGTTTCCTATGGCTTCACCAAGAACAAAAGATTTTTCTTACTCCAAATAGTTGCTAAGATGAGTGCTGGAAATTAGAGAAATAAAGCTTATATGACATTGTGACAACATTATAATTTTTTAAAACCCATAGTTATAGCTTAAAAAGCAACTATAACTCATTTACTATCTTTGTCTCATTTTCTATACTCAGGCTCTGCTGTATAAGACCAAAGTTGTTTGAGAAGTTAATTCTTATTTTAAAAATATGATGAAAGATTCTCCTTTAATAACTTTCTCCTGTGCCTTTAAACATTGAATTAAATTTTATGAAACCCTGAAACAAAGAAAACAAAGTATAGCCAAGTCAACTAAACTTTATTTGCCTTCCTAAACACATTATTCCTCTGTACCGGCTGAAGAAGCATACCCTGTAGTGAGCACTCTCATGTGCTACAGAGGACTTGAGTGCAAATTTTGTTTTATTTCTCCTTAAGCAGCCAGGGAAGTGTCCTCATTATCTAGAACTTGGTGAAGGTTTCAGGTTTGCCCTGAGACATTCAGACAATATGGTTGTACTAAAGTACCAACCCCAATGCTCCTGTAACTTGCTATTTGCTTTTTATATTGCTACTCTACTGACGTGCTTATACAGTATAATGAGGATAAACATTTTCTTAATAAACTCAGAAACCTAGGTAGATGGAAAGTACTCTACATACTACAGTGAGAAGAAAAACATACTCTTATTTTTAAGCACTTATTCACTCTTTGCTAACATAATCCATTCAATCCTGAAGTGGAAAGTGTGCCTATGGGAACCCACTGCAGCATGAAGACCCATTTTCCATTTCCATCTTTTACAAACAAGTGGTTTAAAGCATTAAAAGGACTCAAAGACACAACTATAATTTCTGAGAAAGAAAAGGGGAGGAATATATTTTATTGTTCTAGTTAATGACCAATTTAAAAGAGAATAACAAAGAGAGCATGGTTTCAAATTCGCAAATCACATATTCATAGTCTTTTGAAAAACAGAAATGACCAATAAAACACAGAACTATTATGAAGGAAGAACATACTGCAGTGCTCACTTTTACTACTGTTTTCTTTAATCACTTTTCAGATCAGCGGCAGGAGGAATGATTCAAAGTAATCATCACTGCTACTGAATCAGTGATAACCACCTCTTCAACTAACTCTGAGAAAAGGCAGCAAAATTCAAGTTCATAATCTTGTTTGTAAAACATTGTGATTTGCAAAGTCTCAAACATACAAAGGTAAAATTAAGAAGTATGAATGATATATTCCAAATGGAATTTTTCCAGTACCTCTAGAAATAGATGCTCTAAGAATTTCGTTTGTGCTTGTGAAAATTTTATGAAAGAAGAAAACAGTCAATCAATAACTCTAAAAACCATAAAGTTCAAGAACATAATTAACATGTCTGCTACAAATTCAAACTTGGGCACTGTTCTTTTATTGACTGATCACCTCCATGATGGTAAAAATGTATTAAACATGACCCATTTTCTCTAAGAAATGTCAATTTTATAGAACTGTGAACAGGGAGAATGCTGTTCATGTACCCCCAGGATTACATGAATTTAATACACTTTTGAGGAATCAATGGCACAGGAATACCACATAAATCAAATGATAAATGTATATAAAAAACAAAACTTTACAGAGGAATCAAATTCATTTTGTTCTTATTCCCCACTGCCATCCTGGCCCCAACCAAGGTTTCCAAGGAGCAATTAGAAAGAAATTTTTTCTTAAAACAAGTCATGGTAAGTGTAGAATTAAGTGAGCTTTTATGCCAATTTTTTAAAAAGTTTAGAATATTCAACTAGCAGGAAAAGTCTTAAAAGATAAATTTTTTTAGAGAGAGAAGTTACTTAGAATCATTAACTTAATACTTTAATAGGATAACAGAACATACACACACACAAACACACACACATGCACGTGCTAAATAAAAGAGAAGAAAAATAGCTCCAGTCATGTTGTGGCTGCACACAGCTATCTTTGTTTATCAGCAACTGATATCCGGACTGGGTGTTGTTCCCACAGTCTCCTATCAGCAGAAAGATTTAGAAATTAAACAAAACACAGGAAACAAGCAAAACAACTCTCCAGCTGTCTGGTATGCATCATCACTTCAAAAAGAGAACTAAAAATTCTTTAATCAAGTTTCTAAGGATAAACCCACTAAGTTGTTGTCTGGTGACTTAGAAAAGTCCTTATTAGAACTTGATGAACTTCTTCTGTGTTTTATGACAAGATAATTTTTAGCATCCTCAGCTAGCTCATGTTCCAGAACATAAGAAATGTCACCTTGGCACTACCCAAAAGGGACTCATAATGCTTTCTCCTTCCTATCATTATATAATGCTCACCCTGTGCTGCTTCTAGTCTACTCAGTCCTCCTCCTCTGTGGTCAGAAAGAATGAGCTCTTCCTCTTAAAAGTGGATGAAACAAAAGCAACATGGTACTGCTGTTCTCTTTTGACCATGGCTGACTAGACTAGGGTGGCATACCATCTACAGCAGAGCCAATTACAGCAATTCAATTCTCTTTCCCAGGAAACGAGAATTAGAACTTTCAGACTCTGCTCAGTTGGTTAAAGGTACTGAACCCATAAGGACTCGTTATAGGGGGAAGGGGAAGAGCTGGGATTGCTATTTTAGATCCAAGTGAGCTGATGAGCAAAAAGAGAAACTTGGCCCACAGAAAGCAGCATAAGAACAAAACTGAAGCAGAAAGAAGGAAAGGCCAGAAACAAAATGGCCCCCAAAAAACAATATTCTTGAATCCAATGGCTTTTCATTTGAGGTTCTAGTTCTCTGTGAAATCCAGGTATACTTGTTTCTCTCAACTTCTGTGAGAAACCTTGGCATACTTCCTACAAAACTTCATCTTTTGTTTTGTGAAATTAGTTTGAGTGGGTTTTTGACTCAGAGGATAAAGGTTCTTAATTATTCACAACCATTGGTTTAGGGCTGATTTTCTTTAACTAGTTGTTAATAAGCATTTGAAAATTTTCCCTCAGTTTGAGACATGTCACTCCTTTATTCGAGTATTATAAGGTTTCTCAGGCATCAAGATTGCAGTCATATTTTGAGAGAGAGGGGTATTGTTATTGATCAGTTTACTTACATAATCTGGTAGAGGAACGTCATTGGAACTCAGTGAACCTCTCAAGGACTGTGTGGCTTGCTCCAGAACTTTGTTGTGTTTTTTAGACAGCAAAGAAAACAAACTGAAAAACAAACAAAAAACTCAATCATATTAAAAGAACTAAACGTCTTCTTTTCTATGCCTTAAATGGAATTATATAGTTCGACAGCATGGCAATTATTCTAAAATATAGTGCAAATGACCATGATTTTTTTTCATGCTTGTGTTAATAGCAGAATTAACGATAATCTATGTAACAAAAACATGGAGTGAGGAGGAGGATGTTTACATCGTAAGTGTTCTAAAGAAAATTTTTGACAGTTTTAAAAGTATGTTTAAAACATGGGAGAAACCTACAAAAGATTACTATAGTGGAATGAATTGCAGACAGATTTAGAAAATCTGGGTATGGACTGACTTTACGAATAATTCAGTATAATCTTTTACACATCACTTGTAATAGATCAAGCTTATTATATCTCAATTTTCTCATAAGTTTACTGCATTAGACTTTTTCTAGTATAATACAGAGTCTTCTTTTTCTACCCAACAAGCTTTGCTTTTAGGATAGAACCTACCCCACTAAAAAAAGTGAATTCATGACATAGACTATGTCAATTATAGCGCCATTCCACAGTTCTTGTGAAGTGGTCTGTGGCCATGTGCTCTAAGTTGAGCCAGTTGGAAACTACCTCTGGGATTTTTCTTACTAGGAATAGTGGGAAAGACTGCTTTCCTCTCTGGTCAGAATATCATAAAAGGTAATTCTGGAGGTGCCTATGAGCATGGTTCAGCCTCATGGAAGAAACTTACAAAAAATAGGAAAGATGAACCCAAGCATAGACAGTGGCAGAGAAAGACAGACAGATGGACAGAGAGAGAAAGAGAGACACTCTGTGTGCATCTTCTGCAGGTTCTCATTCCCCAATTTAAGTCCCTGAGGCTCCCAACTCCTCCTGCACTTTTTCTCCTGCGAACTATTCTTCACTTTGTATTCTTAAGACAAATCTTTCCTTTTTACACCTTAGATCTGAGCATGGCTTACTCCCTCACATTGCAGTCTCGGCTCAAATGTTACTACTCTGACGCTTACCAAAACCGCAACCCAACACTGGCATGCTCCTTTCGTCCTTCCTCTGCCTTATTTTCTCCCATAATATTTATCACTTTCTAAAATATTACATAGTTTTCTTAAATTTTTTTGTTGTTTGTTCCCACCTATTAGAACAGAAGTTGGCAGACTACAACCTGGAAATATTACAGTTGCTACATTATTAGTGTACTCAAAAAACAAACAAAGAACTACAACCAAATACAGCTTACCACCTGTTTGGGTAAATAAAAGTTTATTGAAACATAGGCATGTCTATGCACTCAGATTGTCTATGGATGCTTTTATGCTGCAGTGTCAGAGTTGAGCAGCTGCGATGGAGACCATCTAAAATGCAATGGCTAAGATATTTACCATTTAGTTCTTTGCAGAGAAAGTTTGCTGACCTCTGATCTAGAAAGAACAGAGACTTTTACCTGTTTATTCATTACTATATTCCCAGTGTCTAGAACAATACCTGGTACACAGCAGGTACTTAAAATTATTCACTGAATAAAATACAAAGGAGAAATTTCCTGATTTTTTAAAAATTCTTTTAAGTTAAAAATTTCAAAGTTTATCTAGTTTCTGATTTACGGTAAATGCCTGATGTTTTTATGGCAGGAAAATAGCTCCTTTTTCAGATAGTTACTACATTTAAAACAAATAAAACAAAACAAACATTTTATCCCATTTACCTAGAAATGTAATGGTTATTGGTCAAATTCTAAATCTAGAAATTCTGAGTAGATTTTTTCAAATTTTTTTTAATTAGAGCAGTTGTAGGTTTATAGAAAAATCATGCAGAAAGTACAGAATTCCTATATATACGTCCCCCCAATTTTCACTATTATTAACATTTTGCATTAGTGTGCTACCTTGCTTATTATACTATTAACTATAGAATAAATATATTATAAAGAACTATATAGTCCATAGGATTCACTCTTTGTGTTGCACAGTTTTATCGTTAAAAATGTTTCAATTTTTAATTAAGTATGAATGAATGGACTCTAGCTCAAAAGGTTTCTATCTGGATTATCCCCACTCCAATCTGGAAATATTACACTTCCTAGATTATTAGTGTACTCAAACAAACAAAAGCATTGAACCAACTATTGGTAGACCTGAATTGGAAAGTTGTATCTGACACCAACTTAAAATATAGCCCAGGGCAAGCAACTGCATCTCTGTGAGGTCTATAATTCCCTAGATATGAGGGTATGTGTGAGATAACTGATCTAAGGTCTCTTTACGGTCTCAGATAAAATGAATCTAGGGAAAAGGAGGGTAAAGGTATGAAATTAATGCTCACTTCTTTTGCTTGCTCATCCTAGGCTCATGGTACCGCCCCACTGTAGACAGCATTACCATGATGTACAATTATTGCTTGCTTATTGGTCTATATGACCAACAGAACTCTGTGAAGGCTGGGGCTATGTCTACCTATTTACTCATGTATCCCTTACACATGACAATCACCCAGTAAATATTTGATTAAGTAAAGAAAGCATGCCGTGTAAGATAAGGTTAAATTACACAATAAATTTTCTATCATACATACACAACTTTTTCTTATTCATGTGTATTTTTCCTCTGTATACTAGAAAATCCTCATATACAGATTTTTACGAGAAACAAAGGAGATTTTAGACGCTACAAAAAAGTCAATCTGAATATACTAAGCATCTTGTATTGAAATGTGAAAATGGACTCAGTCCCAGTTTGGGACTCAGTCCCCAGGCCAAGTAACCAATGGCCAAAACAATACAATAGGGAGCCTGATTCTTCCACACCCTAAAGAGAACTGCTAAACCACACACACACATCAAAGACTCACTCTAAAAAACTAAGTTTTGCCACGTTTGCCCATTATCTGACTCAAGTTTATTAAAAAGTGAAGGTGAAAGCATTCAGGAGAATGGGAAATTATTTTGAGAGAGATAATGGGGGGCTGTGGAACTTTCCTTCCCTTCACTCAGGATGGGAGGAGGATATTCTCTTTTACCTTAACCTAAGACAGGGGCTTCAAAAGAACCATTAGTATTACTGGACATGCATCCCTAGGTGTCCAGAAGACAAGGGAGGTGGTACCCGACTCTTATCACGTGAAATCTAAAGATGAGAAACTGGCTAGAGCTGCCTCCGTCCAGAGGCAGAGTGAAAGTAAAGGAAACTTTGAGAGCTACCTGTCTTTCTACTGCTAGTGGGGTGAAATGATTGTTTCTCATGGACCACTTGTGGGCCCTGTCTTAGGGGATTGTCCTGGAGTCTCAAGAGAGACTCTCGCTGGGATTTAGGGAGACCAATAGAGGAGATAGACTGTTGGAAGTCTAGCAGCTGAGGGGAAATTTTTAAGTCATCAGCCTGAAAAGAGGTACTATCTCTGACAAAATACCCACTGGAGGATATCTTCTACTCTTGCAAATGTGCTGACAAAAAGTCAGCTTTGAACAGCTACTACAACCAGAGAGTACCTATGTTAGATGACAGGTATACTCACTGTATAAGATTGTGCCCTTTCTCTCTAATCCATTTTCTCCATGAGCCTACTGACTGCTGGAGAGGTCAGAGAAAGCAGACATGGAAGTAGACAGGAAGGGACATGAAAAGGGAAATGAAGCTGAACACAATCTATTCTATTCCTCTACTGCAGGCTTCCAAGCCCGAAGCAGCCTGAGCTGGGAGAGGGAACAGATAAGAGTTCAGAATTTTGATTGGTTATTACTTTGAACTTGAGAAACATAACCATTTTTCCAGGTGAAAATTTTAAACTGCTGATATGAGACTTTTCCTTTGACTGAAAGAAACTAAAAAGGCTACGGAGCTTCCAAAAGATTTTATCCAGGGCAAGAGTAGAGTGAATCCAGAAAGTGAGTTTAGTGGGGAATTGGCAGAAGTTGCTTCCTGATTTTACACAACAGATTCAGCTCATTCAATACATAGTTATAATATCTCATAAAGACAAAATATTCTGAAGGAAAGAAAACAAATGATGAAAAGGGAAGATTCACTAATAATGCCAGATAAAAGATTTTGTGACATTCTACTTTCATTCCTTTTCCCAATTCTTAAAGTTGACATAATTGTAATAGATAGATGATCAACCTTTACTACTCTCCATCCAGAAAAAGTAGATATGCACAACAATAATTGAGACATTATTTTTGATTCTCAGTTAATATGGCTTAATGAAAATTAGTTCTATTCTCAATTAATTTCAATTTATTACTAATGGGTTAGTATAATCACAACCGGTCTCCAATTCTACTAGGTATGTTCCAAAAGTTCATAAATAAATTGGGTGTTTTAGAACTTGGGAGGTGTTTCTTTTTTTCAGAAACAATGCTTTATAGTTTTTTTTTAATTGAGTAAAAATTGTACAGTACCTGAAAAATATGGCATTTCAATGATAACTAACTACACTGTAAAGGGGGTTTCTAAAGAACAAATGCAATTCAAAATTTAATTGATCTTATTAGAAATACATTTTTAAGGTAAAGAGGCACTAGTATGTACATAAATATTCCTAAGTAAGAGTAAGTTGCTAACTAAATAACGGCATCTGCATTTGCATCACGTATTTCTTTTGGTCACTTATTCCCCAGGTATTTTTTAAATGGGAGAAAAGGCAAAGGTACCCAAATTTAGAGCTCCCTATTCCCTTGGTTTATATAGGTTTTTTATAAGACTGTACATCAAGAATTGTATGTGCATTCTTTTTTCTTGATTAGCTTTAAACAGGCTAACTAAAGAAAAGATTTATAAATAATATATTTCCATATACCCAAAACAAGACTCAAGCAAAAAAAGAAATAGCAGTAATAAAAGTAATGTGTCCTGTGATTTTTAAACTGAGAAATAGAATAGTGCATAACCATAGGAAACACGGGTAAAATAGATTTTTTTTGTCCATGTGAGTGCTCAATACACAATGTCAATGGGTTTTATGGCAACAAAGATATCATCTATGAATTTTAAATTCTTCTTTAAACTCTTTCAGTAGGAGTCTGTTTTTGTAATTCAAAGAATTTACAGGGTTTAAAACAAAGAAGAAATGATCATACTGGTAAAATTAGTATTAACATTTGCATCACTTTCAGAGTAATTCAATCATTGCTGGTAGGGCTGAAGATATATTTATATGTAATTTCCTTTTAAATGACATAAGGAACCAAGAAAAAAATTTAAAGAACAATTGATGTAGAAGAATGGGGTTTGAGGCTTGTTCTATCAGATAATAAAACATACTAAAATGAATTAAACACCATTCTGCTGGCACAAGAACAGATGAATAAGTCAACAGAACAGATTATAATTTAGAAATACACTCTTATCAGTAGTGAAAGCTTGAACTATTTAATAAATGGTGCTGGATGATAACTGGAGGTTAAATATCCAACTAGTGGGATTTCTATTTGGAAAAAAAATGAGGTCGATTCCTACTTTATTTGATACAGTCAAAGACATGTACACATAACCACACATGCAATGAAAATACAAGATTTTTTTTTTATAATTTGTGTGTGTGTGGGGGGGGTGTTCCAATGTATGACACAAAACCCAGATTTACAGACCACTGAAAGGATTTTGGCTTTGCCAGTGTATGAGATGGAGTGCTACAAGAGATTTTTGAGCAGAGAAACAAACTGCTCTGACTTACATTTTTATTAAAAGGTCATTCTATTGTTTGAGAATGTAAAAGGGATAAAGTTGGAAGCTGGGAATCCAGTTAATACTATTGCCTTAAGTGGTAACAGTGAAGGCAGTGAGGAGTAGCAGATTCTAGATACAATGTGAAAGTAAAGCCAAAGGGAGTTGCTGCCAAACTGGATATGGGATATAAGAGAAAAAGAAGAGTCAAGGATATTATCAAAGTTTTTAGCCTAAGCAAATGGAAGGATGGGTATACCATTTACTGAAATGAGAAAGACTTGTGGACAACAGTGCCAGGGAGAACATCAGTGGTTTCCTTTTGGATGTGGCAAGTTTGAGATGACTATAAGTTATTCAAGTGCTGGTTTCAAGTAGAGAGTTGGATATTTGAATCTTGCTTCAAGAAATGGTACACATTCAGGTTAAAGATACACAGTTGAGAACTGTAACATGTTACTAGAATTTGAAGTCATAGCAATGGATGAGAAACTCAATGATTAGAGAAAATAAGAGATACCGGAGAAAACTGAAACCTAAGGTAGAAGGGAGAGACAGAAGCAAAGTTTGTACTCTAGAACTTCAGAAAGGCATGTGTATTAGAAGCAGCAGATATTAGAAAGTGAGATACAGATAAGCAGAAAACAGGAAGAATAACTGAAAAACCGTATTTTAAAAATCAGACCTTCAGTTTTCCTTCCCTCCCCATCTCAACCCAGTGCATATTTTCTTCCACCCTGGTATTCTCTGAGAACCAGAGAAACTCTGGATCAGGGATGCAGGTCACAAATGAAGATGAGAGTTACTACACAGAAATGGAATAATTAAGTAAATGTCTATATGCTCAACACTGAAATCCCTGGCTTCATTCCAAAAAACAGCTCAGAAAATACCAGCAACTAGGTTAGTATACCTAAGGAATATGCTGGAAGATAACTCTCAGGAGAAACTGAAAAGTGCCAGACAAAAGGATCCATTGATACTGCTACTTTGGAATTCCCCAAAAGAAACAGCCAAGTTGGAGCTCCCTAAAATACACTCACCAGTCAACAAAGTCCAACCCAAGTACACAGAACTCCTGATCAGGTTTTAGTGCCTCACTTTTAAATAGGAACTCTTTGCCAAGGATCCCAATGACAAACACCACAAAGGAAAACAACAACAACAACAACAAACCTTGGATAAATCAGAGACCATGTAGGAGAAGAAAACTTCTAAAATGTTACAATTAATAAGTTCAGGGGAAAAAAGTACATATATTGCAGCTGTGAAACAAAGAGGCCATTCAAAAAGGACTATCAGAGAAAAAAAAAACCTTATGGAAAATGAATATATGATGGCAGAGATGAAAAATTCAACAGAAGGACTGGGAAATGAATTTGAAGAACTCTCCCAGAAAATGGAACAAGATGGAAAACAGTAGAAAAATGATAACTAGAGAACTAGTCTAGGAGGTGTAACATCCAACCAATAGGAGTTTAAAAAGAGCAGAGAAAATGGAAGGGTAAAGGGAGGACATTATTAAAGAATTACTTCAAGAAAAGTTCTCAACATGAGAAAACATGAATTTCCAGAATGAAAAAGCCCACCAAGAATTCAGAAAATAAGTAAAACACAACCCAAAATCCCAAATCACAGCACACGATTGGAATTTCAAAAGACTGGAGGTAAAAGAAAGTTCTAAAAACAGAGAGAAAAAAAAAAGAGGGAAGGAGGGAGGGAAAGTTACAAACTGTCAAGAATTATTATGGCATTAGCTATCACAACAGCTGAAAAATCAATGCGCAATGCCTTGCAAATGAAGAGTAAAAATGGCTTTCGATTCAGAAATCTTGGCCTTGACAAACTTTTGTTCTAGAGTAAAGGTTAAAATACAGACATTTTTAGACAAAGAAAGTAAATATAATATTGGTTCATCTTTGAATAAAACCTGTTATAACAATGTAAATACATTTCCATTAAATGTAAAATGTTAGACTAATGTCTAACCTAAAATCAATATGTAAATGTACTGGGAGAATGGGGGAAAGGACATCATTTGAATACGAGCAGGTGGATGGATGCAGCTGAGGGAAGTGTAAGATGATGATGCTGGTCTGTTCACATAGAATGCGTTTCTCTTTCTTACTTGACTCCTTTGCTTTTAGTGAAAAACTTTTCTACTATCCACAGAAAGTCAAAAAGACTAATGACTAGAAGGACAGGATTCAAGCAGCCTTTGAGAAAGACAATAAGATCAAATTAGAGGTGTAGGAAAAGGCATAGGGAGGCTTGCATACAGACACTAGATGGCTCAGACAAGTGTGGAAAAGATCTGAGGTATAAAATGTCTTATTGAAAAAAGAAAAACATCAAAGTTTATGAAAATTACAACGAATTATTTCACGAAAATTGCTTCTTTGTATTTGTAGAATATAACAGAAATAGTAATTCCCCAGGCTTTCCTCCTATCAAATCAATTAATCTTAATATTTGTTTTTTATATGTTACTTCATAGTTCTTCTGAAATTGCTATATACCTACATGTATTATATATATATATATATATGTATTGTGAATCTTTTCTTTTTTTTTCTGAATGCTAAGTTCACTTATGGCCTTTACTGTAGATCTTTCTACAATATTCTACACACAACAAGAGTCTGAAATATGCTAGCTACTCATGATTTAACTTTTTTCTTTGTCTCTTATACCTTTCTTCTTCCAATAAAAGGAACTACAAAGATGTCAGTATCCTCCCTTAAAATCGGAAATAAGAGGGCTGTTTAATTTTAGTAAAAAAAAAAAAAATCATATTTTTAAGGTTCTAAAATTAAAGTGAAGGAGATGGTTACCTATATAATTATCCTTGCTAAGAAGACAGAGAATTATAAAAAGAAGCAAGATTAAGGCAGAGTAAATCACCTATTCATTCATACTTAATTGACTTAATAACCCTAAACATTATTTTAGATATGTAATAACTAACTTAAAATTCATTTCCATCTTAGATAAATATTCTGTAATGGTGTTGATTTTATGGCATAGAAGGTAGAGTACAAAATAAGATACTTGGGCACCATTAGCTTGCTGACTGTTAAGTAAGGCTTGTGAAAACACTAATGTTTACTGGAATAGCAGTATAGATTATAAAGCATGGACAAAAGACCTGTCCACCAATAAACTGAATGCAACATGATCCATGAGACTCTGTATTACACAATATTTCAACACACTAAGGGAGACTGAATCACTTATTCTTTTAAAAAACTCTAAAGTAAAAAGGAAATATTATAAAGATATGTAGTTATAACATCTAGTAAACAAGGTTCCAAACAAAAGGATATACCATAAATTCTAACTCAAAAACCCATTTTCTTAACCATAAAAATGCAAGAGATATTTTAGCAAAAACTTGAAATTATGCTGAGAATGTCCAGCATGATTTTGATTTCATGACTGCACAACCAAAAATTACATGTAAAACCAAAAATAACCAGTCATGCACATGGCAAAGCATTCAATCGAGACAGACCTGTCTCTCCAACAAATAGTGCTGGGAGAACTAGATATTCATATCCAAAAGAATGAAAGAAGACCCTTTTCTCACATTTTATGTAAAAATTAACTCAAAATGAATCAAAGACCTAACTATTATGAGACAGGGCCTTAAAACTCCTAGAAGAAAATGTAGGGAAGCATTTTTAAAATCTTGTGGTAGGCAGAAGGTTTCTTTGGCTTGATACCCAAAGCACAAGCAACAAAAGAGATAATATACAAATGTGACTTCCACAAAATTGAATATTTTGTTTATCAAAGGACTTTTTCAAAAAAGTTGAAAAGGCAGCCTACTCAATTGGAGAAAATATTTGGAAGCCACATTTCTGGTAAAGGTTTAAAATCCAGTATATATAAAGAAATCCTACAATTCTACAATAAAAAGGCAAACAACCCAATTTAAAAATAGGCTAAAGATTTGAATAGATATTTCTCCAAAGAGGAAATAAAAATGACTAAAAAGCACATGAAAAGATGATCAGCATCACTAGCTATCAGGAAAATGCAAATCAAAACCATGAGGTACCATTTCACACTTACTAGAATGGCCACTGCTAAACAAACTGAAAACTTCAAATGTTGTAGAGGATGTGGAGAAATAGGAATACTTATTCGATGTTGGTAGGAATGTAAAATGGTACAGCCACTTTGGAAGTTTGGCAGTTCCTCAGGAAGCTAAGTACAGACTTGCCATATGACCCAACAATCCTGCTTCTGGGTATACACATACTCAGAAGAACTGAAAGCAGGGTTGCAAACAGACATTTGCACACCAATGTTCATAGCAGCAATGTTCATTCTTCACAAGTGCCAAAAGATGGAAACAGCCCAAATGACCATCAAATGAATAATGAACATACGAAATCTGAACTGTTATTCAGCAGTAAGCAGGAATGATGTCCTGATGCATGCGACAACATGGATGACTTTTGACAACATTATGTTGATTGAAATAAATTGGACAAATATTATATGATCTCACTAATATGAACTAAAAATATTAAGTAAACTCATAGAGTTAAAATCTAGAATATAGGTTACCAGGAGATAGAAAGAGAGAAGAATGGGGAGTGGATGCTTAATGAATGCAGCATTTTTAACTGGGATGAATTTAAATGTTTGGCAATGGATAGAGGTGATGATAGCACAACATGGTGAGTATAATTAAGAGCACTGAATTATATATGTGGTTGTGGTTGAGAGGGCAAGTTTAGAGTCATGTATGCTATTAGAAGGAATCCCAGAGGGTAAAACATAGGACTGTATAACACAGTGAATCCTGTGGTGAACAATGACTGTGATTAATAGTAAAAACATAAAAATGTTCTTTTATTAACTAGAACAAATGTATGTCACTATTTCAAAGAGTTAATAATTTAGAGTGGTATATGGTATACCTATTGCAAACTACGAACTGTAGTTAACAGTGATATTTTAATATTCTTTCATCAAAAGTAACAAATGTACTACACAAATGCTTACGGTCAGTAATGGGGGGGAATAAGGAGGTGATGGATGCACAAACATGTGATGATACTGTGAGCCACTGACTGCATACTTTGGATGGACTGTATGATATGTGAATGCATCTCAGTAAAGCCTCTGGACAAAAAAACCTTGTGGGATGCAGTAAGGACAGTGTTGAGAGAGAAATTTATAGCTCTAAATGCCCACATTAAAAAAGAAGAAAGAGCTAAAATCAAAGACCTACATGTACACCTGGAGGAACCACAAAAAGAACAGTAAACTAATCCCAAAGCAAGCAGAAGGAAAGAAATAAAGATTCGAGCAGAAATACAAGAAATTGAGAATAAAAAACAATAGAACTGACCAAATCCAAAGTTCGTTCTTCAATAAACCAGAAAAACCTTTAGCTAGACTGACAAAGAAAAAAAGAGAGAAGATGCAAAGAAATAAAATCAGAAATGAGAGGGGAGACATGACTAGACTCCACAGAAATAAAAAGGATCACAAGAGGATACTATGAACAACTGTACACCAACAAATTAGACAACTTAGATGAAATGGACAAATTACATTGACTATAGAAGAAACAGAAGATCTCAACAGACCAATTACAAGTAAAGAGGTTGAATCAGTCATCAAAAACCTCCCAACAAAGCCCAGGACCAGCTGGCTTCATAGGTGAATTTTACAAAGCATTCCAAAAAGAATTAATACAAATATTTTCCAAACTCCTCCAAAAAATTGAAGAGGAGGGAATACAATTTAATTCTATGAAGCCAACATCACCCTAATACCAAAGCCAGATAAAGATACAAGAAAATAAAATTACAGACCAATTTCTTTTATGAATATAGATGCAAAGATTCTCAACAAAATCCATGTAGATCAAACCCAACAGCACATGTAAAGAATTATAAACCATGATCAAGTAGATTTATTCCAGGTATATAAGGGTGGTTGAATGTAAGAAAATAAATTAACACAATAAACCACATTAACAAATTGAAGGGGAAAAACCATGTGATCATCTTGACTGACACAGAAAAGGCATTTGACAAAATCCAGCATCATTTCTTGATAAAACACTTGAAGACAGGAATATAAGGAGATTTCCTCAAAATGATAAAAAGCATATATGAAGAACCCTCAGCTAACATCATCCTCAATGGTGACAGGCTGATAGCTTTCCCTTCAGTATCTGGAACAAGAAAAGGCTATACTTTGTCATCACTGTTATTCAACAGGGTGTTATAAGTTCCACCCAGAGCAATTAGGCAAGAAAAACAAATAAAATGCCTCCAAATCTAGTTGGAAATGGTAAAACTTTCACTATTTGCATATGACATGATCTGCAAGTCCCAAAAAGCTATAAAAAAGCTACTAGAGCTACTAAACAAGTTCAGCAAACTGGTGGGATACAAGAAACATGTAAAAATCAGTAGTGTTTCTAAGCACAAGTAATGTGCAGTTGGAGTAGGAAATCAATAAAAGAATTCCATTTACAACAGGAAGTGAAAGAATCAAATCCTTAAGAATAAGTTTAACCAAAGACGTAAAGGACTTGTTCACAGAAAACTACAAAGCATTATTAAAAGATATCAAAGGAGACCTAAATAAATGGAAGGACATTCTGTATTCATGGATTGGAAGGCTATATGTCAGCAAGATGTCAATTCAACTTAAACTGACTTACAGATTTAATGTAATCTCAATCAAAATTCCAACAGCCTACTTTGCCTAAGGGGAAAAATCAAATTAACCATCAAATTTATTTGGAAGGGCAAAGGGCCTGGAATAGCCATAATCTTGAAAAAGAAGAACAATGTTGGAGGGCTCACTTTCCTAACTTTAAAAAATTATTACAAAGCTACACATGTCAAAACAGTATGGTACTGGTACAGGACAGATATACTGACCAATGGAATTGTGCTGGTTTGAATCTGTGGTGGACCTCAGAAAAGCCATGTCCTTTAATCCTCATTCAGTATTGCTGGCTGGGAGCTTTTTGATTGTTCCCATGGAGAAGTGACCCACCCAGTTGTGGGTGGTAACTTTTGATTAGATGGCTTCCATGGAGTTGTGTCTCTACCCATTCAAGGTGGGGTTGCTTACTGGAATCCTTTAAGAAGGAATCATTTTGGAAAGAGCCACAGAGCCCATGTAGCCAGAGACCTTTGAAGATGAAGAAGGAAAATGCCCTTGGGGGAGTTTCATGAAACAAGAAGCCAGGAGAGAAAGCTGGCAGACATTGCTATGTGCCTTTCCAGTTGAGACAGAAAACCCTAAATGTCATCAGCCTTCTTGAACCAAGATATCTTTCCCTGGATACCTTAGATTGGACATTTCTATAGCATTGCTTTAGCTGGGACATTTTCATGGCCTTACAACTGCGGACTTGAAACTTAATAAATTTCTCCTTTTAAAAGCTGTTCTGTTTCTGGTATATCTCATTCCAACAGCTAGCAAACTAGAACAGGAATCAAATTGAGAATTCAGAAATGGTCCTCCACATCTATGGCCAACTGACTTTTGACAAAGCTGCCAAGTCCACTTATAGGAAAGAATAGTCTCTTGAACAACTGGTGCCAGGAGAACAGAATATTCATATGCAAAAGAATGAAAGAGGACCCTACCTCACACCATAAACAAAAGTTAACTCAAAATGGATCAAAGATCTGAATAAAAAGAAGCAGGACCATAAAACTCTTAGAAGAAAATGTAGGGTGGCATTTTCAAAAATTGTAGTAGGCAATGGTTTCTTAGACTTTACACCCAAAGCACAAACAATGAAAGAAAGAATAGATAAATGGGACCTCTTCAAAATGAAAAATTGCCGTGTCTCAAAGAACTTTTTCAAGAAAGTGAAAAGACAAATTATGTAATGGCAGAAAATATTTGGAAACCACATATCAGGTAGGGCTTAATATCCAAAATATATAGAGAAATCCTACAACTCAACAATAAAAAGACAAACACCCCAATTTAAAAATGTGGAAAAGAGTTCAGTATGAATTTCTCCATAGAGGATTTACAAATGGCTAAAAAGCTCACGAAAAGATGTTCAACAACACTAGCTATTAGGGAAATGCAAATCAAAACTAAAATGAAATATCATTTTACACCTACTAGAATGGTGGCTATTAAACAAACAGAAAACCACAAGTGTTGGAGAGGATATAGAGAAAAAGGAACATTTATTCATTGCTGGTGGGAATGTAAAATGGTGCAGTTACTGTGGAAGACAGTTTGGCAGTTCCTTAGGAAGCTATGTATAAAATTACCATATGATCTGGCAATCCTGCTCCTAGGTATATATCCAGAAAAACTAAAAGCAGGGACTTGAACAGATATTTGCACACCAATGTTCATAGGGGCATTATTCACAACGGCCAAAAGATGGAGCAACTCAAGTGTCCATCAACCAATGAGTGGATAAACAAAAAAGTGGATATCCCTACAATGGAGTATTATTCTGCCATAAAAAGGAATGAAGTCCTGAAGCATGTGACAACATGGATGAACCGTGAAGATATTACGTTGTGTGAAATAAGCCAGATACAAAAGGAGAAATATTGCATGATTTCACTGTTATGAACTAATTATAGTAAGCAAACTCATAGTGTTTGGATCTAGGATATAAGTTACCAGGAAGTAGACTGGGGTTACAGAACAGGGAGTTGATGCTTAACTTGTACAGAATTTCTATTTAGGGTGATGGTAACAGTTTGCAAATGGATAGAGCTAATGGCAGCACATAATTGACAGTACTGAAATACATAGGTAAATGCTGTTAAAAGGGGACTCTTTAGTTTGTATATATTACAAGAATAAAAACTAAAAGATAAAACATAAGACCAAGTATAAGAAGATTCTTTCGTGAATTATAACAAATGTATGACACTAATACAGGGTGGTAATAAAAGGTGGTAAATGGGAAAAATACACCAAATGTCAGTAATGGATGATAGATCGAATTATGTTAATAATCTTTCACCAATTGTAACAAAGGTAACTGTTGTTTAAAAAAATGCAACTATTTTTTAAAATGGTAGCATTTATTGTAATAAATCCTCCCTACCAATGCAAGGTGTTGGTGGTGGGGTGTTTTATGGGAATCCTGTATTTTATGCATGATTGTTTTGTAAACATATAATTTCTCCAACTAAAAAAAAGCTTTGATCTGTGAAAACCGTAACCATTTATTTCAACTTCCTTTCAACTTTAGTTGCTCTACACATTTTTAATATAGCTTCCTTTATCTTCTGCTTGCATATTTATTCCGTTTCTTTTATGAACACAATTTCAAGGTCACAGATATCCATTCTTCTCTTTTTATTTTCAACTTTCTGCAAGGCCTCCTTTATACACCAATGATGCCAGCTGGCTGGTCATCTTCCTATCCCCTTTGTTTTTTAAAAAAATATCTACTGAATGATCACTGGTGGATAAAATGTCCCTTGAATTAAAGTTTAGAAATACCTTTTTAGAAAACCCAAGAAACAAAATATATATTTCTAGTAACATCACAGGAAACCCACGTCTACAGTAATAACTCACTCTGAAATATAGAACCAGCCTCCTTTATCATCTACTACAAAGACTCAAAGCACGAGCAAAGAGAGAGAGATTTCCACGCATGAAGTAGTTATCAATGTCCAAAGGGAAGATATGAATTTAACTCCTTGGACCTTTATTCAAAGTTTTATTAATTTGACTTAACATAATTCTCAATAAGCTCATTTAATAGCTTCCTCAGCTAAAACTTCTGAATGATTAAAAAGAAAGAAAGAAGGCATGAAGGAAAGATGGGACTACAGAGAAGGGGAAATAGTAAGAGTATGGTACCCAAAAAGAGAAAGGAGTCTTCACATCAAAATAGAAGTAAACTCAGAATTCTATTACTGTTTTGTAGAATGATGCATGTTCATTTTGACGAACCTGAAGTTATCAAGAAAAAGACTCAAATATTTGCAAGGTCTTGTAAGCAAAAACTCGAGGAAGTACGCAATATCAAGGTCTCTATCCAAAATTCTTCTTTAAAACATTTTTAAGGTAGTGCTTTAATGAAACATAGTTTTGATATCCATAAAAGATGTGGAACTCCACAATTCCTGAGAATGCAAGAAAAACAAGGTATCACTTACACTAAACTTTAAAACCTTTAATATTTGAAGCCACAGATCCCTTTCAATTCTGGGTTAACTGCAAACAGCAAGGTCATTATAATATCAACTACAAGCATTTCTGATGTGATAACATTACAATGTTTTAAAATTAAAATATATTTAACAATACAGAACATATACCAAGGTGATCTTGATGAATGATAATTGATTAAGTGTCCTCTAACAACATAACTTTTTATTATAATTACCAGTAATTACAGAGGTATAATTCTGTCAGTAGCAGTAAAAATGTTACCCATTTTAAGACAAAATTATAGCTCAAATCAAGTTGAACAAAACCTGATAGGAAATAATCTCCTGTTTTAAGAACTGTGGTTAATGTTTAACCACATAAAATCCGCAATTTCGTATAACCCAGATATAAATTCATGCTTTGTGCTCCCTCTGCTGGCTCTACAGTTGCAGTTAATCCATTCCTGGGAGATCTGTTATACAAAGTGATCCCATTACATCACAGCAAAAGGAAGCAGTATATTATATTTGGGATCTTAAAGATATATCTCCCTCACTGGAGTGCTGAGGAAGAACTAAAAAGGTAACAACACTTGATCAAACGCACATGGAGTGTAAAAGACCAATTTTGGTCTTATAATTCCTGATTCAGAACTCCTCCCATTCCATAATGATCTCAATGTCTTCATGTACAATTTTTGAACTACTTTTGCCATAAATTATCTAAAATCTAAAGCCTGATATCATTGGGTCACATACAGATTTTTTTTCACTGTCCTATAACTACAACTGATAAGCATACTTGACCAATTCTCAGGATAGACATAATGGGCTCAGACTGAGTGTGCTTTACTTTTCTTGGACAGGGCCCAATTCCAGTAACCTAGCATAAAGTGTCTAACGCACTGAGCACTTAAATTTCTCTTACTGTAATTCTACCATTTGCTTACAAATCACGATCTTTGGCTTGGAATATATGGTCACCACACCACAATATATAACAAATCTCCCAGGAATGGATTAACTGCAACTGCAGAGCCAGTAGAGGGAGCACAAAGATCCATTTCAGAAATGAGATAGTAGCCTAGTTTAAATCCAGCCTTGAGGAACTTAGGGAAAATTGCAATAATGTCTTTGGGTCAGTAAAAATGGTAAAATCATTTTTGTTGTTGCTGAGGAGGAGGAGGAGGAAGAAGATGACAATGACAAAGCTGCTCTACAGAGTACCTGTCACTGCCCAGCACGAGGTTGGACTCTTATAAAATTGACAGGAGTAATTTAGATGATAGGCCTTACTATCCTTATTTTATGTGAAGGAAGCTGAGGGAGAGTACCTTGCCCAGGTCTGCCTGACATCAAAGTCCCTACTATTTCCTCAGTACCTATCAGCTTTGGTATTTTGTTCATTCTTCAATCAACAGAGATAATAAAACATGCTCTCTTATTGCCAGCACCATTGTCCTCACCTCCTGCAAGAAAAAAGTTTTGGGTAAAAGACATTTTGGGTATAGATAATACTTTCCTTACTTTTAATAGAGTAAGTCACATGACCTATAACTGTGCATTAACCCAGAGTTAAAGTTAGTATTTATTAATTCCAATTTGCTTTTGTATAAGAGATGTATTTAATTATTTGTCAAGAAGTGTGTTGTGGGGAAACTGAAAATACCAGCTCTGGTCTGATAAAGAATGCTATTTTAATAGACATAAACAGTCTGGGATTTAAAAATCTAATCTGTTCAGACAAAAAGTAAATATTTAGTAAGATAAAATACACAAATCTATCTTTGTGGGCAAGAGAGATTTGTTTCTCAAAGAAAGATATAAATTGTTATTTAAATTATGAAAAATTTTTATTCAAAGTGAAACTTAAATTCTGTGTTCCTTTTGAAAACAGAAAACTACAGACATAAATGCCTATCATTGTTCTTTGGTAGTGATTGTTATTTTAATTGACAAGAATCAAATTAAATAAAGTCTTTAAATAACAGTGGTAAATGATCATATTTCTTAGTTACTGACTGGTAACCTGTTTGAACAATACAGATAACAAATATGAGTATTTCAGAAATAAGAAAGTAGCCTAGTTTAAATCCAGCCTTGAGGAACTTAGGGAAAATTGGAAATGAATGCCATGGTTATTTGCACACTTTAAATAATGTAATAAACTTGATACCTGGTTATACACATAGCTATATATAATGCTTAATAATTTCATTATATTCTAAAAACAATTTAACAACCTATTCAATATAATTGCTAATATAAATATTAATATCTAAGATATAAAAGTTAAGGATATTAATGATTTTTAACTGAAATGAAAGATAACTTTATTTTAGATATTATGAAGAAAGGAATTTAGGATTATTCAGTCATACTTGTGTTTAAATACCAGTTCCTCCTCCGCTTACTGGCTATATGAATTTGGGAGCTTAATTTTCTGAGATTTAGTTTCCTTATACATGGTGATGAAGTTGGTGGCAGCTACTTCTAATTAATGAGAATTAATATGAAAACCTTTAATAGGGAAGTCTAAGAAAGAAGCTACCAGACAGTGGTATAGAAAAATCTGGGCTCTGGGTTACCAGCTCTTTCAACTTTTGTTATATGATAAAAACAAATTCTAACTTTTTGAAAACATTGTGCAAGCCAAACATAGCACCTCTCTGGGCTGAGTCTAGATTGCAAGTGGATAGCACGTAATTTCCAGTTTTAGAGAATCATTTGGAAATGCCACGTCATGGAATAGAGCAAGGCATCTGGAGTCAAAATTGTGTTGGGGTTAGATGGTTGCTTTAAAAGAAAAAGATATACTCGGGAAAGAAAAGTTAAGGGTGGAAGTTAAGATGAAGCAAAAAGTGGGTTTCACTGGTACACCATGGTTTTGAGATAGCACAGTAATATATTTATATGCCAATTTAACATCTGTGATTTTTATGTAACTGTATGTTTTAGTTTCCTGGCTGTGAAGACAAATACCAGATAATGGGTTGGCTTAAAAACAGGAATTGATCGGCTTTCAGTTTCAGAGGCTAGAGGCTTGCTTCCCCCCAGAGTCGGTATTTTCACGCTGGGTAGCAATTTTTGGGATTCCTTGGCTTCTATGCATGGCAATGTACATGGCATTATCTCTTTTCTCTTCCAGGATCGGTTTAATTCCAGCTTCTGGCTGTTTTCAATGGCTTCTCCTTCTGTTCAGTTTCCTTTGTTTATAAGGACTTTAGGCAGTCGGATGAAGGCCCGCCCTCACTCAGTTTGGGCACACCTCACCCAGCAGTAACCGCAAAGGCCTCAATTACACGTGGGTCCACACCCACAGGGTCAGAGGCCGGGGCCTCAGCGTGCCTTTGGCGGGTGACACGATTCAATTCCCAACACTGTATTTCAACTTAATCACCGATTCCCCAGTAAAAGGAGTATGTTATTCCCTGTTCTATCAGGGAAAAACTATTTGGTTTAAAACAGTACCAGAGTCTCTACAACCTAACATTCATATGTCCAGGTACAGTCTAAAATTACTCAACATACATTCTTTGCTATAAGTTTACAATTTTGCTGATCTCAGAGCATGAGCATTGATTGGTTTTATTGATTTACTCTGCTGCATTTCTGTTTCCTATATCATTGAAATGTGCTCTTATTAATTGGATTTAAAAATTATTTGGATTTCTTCTCTTTATTTTGAGTTTAATTTCTTCTTTTTCTAGTTTCTTCAGGTGGAAGCTGAGGTCATTGATTTGAAATCCTTCTTCTCCAACACAAATCATTCAGGATATAAACCTCTCTCTAAATATTGCTTTAGTGGCATCTCACAAATTTTGATTTGCTGTATTTTGACTTTCATTCAGCCCAAAACACTTCTTAATTTCCCTTCTGATTTCTTCTTTGATCTATGAAATGTTATTTAATTTCCAAGTATTTGAGGATTTCCAGACACTTTCTTTTATTGATTTCTGTTACAATCTATTGTGGTCAAAGAACATGCTTTGTATGACTTGGGTCCTTTTAAATATATCAAGACTTGTTTAATGGCATAGAACATGGTCTTTATTGGCTAATATTCTGTGTGCACTTGAGAATATGTATTTGTGTGTGAGGGTTGCAATGTTCTTTAAATGTTAATTAGCCAAACTGGTTAACAGAATCGTTAAAGTCTTTTATAACTCTGCTTATTTTCGGCCTGCTTCTATCAGTTATTGAGGGGAACATGTTGAAATTTCTAATTATTATTGTGGATTTGCTTATTTCTCCTTGTAGCTTTCTCAGTTTTTTTTTGCTTCATATATTTGGAAGCTCTGTTATTAGGCACACACACATTTAGACTGTAATGTCATCTTGATGAATTGACTCCATTATCATTATGAAATGGCCTTCTTTATTCCTAGTAATTATTCTATGCTTTGAAATCACTTTGATATTAACATAACCACTTCCATTTTCATTTGACCAGTGTTACTGATATAGTTGAGTTTAACATTTTGCTGTGAGTTTTCTCTATGCCATTATACATTTTTATTACTTTTGTTTAATTAGTAATTTATCTTTTAAAGAGACTTGAATAATAACAAAAACAAACTGTATTTACTGATATAGCTACCATTTCCAAGGTTCTTCATAAATTTTGTAGATCTAGATTTGCATATGGAGTCATTTTTCTTTAGCCAGAAGGACTTCTTTTAATATTTTTCATAATAAAGGTTGAGTGCAGTGAATTTTTTCAGCTTTTGTATGTTTAAAACAGTCTTTGGTTTGTGTTGATTTTGCAACATATTTTTACTGAGTATAGAATTCTAGGTTGACAGTTTTTGGTTATCTTTCAGTACTTTAAAGATGTACTGCATTGCCTCTGATGAGAAATCTGCAGCCATCCTTACCTCTGCTCCTCTGTAAATAAAGTGGATTCTATCTCTGGCTTCTTCTATAGATTTTCTATTTATCCTGATTATGAGCTCCCTTGGTGTAGTTTTCTTGGTTTCTTGTGCTTGGGTTGCCTGAGCTTCTTGGATCTGTGGCTTTATAATTTTCATCACATTTGAAAATTTTGTGGTCATTATTTCTTCAAATATTTCTTCTGTTCCCACTCCTCCTTTCTTTTTTACTTCAGGAACTCTAATATATATATTAGGTCATCTGAATTTGTCCCAGAACTTACAGATGTACCCTTTTTTTCTTTCAATTTTTCTTCTCTATATGCTTCATTCTAGTTAGTCTACATTGCTATGGCTTCAAGTTCACTATATTTTCTTATGTAACATCTAATCTGTCATTAATTCCATCCAGTCTATCTTTCATCACAGATAAACAGTTTTCATCTAAAGTCTGACTGGGTCTTTTAAAAATCTTTCATGTCTCTATGTAACTCTTTGAACATATGGAATAAGTTATAACTGGTTTAATGTCCTTGATGTCTAAGTCTAATAACTGCGCTAATTCTGGTTCACTTTTGATTGAATGATAATTTTTCCTCTTTATGAGCCAATGCATCCTGCTAATTTGATTTGGTGCAGACACTATGAATTACCTTGTTAGGTGCTGGAAAGTTTTATGTTCCTATAATCTTCATGAGCTTTGTTCTGGGATGCATTTAAGTTAGTCAGAGAAAAGTTTTATTCTTTTTGGGTCTGATTTTTAAGATATTTTTAGGCAGGAATGAGAAATGTTTGTTCTAGAGTCAATTATTCCCTGCTACTGAGGCAACAGCTTTCTGAGTACTTTTATCCAAAGCCTATAAATGATGAGGCTTTCATGTATGGCTCGTAGAAGCAAGCATTATCCCCACCCCTGTCTGAGTACCAGATATTACTCCTTCTAATTCTCCCAGATGATCCTTTTCACAGCCTCAGGTTGTTTCCTTATATGCATGTGCTGATCATTACTCTGCTTGAGTAATACTTGAGGAGAATCTCCTGCAGATTCCTGGAATCTGTGAAACTCTTCTTCACTGCCATTGTCTCTTGGACTCTCAGCTCTATTTCTTCAACTCAGGATGTCTGTGATACTCTGCGTGAGCCTCCCCTGTCCACTCACACCCCAAGATCAGTGGTATGGAAACTCTCTCAAAACAGTAGGCTGGGGTATTCATAGGGCTCAACTCACTACTTTCCTATCTCTCAGGAATTAGTTTCTACTGTTACCTGATGTCTGGCGTCTTGAAAATCACTGTTTCGTACATGTTGTCGGCTTGATGTTACTGCTGTTATTTTAGGTGGATGGTACTACTTCAAATTCCTGATATTCCATCTTGGCTCAAAGCAAATGGTGAGTTTTAAGCATTTATGTGCAAAAAACCCCACGTTTTAGAAATTTTATATAGAAACTTAAGGAGTATGGGGGAAATAGCCAAAGATTTTTCATCTCATATTTTACCTTATTTGAAGTTGTGATTGTTGAATTTTTTTCCATGACTAAAAACTACAGGATTTAAAATTTCACCCTGATCCCTCAAACAAAATACTAAATACACATTTACTTTCATTTGTGTGGAAATTTCATTCCCTTAAATAAGTCCACTAGTTACGTATTCTGTACCACTGTATTTTATTTGAATGTTTGTTTCTTGTTGTACTTTATTATAAATGCCAGTTGGTCTTTTAAAACTTGGTAATCTTCATTGCAGAAATCAGTATACTATGTGCTTTCTATTTTTTCACATGATATTGTGGCACCATTAGAAAAAAAATCACAAAGCAGTTCTACCTTTATAGATTCATGTCCTACCACTCCTCACTTTATTCCACATGCTACACAACTAAGCTACTCATCTTTTCAAGAAACATACCCATGCCTTTGGCCTATAATGGCCTTCCCTACCATTCTCTGTCTGGCAAATTTCTACTCACCCTTCAAAATCCAGCTTAAAGAAACATTTATCACATTTCTTAGTTAGATGTACCTGTATAATCTCCCTTGTTAAACTATGAAGTTCTTGAGATATGATAACTCATTTCTATCTCCCTCGTGCCTAGTACAGTGCCTGTGCATTTAATAGTTTCTCAAAAATATCTCTTTAATTGAACTAAACTCAGAAATAGAAATAACTTGGAAATGCTTTGGGATATGATTAAGACTAGGCAGTTCCTCTCTCTCCACCAGGAAGGCACACTAGGGTTCTTGAATCTCCACAACCAACAATGGGAAGTGTTGCTTATGTTGAAAAACACATCTTTAGTTGGGGGAGGAGAGGTTACCTTTTCTCCAGAGGGCAATACTTTAAAAGGTACTACCATTTCCTCCTTAGCCACTATCACCAACTTACTTCAAATTAAGAATATTAGCTATTTCCATTACCCCCTCTACAAGCAGACTTACTGTAAAAGAATGCTTTATTCTCTAAGGTTTGTAGTACTAAGGTATTAAATAAGTACAAATCTTTATTCCATCAAATGGTTAGAGTTATAGTTATATGTACAAGTATGTGTGTATATATATCTCAGAGGCATGGAGAATTATCACAGTACCTCTAAAATAAGCATCATTTATGAAGTTACAAACATATAGCTTAGGAAAAAACGGGAAGTGCTGTAGAGGCTCTGGTTTGGGAGGGGTAGCCAGAGAAGGTGAAGAAGTGACATTTAAACAAAAACTTGAAGAAAGTGAGGGTGTGACCCATGCAAATATCTGGGGAAAGAGTATTCTAAGAAAAAGAAACAATAATTGCAACAGGCAAAGAAGAGTCTGCTCAGGCTGAATTACTGATAATTCCATGAATTCCTTTAAATGATAATTTAAAGCTTAAAAGGTCCATAGCACATCATTATTTTTATTTTTATTTGCCAAGTTCCTACCCCCATCTGGAACAAAAGTAAATTTCATCTAGGACCTCACTTTCTGTTAGTTGAACAAAAAATTAAATGTTTACTCTTCAGCCATCATTTACAATGACAATAGAATCTGCTACAGAATAGGAATTAGAATTGAAAACTACAATGCTACTAAAAACATCCTTAAAACCTAAATGCAAAATAAGAGTTAATGTATTCAATAATTCAATATGATGTAGAAACCTGCCTACTTTTGAAAAGTGAGAACTGGCCTAGATAGGCAGAAGTTGTAACGAGTTATATTAAATGGGGATGGAAAATAAGTTTTTCAAACTAATTTTCTTAATTATTGAAATATCATTAAAATATAATGATATATATTATATAATGCTATATATAATATAAATAATATCTATTATATATAATATAAATAGTATCTATTTTATATATATATACATAATATAACTGGGTGGTTCAGTAGTAGAATGTTCACCTTCCATGCAGGAGACCCGGTTCAATTCCTGGACCATGCACCACCCCGCCCCCCCCCCAAAAAAAAATTAATGGCATAAGGTTACTAGCAGTGTCAGAAGGTTTAAAGTATTTATGTTTAAATGAAAACATGTGAACCACCAATAAATAAACAGTAGTAGTTGGTGCAGCAATAGAAGGAAAAATAATAGGGACATTTGGGTGCTTAGTGTATAGTAATCATTGTGCTAAGTATTTTACATACATCATTTCATTCAAATCTGACCATAACACAGATAAGACAGGTTTCAGTATCATCCCCATCTTACTAGAAATCACCAGCTTCTTGGTGGCAGAAGTGGAATTCAGGCCCAAGCAGCCTGACTCAATGCCTAAGACCCATGCCACACTGCCATGAAAACACAAACATCTGTAAATCAACCTCAATGATTGTTCTCACTAGTCCTAACCAGAATGACACTTACCTATTTACAGTTATTTTTTTTTAACTTTTAATTATAAGGTAATTTCAAACTTACAGGACAGGTGTGAAAATAACACAAAGCCCATACAAGAAATCCAACCTACAACCCTTATCCAGATACCTAGATCCACCAACTTTTAGCATTTTGCTCATTTGCCATGTCATTTTATCTATCCATCCATTGATCCACTGACCTACTGATCCTTGTATTCATTTAACTGTGCATACATTTATCTATTTTCTAAACATGAGAATAGCTTGTATATATCATGCTCCTTGGACACTTAATACTTCCATATATATTTCCTAAGACCAAGGATATTCACTTATGTTATCACTTTAAGTACAATCATCAAGTTCAATATGTTTTTTTTTTTTTTTTACATGGTGGGAACCGGGAATTGAACCCAGGTCTCCAGCATGGCAGGCAAGAACCCTGCCTGCTGAGCCACCGTGGCCCACCTCAATACAGTTTTTTTTTTAAAGTAATATTCTGATGCATCACTTTCAAAACTCAAGATTTTACTTTTTCCTATCTTTCTGATCTATTAATGAACTCCAAATAGTTCTTTAATAACAACAGTACAACCATATGTCCTGATTTGCCCAGGAAAGTCCCAGATTAAGCATCCTGTTCCAGATTAACTATTAAATACTGCCCCCTTTCACTCTCTAAAGAATTCTAGTTTGGATGATAAATTATCGGTCACCCATTTGACAACCACTTCATTTTTCTGCTCTGTTCATTCGCTGTCTTTCTTGTTAAACAATGAAACATACTCAATTGTCAGCCTTGTTTTTTTTAGGGGGATATGTTCAACACACCTCTTCTTCAGTGTTGGCTCTCTCAACATTTAAATTACAGCTGTTTTCTATGGCTCCACAACTCTTTGCCAATTCGAATGTCTGATTTCATCTCTTCCCACCCCCTGTCCCATTCCCCATTCTTTATTCCTAAAGGAACCCTTTGTCTCTCTTGCCCGCTTTTGTCTGTATCTTCTTTCCTGCCGCTCCCTAAGCTTGGAACAACCCACTAGTTCACCAAATGTCTATTCTCAAATCACATTTTAATAGTCACTTCAGGCAGTGAAATCTACCCGAGATCACCCTTTTGCCTGTTCCATTTATGGTCTGACTTCATCAGACTAACCTGTCTGATGCTCAAATCCAAATTTTATTTTATTACACGACCATGATTTTCACTATATTCACTCACATTAAAGAGAATGTGAATCCCAGTACATTTTATAATTCATTTTATAATTTAAAAGAAGAACTTTTAGATATATGTATACCTATCAATTTAAACAAAGAAAAGGCTTAGTCCAGAGGGGATTTTGCTAAAAATCTTAAACCAAACCAATGAATGCTTTCAAAGGAGACAGTGACACTCAGATGTTTATATTTGATTGTCAAAAGGAAGATTATATTCATTGGTAGTATATATTTATACAAAGTTTCTCTCAATCTCAAGGTAAGATTGGAGCTTTGGTCTTGCCCTACTCCTATCATCTATAACTTGCCCAATTCTGAACACAATTATGTGTGCATCTGTCTGCATTGACAATAGGGATAGTGATATTTGCCATGGAAAAAATGTTAGAAAAATAAAATGGCACCTAGAAAGCAATCACTTTTAGGGGAAAAAACTGTATATTTGGCAAAAGTATAATAATTAATGCATGATAAAATCTCATGAGCATGTTATGTTTTTCAGTAGAACTATACACTAAACAAAAAAGATGACTAGTTTCAGATAAAAGTAATTTTTCAATGCCATGGTTTGTTTAAAACAAACCCAGTAAATTAAAATTCAAAGCTAAAATAGGAGACATCAAAAAGATATTTTAATGAGATGATAATATATCTAAAAATAATAGAATGAAAACTGATCTCTCCTCAGATAAAGATTTGTATAATACATATAAACAGGTAGGGAAATAAATACCATATCTACGTATGCATAGATCATAGAAGAAATGTCATTTGATTACACAAAGGGAAAGCTTGTCTAAATATACAAAATCAGATAATTCTACCTACAGAGCCACATTAAAAAAAACCTGATAATACAAAAAATAATACATACATTTAAAAAACCCACACACCACATGTACTGGGAAAGAGAGTTTATGGTTTTGATTATGAGGAGGCATGTCATATACATGTAACTGTTGACGAATAAGACCACTTTACCCTCTGAGAAGAGTACTTATTAATCCTTTTTGACTGCAGAAGCTAAAGAATGCTGATTCAAATACATATGCACATTCACCCAATACATAAAAGCAGTGACTTATGTCATGTGTCAACCCAATCAAATGTAAGAATAGAAATACACATTAATTAATAAAACAATAATCTGGAGAGGTCAATTTGCTGTTTGGGATAGCATTCTCACAAAAGAACAAAATGACCACCATTTTGACTGTAAATGACTTTGTATATTAAAACCAGATTGATTTGGTCTCTTTTAAAGAAAAGAGTCACAGGGGCCTAGATTGTAAGCTCTTACAGCAGACACATTTAGTCCAGAGCAGTAATTAGTACTCCCGGAATTTGAGAGGCTGTTTCATATATCTATAATCTGGTATTAAGAGATAAGAATGAAGCCAATTGGTTCAGGATTAAGGTAATTCAGAATACAGGGGTAAGGAAGACATTGTCTGTATTTTAGAACTGTACCTACTCTTTGAGACCAAAGGAAGAAAGGTTTATTTTGTCTGGAACCTAAATTTTATGTACCATATAATCTAACTTAACCTGTCTGGATAGCTCATTTAAACAACTAAAACACAAGGAGCCTAGAATAAGAATGAGGGCCTTTAATCCTACATAGCTTAATGTAATGCCTGGATACATCCTAGAATATACTAAGCAGGTCATCAAAAAGTATTGGCAGAAAAAAAAAAAAGCATTGGCAAAGTCCCTTGAGGGATGGGAGAAAGAATATGGAACTACTAAACTTTGCCATCAGGGAATCCCCTGATACTGTTTCAAACATTAGGGACACCCAAATCTATAGGCCAAGCCGTTGATCTTGAAGCTTACCCTTGAGAAACCTAAAACTGTGGAATTGTAACTCATACCAAATGCTGAAATCTGTTCTACAACTAATTATTGTACTGTGCTTTGAAATTTATTGCTTTTTCATATATACGTTATTTTTCACAAAAAAGAAATAAAAATGGATTGTGATGATAAAAAAATATTTATTCCTTCTAGCCTCCTATATTCTGGAGCAGCTAGAAGGAAAGTTCTGAGAGGATCATATGGTAGCACGTGACAAATTCTGGGATCTGTCCTGTAACTACTTGTTGAAGACCTCTCTGAAAATGATTGCTTTTTTCCTTCTTTGCTTTGTATATATGTTATATTATACAATATAAAAAAAGTTAAAAAAAAAAGTAAAATAGAGATTGCAGGACTGTGGTGGGGGGATGGGAGATGGGCAGTTACTGCTTAATGGGTACCGAGTTTCTCTTTGGGGTGATGAAAAAGTTTTAGTAAGGGAAGGTGGTTATGATAGTACAACAGTGTAAAAGCAATGCCACTAAATTGTACCCATAAAATGTTAAATGGCAAATTTTATGTTATATATATGTTACCACAATAAAAAAGGTGTGGTGGTGATGGTATTAAAAAAAAAAAAAGACAGGAGACAGAAGTGCTCTGCTCAGTGCAAATCCTGGTTACCAATTTTGTAATCAGTGCTTCTTAGTTTATTTATACTGGGATTCTGGCTTAAGTAGAAGATCATCTTTCAGTGGAACTCTAAGTAATTAATGTATACAGATTCACGGGTAAACAGATTATTATCAAAATTATTATTTTCAAAAAAGGAAGGGAGGGATTAGAAAATCAGACAGTGAAGGTAAAATAAAATTTCTCTGAATACTTTTTTTTTTTCACATGGGCAGGCACAGGGAATCGAACCCGGGTCCTTGGGCATGGCAGGCAAGCATTCTTGCCTGCTGAGCCACCGTGGCCCGCCCTCTGAATACTTTTGATATCAGGAAATACCACAAACTCTTACGACAGTCACACCACGTGATACACAAAATTTGGTAGACATGCTTCTTACATTTCCTGCTTAGATTCAGGCACAGAAATCAAGTGCAGTGACTCTTGAGAAGGAATATTAAAAAACTAATGAAGCCCTTTTCTTTCCTTTAGACTCTCACAACACATTGTTTCAATAGCTTGCCTACTACAGTAACATACTGTCATGCTCAACAAGAAAACAGTATAAATAAAATAACAACAGAAAGGACGATTGCACATAGGATTTTACTGATGGGTATTTAATCTATAATAATGCTCTTTACTTGATCGTTAAGGGCAGTACAAAGAATTTACAGACTATTGTACAATAAGCTAAACTATGAGAAGTAAAACCCAAACATGCTTTTCTCACTAAACATAGAAGTAAATTTACCTAATTATGCAGCTTTTCATTCATTGATTTTAGATTAATGTGAACCCTTCTTTGATTTTCTACATTTTTTAGAGAAAGACCCTTAAATATCATTGTATACATTTTCATTGCTATGTTTAAAAGTTCAGAACTGAAGGATATTACATGAATACTAAAAGGTGAACCCACCTTCACCAGACACAAACCATTATCTCTGCTCAGATTTCCAATGCCAGAATCAGTGTATGCCAGGATCTAGAGATCATATATTATAATTCTTAATACTTCTACTGTCACAATAATAGGGACATCAACTTGCTATTGACTTTCAGTATGTGCTACTTGAAAGTCAATGCAGACAGGAAAAAAAAAAGAGTATCATTGTGAGGTATGACAAGCATGAATTTAAAAGTAACAAACATTTTTAGGTCTACATAAATATTATCTGTATAAAAATGTACATACATTTACAATAACCATACTCCTAATTGGAATAAATCCTCAGGAAAGCTTCTGTTTGTTTTTTTAAAGTTAGAAGAACAACACAACTGTTGGTCATTAAACAGAGGAAAGACCAAGGAAGCTGTAAGACTAGTAGCCAGCATTAAAAATTATATTTAGTTCTTCATTGGTCTTAATTTTTTCCTCTTCCACTTATTTCTGGCCAGTGATAAGTAAAATGGAAAACTTATCCTTTAGGTTTCATTGAAAAATCTGCCTATAATTGTTTACTTTGTAAGATCTGGCTAAAACCATTTAAGAACAGCTTATTTCCACTACTACTAATAGAAGATAAAATTCAAACCTATTAAAAATATCAAACTTAGACATTTAGGATACAATACTATGGAATTTTTATAAGGATTAGTATATTTGGAAAATAGGAGATGCTGTATATTTAGAGAACTGTAACCAGACTAACTGGTACATACAGAATTTAGAAGGCCAAGAAACATCATTTCTAGTTTCTTCCATTTCTACAGACTATGCTTTAATTTTAATTTCAGCAACTTTTATGAACTATTTTTAAATTAAATAGTGAATAAGTTGGAAACAGAAGTTTTTCAATAATTTACACAAAGTTTAAAGTGTATAATTGCTAAATAGTATCAGATTCGTAATGAGCTCTAATCTAAGGTGGATCAAAATTATGTCAAGGGCAAAGTTACTTAATAAGATCATAGTATTAAATGTAAAAATACTAGTATTAAATGTAAAAAAAAAAGTAAAAAATAATAGTAATAAAAGGCTTCTTGGAGGTAGCATACAGTTAAAAGTATGGCTTTTGGAGCTAGAATATTTGGGTTTCAATACTGGGTTCACCACCTTCTAGCAAGTTGCTGAATTTCTCTATGCATCAATTCCCTTATCCATAAAATGGGATACTAATATTATCTACCTTATAAAGTTGCTTTGAGTATTAAAATAAAAATACCTAATAATAAACAGAGTAAGAACTCAACAAATATTAGCTATTATCACAACTAGTAACTAAAGAAAATATTTTGCATGTGTGCACTCTCTAACTACAGCCTTTAAAAAAATCTAGAGTACATCTAAAGTTCATTTAAAAATTAATTTTTAACGAACTGCCGCTAATAGACAACTAATTTGTGGTACTGCACAAAACAAGGGGCCCCCTGTGAACACATCTGATTTCAGTTTAAGATCAATATAAGAATGTGTGCGGAAAAATGCTAAAAAAATTATTAACTCTTCAATTCCCATTCCAGCTCAAATCTGTAAAATAAAGATTAAAAAATATGCCAGAATTGAATTGAAATAGAAAAATCTCAAAATACAAAAATTTAAAAAAAGAGCTATCTATTGAGAATAATTCACCAAGCATGCATGTAGTGAGATGCATTTATCTCACTTCACAATGCTGTGAGTATTCAATAAGATGAAACCTTGACCAGAGCAGGATTCCAGTGAGACCCAGATTCTACTTTCAGCTTGTTATGTGTTCTTCACCAAACTATTCAACTTTGCTGTATTCTCTCCTTCCTCATCTTTCATAACATAGAAATACATCATTTTGTCGTCAATCTAACTCAGAAGGATAGAATTAGAGTAAATGCCATGCCTATTCTGTAGCAAACTGAAAAGGATTTACCTTTTTCAGCATGAACGTGATGATTTAGTCACTTTATGCCAGTAGGTGAAACATGAACTTCGGATTTACAGCACTGTGTTATACTTAAATTCTGGAAGTCAAATAAATGTAAGGCTGGCAGCATGAAGTGCAAAGGCATGGAGAGTAGGTGGAATCACTTTTCTTCCACATATGGGAAATCCTGTATGTTTAAGTCTGTTAGACATTTAGAAATCAAGGATATTTCTATAAGCAGTTATGCAAGTATACATGTCTGAATATGTACATGAAATTCCTTACAAATACCAGCCCCAGGAGAGTATAATTCAATTTTAAGAATTTTGTATCCATTCCAAATCCTTCATATGCGTAGTCTAAACTGTACAGAAAATTTTAATTTGTTATTTAGAGTGTTCATCTTCAGAACTCTGGGTTAACCTATACATCTCCTGGTATATCAACTAAGACTTGTGAGCTGCCTTTACCAACGCAATCTATACCTAAGTCGAGTATGGGATCTATTGTCATTTTCTGGTCAAATATGAATTTCATATTCTTCTTTCCGAAGATTATAGTAGTTCTTCCATACTTTGTTCCCATGTGCCAAAACTGTTATGACATCCTTCTTGCACTTAATAATTTACTTAGTTAATAAGTATCTTTTGTTATATTTTAGTTACTGATTAATCTAAATTTTTCCTTTAGGATGATAAATTATACAATATAACCTGGTGACATTTTAGTGCCCATCACCATAGCAGGATATGTGTTTTGGGCAGTTTTAATATTACTGTTGGTCTTCAATAAATACCACCAATATTCTTAGAAATGACACACTGAAATATTTTCTGAACATTTCCAAATAGATTAAGTATAAGAAATTTGCTAGATTCTCTACTAGAAAATGTTGAATTAAAAAGAAAGCTAACTAATAGAATTTTAATACGTGTAGCAAATATTTTCTAATAACTTGCCTATGTTTTCGAAACTTTTTTTGATATAGCCATTTGCATCCACAATTTATTTATGACAAAGGAAAACTCTTTTGGGGGAAGGATGGGAAATCTTGCTAGAACAACTCTGGTTTTAAATTATTTTCCAGCATTTTGCTTGAATTTCAAGAGCCAAAATTTAATGTAAAATAATTTTATTTTTCTCTCTGAGCCTTTCCTACTTAGCTCGAAAAAACAGGAAAAAATGCCATTTTTTTGTACTTTTAGGAGACATCCTTTAAAGTATACTGATAAGGCTTTGATAATCATGGGTTACCAGAGAGCTCCAAAAAGCAGAAAATTTGTAAAATATTTTTAACTGAGAGGAAAAACAATATAATTCCACATATTCAATAAGAATTGGGGAGCATTCTTTTGCTAGGCAGTTTTACTACACATCTGTGGAAACAATATAACCTGAACTCCATTAACTATGCTATGAGCTGCTATGAGCTTGCGTGCTATTTTAATTTTTTTTTTTTACATGGGCAGGCACTGGGAATCGAACCCAGGTCCACTGGCATGGCAGGCAAGCATTCTTGCCTACTGAGCCACTGTGGCCCGCCCGAGTGCTATTTTAAAGATGTGGTAGACATTAAAATAGGATTGTTATCACACCACTTCTGGCCAAGATGTTCTCTGAAAAAAGAACAAATATTTCTCTGAGAAAGTCTACAAAAAGTTAATTTCAATAAAAGAAAATCATTCATTCAAGCAGCAAATACGAAGCATCTATTGTGTAACCACAATAGATTAAAAGAAGTGAGGAAAAGTGATGAAAACACACATGCTTTTTTGTCCTCATGGAGCTTACAGTCCACTAGAAAAGAGAAATAGAAAGACAGAGAGTGTATGTGCTGGTTTGAAGCTAGTATGTACCCATAAAAGGCCATGTTCTCCCAATACATCCCTGTGGGGGCAGACCTATTGTTGGGTGGGACATTTTGATTATGTTGTTTCCATGGAGATGTGACCCAGCCCATTCAAGACTGGTCTTAATCGCCTTGCTGGAGTCCTTTATGAGAGGATAAAAGAAAGAAAACAACTCAGGAGAAGCTAAGAGAGAAACAAATGCCAAGAGACATTGTGGAGACAGCAACTGAAACCAGAACCAGGAGAGAAGGGCCAGCAAACATCTCCACATGCCTTCCATGTGACAGAAGAACCCCAGATGCCAGAAGTTTTCTTCAGAAAAGGTATTTAACACTTGATGCCTAATCTGGACAGCTTCAAGGCCTTAGAACAGTATGTTTGTAAACCTAATAAAATCTCATTGAGGGCGGGCAATGGTGGTTAGTGGTCGAGTTCTCACCTGTCATGCTGGAGACCCGGGTTCGATTACCAGAGCCTGCCTATGCCAAAAAACAAAAACAAAAACAAAAACAAAAACAAAACACCACTGAAAAATCCAACCCATTTCTGGTATATTGCATTCCAGCAGCTATATCAAACCAAAACACTGTGAGAGAAAATATAATATTAAATATTACACTAGATTGGGGCATCAGAGACTCGTCTAAGGATTTAACAAAAATAGGAAATATAGTGTAGGGAAAAGAGCATTGAAGGTCAGAGAGAGGATATGAAAAGTGCTGAGATGGAAAAGGGTTCAGGAAGGCCTGGAAAAGAAAATACAATTGGTGTGCCTAGAGAATGAACCATCTAAAGGCAAAGAGGGGAAGACAGGGAGAGACATAATCTGATTTAGATTATATGAAGATCTGTTTGCTTGCTAGATGAGGAATTGAGGGGTAGGGCGGTAGAGTGACAAGATGGAAGAGGGAAACCAGAAAGGACGCTTTTGCAGTCTAGAGGTGTGATATGGATGGTTTGAGCTAGGATGGTTGGCACTGGGAACAGAGAAAAGAGGACACATTCAATTTATATTTCAGATACAGAACTGAAATGGATCTAGTGAGGCAGGACGTATAGGGGTAAGGGAAAAAAAATGATGATTCCCATATGATGGGCATAAGCAACTTGAGATGGAGGAGCTAAAACCAGAAAAGGTTAACAGAGGAAGCTAGCTTCACCTAGAAGATGGGGATGTGAGAAGTGTGGGTGATGATGTTAATACTAAGGCAGGGGACAGCATGGGACTGGAGCTTAGAACCACAGCCAGAGCTACAAACTTGGTAAGTACTGGCATATGGATGACATGTAAAGACATACAAATGGATGAATATGCCAAAGGTAAGAGTTTAAGTGAGAAGAGATGAGGGATTCTGGAGAAGATGGTGAAGTAGGAAGCTCCAGGACTCACTCTTCCTCCAGAACAGCTAGTGGACAGGCAAGAACTATGTGAAACAACTGTTCTGGGACTCCAGGGTTCAAGAAGCACTGTACAGCATCCAGAGAAGACTGAGAGGCTGAGAAACCATGGTAAATAACAGTCAATAGTTAGTTCCACAGCAGCTGTCAGAGACCATCTCCCACTCTTGAGGTTGGCCTCCTTGGGGTCTGGTCCCTGGTTGGCTGCTGTGGACAAAGAAGGACATGGAAATTCTCTTTCCCAAAAACATGGGTGGCAGGGATGCCAAGCACTGATCATAGCTTTTGTTTGGCAAATTCAGATTGCTGGGTCCTAGCTCTGAGTTGTTATTTCAGTCCGCACTGGACAGAATGGCAGTGGCCGAATTTCAATCCCACCCTCAAAAGGGGCAGAGGTGATGGAAGTTTAAAGACACAGTGCCTCCTTAGGGCCATGGGGAACAGTTTGCTGAAGGGCATCATCTGCTATGCAGGCAAGGAAACCGCAGCTTCAGAGGATTGACAAAAAGATCCTGTTTCTAGATTCAATGATGCAAATAGATTCAAAGTGAAAGGATGGAAAAAGATACTCCATGCAAATAGTAACCAAAAAATAGCTGAAGTAGCTATACTAATATTAGTCAAGGTAGACTTTAAATGCAAAACTGCTATAGGAGACAAAGAGGAACTCTATTATATATTTAAAAAGGGGGAAATCTATCAAGAAGAAATGAGAATCATAAATATTTATGTACATAACCACAGTGCCTCAAAGTCCATGGGGCAGAAAATAAATAAGGAAACAGAGAGCTTGAAGAACATGATAAATGAACTGGACCTAACAGACACATACAGAACACTGATTGTATCACAGAACAGCAGGATATACATTGTTCTCAAATGCACATGTCTCGTTCTCTAGCAGAGACCACCTGTCTGGTCACAAAACAAGTCTCGGTAAATTTAAAACAACTGAAATTGTGTACAAAGTATTTCACTGACCATAATGGAATGAAGCTGAAAATCAATTACAGGTAGAGAACTGGAAAATTTACAGATATATGGAAATTAAACAAAAATACTCTTAATCTGTGTATCAAAGACAAAATTGCAAAGGAAATCAATAATCATCTCAAGATGAAGGAAAATAAGAACACAACATATCAAAATTTATGGGATGCAGCAAAGGCAGTGCTAAAAGGCAAATTTATAGTGCTGTATGTCCACATTAAAAAAGAAGAGCTAAAATCAAAGACCTAAATGCATCTGGAAGAATCACACACACACACACACACACACACACACAAAACAGCAAACCAATCTCAAAGCAAGCAGAGGGAAAGAAATAAGAAAGATTAGAGAAGAAATAAAAGAAATTGAGAATTAAAAAACAGTAGAATTAACAATCTAAAGTTGGTTCTTGAGAAGAGCAATAAAATAGAAAAACCCTTAGCTAGACTGACGAAGAAAAAAAGAGAGACGATGCACAGAAATAAAATCAGAAATGAGAGGGGAGACATGACTACTGACTCCACAGAAATAAAAAGGATAAGAGGACACTATGAGCAACTGTACGCCAACAAATTAGACAACTTAGATCAAATGGACAAATTATATTGACTCTAGGAGAAACAGAAGATCTCAGCAGACCAATTACAAGTAAAGAGGTTGAATCAGTCACCAAAAACCTTTCAACAAAGCCCAGGACCAGATGGCTTCACAGGTGAATTTTACAAATCATTCCAAAAAGAATTAATACCAGTCCTGCCCAAACTCTTCTAAAATACTGAAGAGAAGAGAATACAATCTAATTCTATGAAGCCAACATCACCCTAATACCAAAGCCAGATAAAGAAACTGCAAGAAAATACAATTACAGACCAACTTCTGTTACAAATACAGACGCAAAGATCCTAAACAAAATACACGCATATCAAACCCAACAGTACATTAAAAGAATTATACACCATGATCAAGTGGATTTATTTCAGGTATGTAAGGATGGTTGAATGCAAGAAAATCAATTAATGTTATATACCACATTAACAAATCAAAGGGGAAAACCCACATGATTATCTTGATTGACTCAGAAAAGGCATTTGACAAAATCTAGCATTCTTTCTTGATAAAAGCACTTTGAAAGATAGGAATATTAGGAAACTTCCTCAAAATGATAAAAAGCATATATCAAGAACCCACAGCTAACATCATACTCAATGGTGAAAGACTGAAAGCTCTCCCACTAAGATATGAAACAAGACAAGGATACCAACTGTCACCATTATTCGACAATGTGCTAGAAGTTCTATTCAGAGCAATCAGGGAAGAGAAACAAATAAGAGGCATTCAAATTGGAAAAGAGGAAGTAAAATTTTTACTATTTGCAGAGGACATAATCCTATATGTAGAAACTCCTGAAAAATCTAAAAAAAGCTACTAAAGCAAATAAATGAGATGTAGTGGGATACAAGATCAACATGCAAAAACCAGTAGTACTTCTATAATACTAGTAATGAGCAATTGGAGTATGAAATTAAGAAAATAATTAATTTACAATAGCAACTAAAAGAATCAAATACCTAAGAATAAGTTTAACCAAGGATGTAAAGGGCTTGTAGACAGAACACTATAAAATTTTGCTAAAAGTAAGCAAAGAAGACCTAAATAAATGGAAGGATATTCTGTGTTCATGGATTGGAAGACTAAATATCTTTAAGGTGTCAATTCTACCCTAATTGAGTAAAAGAGTCAACACAATAAAAATTCCAACAGCCTACAATGAAGAAACGGAAAAGCAAATCATCAAATTTATTTGGAAGGGTAAGGAGCCTTGAATAGCCAAAACCATCTTCAAAAAGAAGAATGAAAGCACGGAAGTCAAATTTCCTGATGTTAAAGTATATTACAAAGCTACAGTGTTCAAACCAGCATGGTACTGGCACAAGGGACCAATGGAATCAAACTGAGAGTTTAGAAATAGACTGTTACATCTTCAGCCAACTGATATTTGGCAAAGTGCTAAGTCCACTTAAATCAGACAGAACAGTTTCTTCCACCAATGAGTTGGGAAGAAATACTAGAAGAAAATGTAGGGAAGCATCTTCAAGATCTTGTGGTAGGCAATGCTTTCTTAGACTTTACACCCAAAGTACATGCACCAAAATTAAAAATAGATTAATGGGACCTCCTCACAATGAAAAACTTTTGTGTTTTAAAGGACTTTGTCAAGAAAGTGAAAAGGCTACCTACTCAATGGGAGAAAATATTTGGATACCACATATCTGACAATGGTTTTAATATCCAGGATATATAAAGAAATACTACAACTCAACAATAAGAAAAAACAAACCACCTGTCATGGTCAGGTTCATGTGTCAATTTGGCCAGATGGTGTCCGTTTGTCTGGCTGGGTAAGTGCTGGCCTGTCTGTTGCTATGAGGACATTTCATGGACTTAAATCATGATTATATCAGCTGCATCCACAGCTGATTGCATTTTTAATCAGTCAAGGAGAGTGTCTTCTGCAATTAGTGATGCTTAATCTAATCACTGGAAGGCTTTTAAGGAGGATTCAGAAGAGACAGCTCCTCCTGCTTCAGCTGGTGAGCCTCTTCTGTGGAGTTTGTCCAGACCCTTTATCAGAATCATAGCTTCACAGCCTGCCATATGGATTTTGGACTTTTCCATTCCTATGGTTTTCCAGCCAGCCTCTGCTGAGAGTTCGTTAAGGAACTTCATAGGAGCTGCCAGCTTGCAGTCTGCCCTACAGACCTTGGGACTCTATGTTCCCACAGTTATGTGAGGCACTTTTATAAATTTTATATCTATGGATATTTCCTGAGGATTCTGTCTCTCTAGAGAACCCAAGCTAATACACCACCCAATTAAAAAATGGACGAAAGCTGATATAGCCCAGAGTAATGTGGGCTGAGAACAAAAAAGTAATTGTAAAATCCCCTCAGGGGTCTGGGGAGAAAGGAGGAAATATTAAACTTCCCTACCTGGGGAATTTCTGATATTCTCACAAGCAGTACGGACAACAAATTCAATAGGCTGAGCCCTCAATCTTGGGGTTTGACCCTATGAAACATTCCTGCAAAGGAGAAGGTAAACCTACTTATAATTATGCCTAACAGTCAACCCCAGAGAATCTCCTTTAGTTGCTCAGATATGACCTCTCTCTTTAAGTCAACTCTGCAGGTGAACTCTCTGTCCATCCCCTGAACGTGGGACATGAATCCCAGGGATGTAAATCTCCCTGGAAATGTGGGACAGAACTCCCAGGATGAGCCAGGACCTGGCATGATGGGATTGAGAAAGCCTTCTTGACCAAAAGGGGAAAGAGAGAAATGAGACAAGATAAATTGACAGCGGCTGAAAGACTTCAGAGTCGAGAGGTTATCCTGGAGGTTATTCTTAGGCATTACATAGATATTCCTTTTTAGTTTATGGTACATTGGAATAGCTAGGGGGAAGTACCTGAAACTGCTGAATTGTGTTCTCACAGTCTTGATTCTTTTTTTATTTTTATTTTTACTTATTTATTTATTTTACATGGGCAGGCACTGGGAATCGAACCCGGGTCCTCTGGCATGGCAGGCAAGGATTCTTGCATGCTGAACCACTGCGGCCCGTCCACAGCCTTGATTCTTGGAGACAATTGTATAACTATATAACTTTAACAATGTGACCGTGTGATTGTGAAAACCTTGTGTCTGATATTCACTTTTACCCAGGGTATGGACAGATGAGTAAAAAATAAGGAAAAATAAATAAATAAATAATGGGGGGGGTGTGTAAAAAAGTTAGGTAGATTGAAATACTAGTTGTCGTGAGAGAGAGGGGTAAGGGATATGGATTGTATAAGTTTTTCTTTTTTCTTTTTATTTCTTTCTCTGGAGTGATGCAAATATTCTAAAAATAATCGTGATGAAAACACAACCATGTGATGATATTGTGAGCCATGATTGTAGACTATATCTGGACTGTATGCGTGTGAATATTTCTCAATAAAAATATTTAAGAAATAAAAAAAATAAATGCAAGAGACTTTAACAGACATTTTTCCAAAGAGGAAGTACAAATAGCTGTAAAGCACATAAAACGATGCTCAACATCACTATAAGGGAATGCAAATCAAAACCACAACGAGATATCATTTCACAGTTACAAGACTGCCTGTTACTAAAACAACAACAAAGAAAACTACAAGTGTTGGAGAGGATATAGGGAAATAGGGACACTCGTTCATTGCTGGTAGGTTGACTGTAAATGTTTGGAAACTGACAGCAGTGGTGCTAGCATATTATTTTGAATGCAAATAATAGTGCTGTATTATATTTATGATAGTGGTTGAAAAGGGAATTTTGGGGTCTTGTATGTTACAGAAGGAAAGTCTGATGGTAAAACATGGGACTGTATAACAAAGTGAACCCTGCTGAGGACAAGAGACCGTGATTAGTAGCATAAATAAAATAATGTTCTTTCATGAATTATAACAAATGCATGAAACTATTACAAGGTGTTAATGATAGGGGATAAAATGGGAAAAATCCACCTAATGTAAACTATGGACTATATAGTTAACATTAATATTTTAATATTCTTTCAGCAATTGTAACAAAGGTACCATACTAATGGAGAATATCAACAATAAGGGGGTATATGGGAATGTTTTAAGAATTTACATGACTGTTCTGTAAATTTATGACTTCTCTAATTAAAAAATAAAAAGAAAAAACCCATTATGCCAAGTGAAGGAAACCAGAGTATAGTACTACACATTGTATGCTTCCCTTGATATAAAATGTGAATATAAATAAATCTATAGAGACAGAAATGGATTAGTGGGTATGTAGGGCTGGAGAAGGACAGAGGGACTGAGAGGTGACTGCTAAGGAATATAAGGTTTTTCTTTTTGATGAAAATGGTCTAAAATTGATTGTGGTGAAAAATGCACAACTCTGTGATTATATGAAAAGTCACTGATCATAAACTTTGGATGGACTGTATGGTATGTGAATATATCTCAATAAAACCATTTTCAAAAGAGAGAGAGAGAGAGAGAAAGAGATGAAGGCCCCAGGAGCAAGCCTTTCGGGATTCTAATCTTTAAAGCAAAAAAATTTTAGAAGAAATCGACATGAGGGTAGGAAGAAAAAGAGGAGTATGTCATCATACAGGCAGGAGAAGGGGGCAGAACAAAGCTGTCTACTTCACCTGTGAAATCAAGTAAAGATAATGGCTAGGTTTGTTAAGCTTTGCCTTCCTCTCTTCTCCAGAATGCCCAGCAACAATTAATTCCTATGATTCTTAAAAAAAAGAAAAGGAAAAAAAAAGTAGAAATTAAAAAAAAATTTGCTGCCTATTGTTTTTTTCTTACTAATTCTTCTGATCTGAAATATCTATCCTATTTTGATTTATGTTGTACTGAGTTTTAAGTAGTAAATCTCTAAGATTGGGCACCACATTACAGAAAATGAAATAAGCTTGATGACAGGATGAAGTAATGAATATGTAATTCAAAAGGAAACCATAATGGTTTAAGTGGGATAATACATTTCATTTCATGCCACAGAAGTGGCACAAAAATCAATAAAGCACATAGCCACAACAGAATTATTAAGACAGTATCATACGCATAAAAAATTATTACTGTGGCTTCAAATATTTATTCATTACAGGTTTAGTGAGTGATATACTATGACAGGATTGCTTCAGCCAGTTTAAATAATTTTTTGAGGAAATTCATTAAAACATTGTCTTAGATTTAGACTGAAGATGCAACCCTTTGAAAGGAATAAAAATGATACCAGGTGCAATTTTTTTAAAACACAGCATAAAAGACATACCGCATAGGTAAAAGTACTCCTAAATTTGAGAGTGCTACAGTTCTGATATAGAAATGTTTTAATGTTGTACTTACTTGGAATGATAAATTCATGCAGTTGAAAAGAAAAGTAAAACAAAAACAAAAACAAAAAAACCAGTATCCATAAAACTTCTAAAATAAGTCATGAGAGAAATTTTTTGTGATCACAGTTAGGGAATTCCTTTCTATTCCCACAAATCATTGCAGTTCTTTGCCAATAAATAAAATGACATTATACTCTGTTGGTGGGGGAAAAAAGAAAAGAAAAACCAAAGACATACATCTAACTTAAGGTAATGGGTGAGAGGAAAATGTGGGTGGGAATAAATTTTATAATTTAAATGTGCATAATTTTTTAGAGCCCCTAAAATAAACTTTTACATTATTTAAAAAATATGTATTTTTTACTAATGTTCCACAATTATTTTTATTTATCATCTAGTTTTCAAATAGCAGATTTCAAATATTTTCACTAACATTGTATTATATTTTCTCCATATTTCTCCACATCTCTTTTTAATATTTTTAATGCTGGATAAATTCCACTGAGTTGATAGGATATAGTTTACTTGCCCATACCCTTATGCTGTTCCTAAATATAATTCTTTCCTTAGATTAAATTTTTCCTTGGCATAAACATTAATAAACATTAACATTTTAATGATTTTTGGAAGATATTTCTAGCACATTTCTTTATAAAAATCCACTATTTTCACCATTCTTTACCTTAACAACCTAGGATTGGGTATTATGTTGAATATTTACTATAATTAAATTCTAAAACGATCGGACAGTTTTTAAATGTCCCTTTTATCTACTGTATTACACAAAGCTTTTAAAATTGGGTATCAGTGATAAGAACTTCTCTAAAGAAACTCTTTTGCATAAAACATAAGCCACACAGGAGATACATATATACAACATTTACAATGCTGATAAGAACTAATTATATGCACAAGAGTAATGTCAGAGTACCTATTAATAGTTCAACATATACCATTTCAGTGTTTAAATATGTTCTCTTTTTTTCAGAAAGTACTTCTATCAATTACGTATTTATTCATCCTCACTGTCACAATGAAGTTGTCCTGTGTTGTTTTATTATCTACATGCAAATTCTTTACTCTTTAATTCCAAATTCCTCTAAAGGCACTACAAATCATCAGATAAAGCATGCTTTGACTTTAGCATGCTTTGGTCACAGGAAAACCATACACAAACAAACAAAAATCCTAATAAAACAAAACAAAAGCAAACACACAAAACTGTCCTGGTCCAACATTCAAGGCCCTCAGGTGTCTGGCCCTAGACAATACAACGAGTTGTAACGCTTATTAATCTCATATGCAAATCTGCTCTTAACAAACCACCCTATTTACTGTCCTTAGAATGTGCCTTTTCAGCTGTGAACACTTGCATTTGAATTTTCCATTCCCACTCTACTAATCAATCATAATCTATCTTTAAATTTTTGTTTGCATCCTACTTTTCTGAGGCCATGGCAGATCCCCCTGTCAGAAGAGATCTTTCTATACATTTACTTATTTTATAATTAACTAACAGTTTAAGGCAATGATTTTTCCCAGTGGTTTTGCCTTTGCTCCTTGTCTTCACCATGAACCCCTCTTGCTGTCCAGCACAGGACTAATCAAATAATAGTAAATTGAGTATAGTTTGTTAAATTTTATTATCCAAGTCAGGAACTCTCAACAGTATGGCAGAGACTGTTAATAGTCTCCCCTTCCTATATAGTTAAGAGAATTTTTTGCAGACCACAGGGCCACTCAGCTAAAAATTAAATTCCCTAGTCTCCCCTGTAGGCTGAATAGTCTCGTGTCTTAAGTTTTGGCCAAAGGGATCCATGATGCCCTTAAATTCCCAATGTGTCCTTCCATCCCCATGCCCCTCACCTTTCCTTCGACCTTCCACATGGACTTTGTGGTGAGTAATCCCACACTTTTTGGATTGTGCTCAAGATGCTGAGGGTGGTAGAGCACAAGAGAGAAAGACTCTAGGTGTTGAACATTCTATGGAGCAACACTGTCATAACAGCTCAGACTTTTGCTTGAGAAATTATGTTATCTTGTTTAAGCAATTATTATTTTGGGTCTCTCTTTTCTAGTTGTTGTATGCAATATGCTAAGTGAGTCCAACTAAAATCGGTCCATGCAAAAATTTTTATTTCTGTCTGTAGGAGAGAAAGTCCACAATTTTCAATAGATTCTAGAAGAGTTCCTAGACACCCAAAAGGTAAAGAACCATTGACCTCGGCAAAATTTAACTGCCTAAGGACTTCGGCGCTAACATGATTAATTTTATAAGAAAACAGTGAAATGTTTTCAGTCAATATGGGCTAGAAAATAATTTTAAACATTGCTGACAGTCTTTCTCAACATTTTAGCACCAGGCAGAACAAATGAAGCCCTGAGTTAATAGAACTCAAAATGAACAGTGTATGGCAACGGAATCATCTCAACACTAAGCTTTCCTTGATTTCTCCTTGTCGGAGGTCCAGTTAAAACAACATATCAGCAAAATATGTAAATTAAATATAAAGTCACTTAAAATAATGGAAATAGGTATTTTCTTCACAGACTTCTCATAAAATTTACTCTTGATTCCACCTTGAAACCTCAGAAAGAAGAATTTAATTGGGCATAAAGATCAAAGGAATCAAAACATTTGGCTCCACTAAGTTACTAGTGATAAATTCAAATTCACAAGCACTTACTTGGCTTTCTAAATCTGCATTCTATAGAAGTCAAATCCAAAATTAACTTGAGAGTTAATTTCAAACCACCTGAAGATTAAAAGGAGGAACTACCAAGTCTGAATTATCATTTTGCAAAGTATGAACTTAAACTGAGAAAGAAGGGACAGAATTAATATATTAAAAATAAGTAAGAATACAAATGTAAGGGCTTGTAATTTAGCTCAAATAATAAAATATACAAGTTTAGGGAAATGTGTGGAAAAACTCTGGGAATTTTATGTGACCGAAGGTGTGCCAGTTTATGAAAAGGTACAGCTAAAATACTGCAACAAATTCTAGATACCAAATTTTAAGATAGGTACTGACAAATAAAAATCATCAAGCAAGATAAGAAAAGATGATAATTGAATAATCTAAAAATCATCCGTTGTCAGGAATGGTGGAAGTACCAGGGTATTTAAGTTGTTGGAAAAAAAAATATTAAGAGAAGCCATGACAGATGTTTTACAAAACCTGAAGGGTCTCCATAAGCAGCAAAGTTTACATATTAGTTTATTTCTCTCGAGCACAAAACTAGGGCCAACATATGAAAGGTATTGGCAGACCGACTTACGATGTGATGCGACAATCTTTCTAACAATGAAACAGCAAGAACTCAACTGCCCCCTTGCTGATTTTATGACTACTCTGCATGTAAATAAAATGAATAAGAAATACAAAGCCCTAATAGGATCACTCCACTTTCTTATAAAATCAAATCTGCTCAACTAAAGGCGCCTCAGGACATGTGTGAAATTCTGTACCTAGTTCTCAGCTGTTCACAGGTAAGAAAGAGAATTCAAAATTCATTTGTAATTAATAGTAACTGCAGAGTATTTCACATACAAATCACACTTCAACTACTACAAATTAAATACAAAGATTTCCAAGAGGAACAAAGCATAGAAAAGTTCTGACAAGTTTACATGACTATTATGAGGTTGAAGGCTTTCCTTTCTCCCATGAAACATGATATAAAGTACTTAAGATAACATTTGTATGAAAACAAATCCCAGCCACTATTTCAAGGTATTATTTAGTACAATTTCAAATGTAAATTCCTCTTTAATCATTTAATTGATGTGTCCCATTAAAACATGCAATTATCATTCATCCACAGCATGCAGCATGCAGTAAATGGACAGCAGAGGTTAATAACCTGGAAGCATAGGATCTGAGAATGTGAGAGCAAGTTAAAGACAAGAGTTCCTCTCCATTGTCACTGAGGGTCGAGAAGCAATGCTGAAGCGTAGAACAGTGAGAGTGGGGGAAATACAGTTTGTCCAACATATAAACATATCTCCGCAAGTGGCGGCAGGTATAACTGAAAGACAAAGGTAAAAGGAGAAAAACAGAAAGAGAGGAGTTTTCCTTTGAAAAAATAAATTATCCTTTATGTCCCCAAAGATTTCTAAGCATCTTTCAGTAGATGGTGCCAGAGAAAAATCAGGTAAAAGAGAATATTAAAAAGATATACTGGCAAGGGGAAAAGTCTCAAAATACGGTGACGTTGTTAATCATATGAAACTTGGTTGAGTAGAACAAAGTGGCATGAGATACTTTATCTTACAATGCTACAACTACATTCCTGGCAGACAGGCAGTAATTCTATAGCAACATGACAGGTGCTATGGTACAGATACCACTGAATAAGGAGTCAGAAAACTTGAGTTATAGATACAGCTCAGCCATCAGCAGTTTTATAACAAATTTTTGATCTATGTCTCAATTCCATAAACTGCCACAAAGAATAAATCTTTAAATTGCTCTAAAATTTTGAAGCAGTACTATGAAAAAAGTAAAATAATGATAATAAGAAAATAATAAGACTATCAGCATTATGATTATCACCATCATCACCATCCTCCTCCTCCTAGAGCAATCTCACTGGTGCCACATTTCAACCCATTTAAAAATGTTTGAAATTGGAAAATGTAAAGTCATGCTGACAAAACTGAGTTACCAAACTAACGAACACAGCAGGTGATCTCCCAAGACTGCTAGTCTCTGAGAACCGTATTTAGAGAGCCATCAAAAGTATACCAACTTTGTAAGTGGGAGATAAGTGATTTTCAAAGTGTGATGAACTCAAAACAATACTAATGGATTGAAGGATTTGAAATGGAAAAAATTCCACAAATGGGCGATCTGCTACTTCATTCAAACAATCAAGCAACAACCAATGAATCAACAAAGCATTATCTGTTACACATAGAAACTGTTCTAGACATTGAAGATAGGGTGGTGGACAAAATATACAAAATCTCCACCTTTATGGAGCTTATACCAGAGGGAAAGAGAGATGTTAGACAATAACGAAATCCCATACTGAATAATGACCAATGGTGATAAGCAGTATAAAGGACAAGTACAGGGTGCTTTAAAAGGAGAGAAATGGAGACCTCCTTGAGATGGTTGAGAAAGGATTCTCAGAGAAAGTGAACTTTAAATTGAGATTTTAAGGAACAGAAGTTAGTTACAGAGTGGGGGTGGGGGGAGAGGCGTGAATAAGCTAAAAATCTGACAGACAATACATGACTGTGGTAAAGAGAGTGGGTTCAAAATTAATAAACTCCCTTTATTAAAAAAAAACTACCAGTTTTAAAAAAATATATAACAATTCCATTTTAGTGGCAGCAAAATAGGGTGAAATAGCCAAGAATAAAACTAAAAAAGTATGTGCAAGTACGTATGAATACATTTTTTAACTGGTAGTAAGGGAAATTTACAAAAACTTTGCAAAATGGGGAAAAATACCATATTATGAGATAGAAAACTCCCAGGTTGTAAAGTCACCAACTCTCCATATCTAATCTAAAAGTTAACAGCCTCCCAAAATACCCACAAAATTTTTTAAAAATTAGAAAAGCAGACTCTAAAATTTATATAGAAAATTAAACATTTAAAATAAGCCAGAAAATTCCAAAAAACTGAACTTATAAGATGGGACTAACTATACAACATATTATAAAATACTACAGAGCTACATTAATGGTATGATACATGAGTTTGGTATGGTGCGTGAGTAGAGAGAACACTACAATAGATAGATTTAAATAGGAGAGAAATGCAGTGTAAGATAAAAGGAGCACTTCAAAAGAGAAAATCAGATAAATGGTATTGGGATAATGGGGTAGAAAAGTAGAAAAAAATATAGCTGGCTCTTTATCTCACCTCTTAAATAAAATAAATTCCAGGACTTTCAGGGAGATGGTGGAAGAGGGTGGGCTGATTTCACTCCTGCCCCATGGGACAAGATAGGGGACGGGGAGAGAATGACAGGTCTGTGGTCCTGAGGGGTGAGTGACATAAGAGGGTCTCTGCAGTTTCTCGGGGAGGAAAGAGGTAGGGGGATGGGGATGGGGAGAGTGGGGTTGGCCTCATAGGTGGTGATCCTCACCAGGAGCGGGTTATGATACATGGGGAAAGGCAGATCAGAAGGAAATGACTGTCCCTCTGCTCCAGGTTGCCCCAGCTGCTGGCTGGGGACCCTCCCCAAGTGGTAGCGCAGCCAGCAGCGCCCACGGGGACCCTAGAGGTATGCCTGGCCATTTGCTGAAAAAAATCATGCCCCTGGGGCACTGGAAGCAGTCACCCAGTCAGGCACTGCAAAAGCCATTTTGTCTGGTGCAGCAAGGGCAGATTTGCCAGGTACTGCAGATCAGTTGCTCCCCTGGTCATTGCTGTCCGTACCCCTGTGCTGCGACCACAGGTTGGGAGCAGCTGCCCTTTGGGAGCAGCTGCCCTGCCGTGCAAGCCATATTCCCAGTTGAGTGCTGCAATTGGAGAGGGGCAGGCCTGAGGGGAGGAGATGCCTCACAGGCACCACCTGCTGGGAAGAAGCAGCAAGTGCAGTCTGGCAAACTCCCTATCAGCCTAGGTTTTTAAAAAATCTATTTTTTCCATATATTTTTACTTATTCTTATTAGTCTTATTTATATATAAATTTTATAAATTTGTCTTTCTATTTTTTTTTAATTTATATCTTATTAATTTATTTTCTTTCCTTTCTGTGGGCACCAGCCTGAGTTTATTCCCAGTATATTTCTTCTGACTTTGGGGCCTATGACTGTCAATGTGTGTTTATTTATTCTTTTTTCATATATATCATCATCATCATCATTTCTGGTGCACAGGCATCAACATTATTATTTTTGAGTGCACAGGCTGTGAATTGAGCTCAGGTCTCCCATGTGGCAGGTAGCATTCTGCCAATGAACTACCCAGACACCCCATCTAGGTTTTAACAGACCCTCAAGCAGAATTGCACCCCCTACGTGATATCCAGGACTTGGTTTAGCATGGAAAAACTGACAAACCAAGTACAAAAGAGAACCTTCAATGCAAAACCAAGTAAACATAAAACTTTAGATGAGTGAAGGAAATCAACTTGCAAAACTAACCTTATTAAGATAATCAAATGCCCCAAACACAGCAAAAAATCACACAGCATGTGACGATCCAAGCAGAAATGGCCCAGCCAAATGATCAAAACATATGGAACAACTACTTAAGAATATTTATAAAGAAATAAAGGATACCAGGAAGACGCTAGAAGAGTATGAGGAAGAATCCAAAAGATTAAATAGAAAAGTGGCAGATTTCAGAGATGAAAGATACAGTCGACCAAATTATAAATATACTAGAGACACATGATAGCAGATTCGAAGAAGCAGAAGGAAGAATAAGTGAGCTAGAAGACGGAATAATAAGTGAGCTAGAAGACAGAACAATTGAACTAAAGTCACAGAAGAACAAGTGGCAAGAAAGATAGAAAAAACACTTCTGAATCTTAGGGAAATGGTTGACAAAATGAAGTGCACAAATATAAGAATCACTGGTGTCCCAGAAGGAGGAAAGTAAAGGCCTGTAAAGACTAGTTGCAAATATAATTGGGGAAAACTTTCCAACCCTTATATAACACATAAAAATGCAAATCAGAGAGGCCCAACCAACTCCAAATAAAATAAATCCAAATAGGCCTACTCCAAGACATACTAATGAAACTGTCAAATGTGGAAGAGAAGCAGAAAGTCCTGAAACCAGCACAAGAAAAGTGATCTACCACGTGCAATGGAAAACACATAAGACTGAGTTGAGACTATTCAACAGGCACCATGCAGGCAAGAAGGCAGTGGTACGATGGACTTAAGATCCCAAACGAGAAAGGCTTCCAGCCAAGAATTCTTTATCCAGCCAAGCTGTCGTTTAAAACTGAGGGAGAGATTAAAATCTTCAAAGACAAAGACTGAGAGAAGTAGTCAACCAGAGTTCTGCCCTGCAAGAAATCTAAAGGGAGTACAGTCACTTTAAATAAAAAAGATGAAGAGGGAGGTCTGGAGGAGGGTACAGAATTGAAGAGTACAGTAAGGGTAATTCAAAGGATAAAAAATAGAAGGGAAAATCATATATAGATCTAACAAATAAAAATTAAGGATAAGTTGGTAGATTTAAGAACTGCTTTTACAGTAACAACTTTGAATATTGGTGGACTATACTCACCAATTAAAATATACAGATCACCAGAACAGATTAAAAAATACAACTTAAAAATAAATTCCAACTTGATCAAAGACTTGAAGCTAAAAAATTAAAAATACAGATGTTCAAAAATAAACCATTCACTCAAGAGCCATTAAAAAACAGACTCATAAATTTTTTTTTAAGTGAAAAATTATATATTGTATGAATTTGTGTTTCTTATGTGGTTTCTATAGTGAAGTTGCACATTTTTTCCTTATGACCCTTTATTTCCAGCATTTGGCTATTTCTGTCATTTGCTTATTTTTGTGTTAGGAAGTATGTCATTACTTGTATAATTATAGGTATTATACCTTAAGGATATTACCTCTTTGTAATGATGTTACAAATAGTTTTTCCATTTGATATTTTTCCTTTGAATTTTTTTTTTTTTTGCTAGGCAGGCACTGGGAATCGAACCTAGGTCTCCAGTATGGCAGGCGAGAACGCTGCCTGCTGAGCCACCGTGGCCCTAGATTGATTCTTGTTTTTAACTTTTAATACGATATTGTCTGTGGATTTGTGGTAGATACCTTTTATTGTTGCAAATAAGTAGTCTTCCATTCTAATTTTCAAGAAGGGAAAAGTACGTACCGACAACATCTTCCTTTGGGATTTTCCTTTCTTTTTTTTTTTAATTTTTAATTTTTTTATTTTTTATTAACAGAAAGAAAGAAAAAAAAAGAAATTAACACAACATTTAGAAATCATACCGTTCTACATATGCACTCAGTAATTCTTAACATCGTCACATATATGCATGATCATGGTTTCTTAGTACATTTGCATCGGTTTAGAGGAACTAGCAACACAACAGAAAAAGATATAAAATGTTAATATAGAGAAGAGAAATAAAAGTAGCAATAATTGTAAAAAACAACAACAAAAAAACCCTATAGCTCAGATGCAGCTTCATTCAGTGTTTTAACATGATTACTTTACAATTAGGTATTATTGTGCTGTCCATTTTTGAGTTTTTGTATCTAGTCCTGTTGCACAGTCTGTATCCCTTCCGCTCCAATTACCCTTTATCTTACCCTGTTGCTAATTCCTGCTGGACTCTGTTACCAATGACATATTTCAAGTTTATTCTCGAATGTCCGTTCACATCAGTGGGACCATACAGTATTTGTCCTTTAGTTTTTGGCTGGACTCACTCAGCATAATATTCTCTAGGTCCATCCATGTTATTACATGCTTCATAAGTTTATCTTGTCTTAAAGCTGCATAATATTCCATCGTATGTATATACCACAGTTTGTTTAGCCATTCTTCTGTTGATGGACATTTTGGCTGTTTCCATCTCTTTGCAATTGTAAACAATGCTGCTATAAACATCGGTGTGCAAATGTCTGTCTGTGTCTTTGCCCTCAAGTCCTTTGAGTAGATACCTAGCAATGGTATTGCTGGGTCGTATGGCAATTCTATATTCAGCTTTTTGAGGAACCGCCAAACTGCCTTCCACAGTGGTTGCACCATTTGACATTCCCACCAACAGTGGATAAGTGTGCCTCTTTCTCCGCATCCTCTCCAGCACTTGTCATTTTCTGTTTTCTTGATAATGGCCATTCTGGTGGGTGTGAGATGATATCTCATTGTGGTTTTGATTTGCATTTCTCTAATGGCCAGGGACATTGAGCATTTCTTCATGTGCCTCTTGGCCATCCGTATTTCCTCTTCTGGTAGGTGTCTGTTCAAGTCTTTTCCCCATTTTGTAATTGGGTTGGCTGTCTTTTTGTTGTTGAGTTGAACAATCTCTTTATAAATTCTGGATACTAGACCTTTATCTGATATGTCATTTCCAAATATTATCTCCCATTGTGTAGGCTGTCTTTCTACTTTCTTGATGAAGTTCTTTGATGCACAAAAGTGTTTAATTTTGAGGAGCTCCCATTTATTTATTTCCTTCTTCAGTGCTCTTGCTTTAGGTTTAAGGTCCATAAAACCACCTCCAGTTGTAAGATTCATAAGATATCTCCCTACATTTTCCTCTAACTGTTTTATGGTCTTAGACCTAATGTTTAGATCTTTGACCCATTTTGAGTTAACTTTTGTATAAGGTGTGAGATGCGGGTCTTCTTTCATTCTTTTACATATGGATATCCAGTTCTCTAGGCACCATTTATTGAAGAGACTGTTCTGTCCCAGGTGAGTTGGCTTGACTGCCTTATCAAAAATCAAATGTCCATAGATGAGAGGGTCTATATCTGAGCACTCTATTCGATTCCATTGGTCGATATATCTATCTTTATGCCAATACCATGCTGTTTTGACCACTGTGGCTTCATAATATGCCTTAAAGACTGGCATCACGAGACCTCCAGCTTCGTTTTTTTTCCTCAAGATGTTTTTAGCAATTCGGGGCATCCTGCCCTTCCAGACAAATTTGCTTATTGGGTTTTCTAATTCTGAAAAATAAGTTGTTGGGATTTTGATTGGTATTGCATTGAATCTGTAGATCAGTTTAGGTAGGATTGGCATCTTAATTATATTTAGTCTTCCAATGCATGAACACGGTATGCCCTTCCATCTATTTAGGTCTTCTGTGATTTCTTTTAGCAGTTTTTTGTAGTTTTCTTTATATAGGTTTTTTGTCTTTTTGGTTAAATTTATTCCTAGATATTTTATTCTTTTAGTTGCAATTGTAAATGGGATTCGTTTCCTGATTTCCCCCTCAGCTTGTTCATTACTAGTGTATAGAAAAGCTACAGATTTTTGAATGTTGATCTTGTGGCCTGCTACATTGCTGTACTCATTTATTAGCTCTAGTAGTTTTGTTGTGGATTTTTCCGGATTTTCGACGTATAGTATCATATCGTCTGCAAACAGTGATAGTTTTACATCTTCCTTTCCAATTTTGATGCCTTGTATTTCTTTTTCTTGTCTAATTGCTTTGGCTAGAACTTCTAACACAATGTTGAATAATAGTGGTGACAGTGGACATCCTTGTCTTGTTCCTGATCTTAGGGGGAAAGTTTTCAATTTTTCCCCATTGAGGATGATATTAGCTGTGGGTTTTTCATATATTCCCTCTATCATTTTAAGGAAGTTCCCTTGTATTCCTATCTTTTGAAGTGTTTTCAACAGGAAAGGATGTTGAATCTTGTCAAATGCCTTCTCTGCATCAATTGAAATGGTCAAGTGATTTTTCTGCTTTGATTTGTTGATGTGGTGCATTACATTAATTGATTTTCTTATGTTGAACCATCCTTGCATATCTGGGATGAATCCTACTTGGTCATGATGTATAATTCTTTTAATGTGTTGTTGGATACGATTTGCTAGAATTTTATTGAGGATTTTTGCATCTATATTCATTAGAGAGATTGGTCTGTAGTTTTCTTTTTTTGTAATATCTTTGCCTGGTTTTGGTATGAGGGTGATGTTGGCTTCATAGAATGAATTAGGTAGTTTTCCCTCCACTTCGATTATTTTGAAGAGTTTGAGGAGAGTTGGTACTAATTCCTTCTGGAATGTATGATAGAATTCACATGTGAAGCCGTCTGGTCCTGGACTTTTCTTTTTAGGGAGCTTTTGAATGACTAATTCAATCTCTTTACTTGTGATTGGTTTGTTGAGGTCATCTATTTCTTCTTGAGTCAAAGTTGGTTGTTCATGTCTTTCCAGGAACCCGTCCATTTCATCTAAATTGTTGTATTTATTAGCATAAAGTTGTTCATAGTATCCTGTTATTACCTCCTTTATTTCTGTGAGGTCAGTAGTTATGTCTCCTCTTCCATTTCTGATCTTATTTATTTGCATCCTCTCTGTTCTTCTTTTTGTCAATCTTGCTAAGGGCCCATCAATGTTATTGATTTTCTCATAGAACCAACTTCTGGTCTTATTGATTTTCTCTATTGTTTTCATGTTTTCAATTTCATTTATTTCTGCTCTAATCTTTGTTATTTCTTTCCTTTTGCTTGCTTTGGGATTAGTTTGCTGTTCTTTCTGCAGTTCTTCCAAGTAGACAGTTAATTCCTGCATTTTTGCCTTTTCTTCTTTTCTGATATAGACATTTAGGGCAATAAATTTCCCTCTTAGCACTGCCTTTGCTGCGTCCCATAAGTTTTGATATGTTGTGTTTTCATTTTCATTCGCCTCTAGGTATTTACTAATTTCTCTTGCAATTTCTTCTTTGACCCACTCGTTGTTTAAGAGTGTGTTGTTGAGCCTCCATGTATTTGTGGATTTTCTGGCACTCCACCTATTATTGATTTCCAACTTCATTCCTTTATGATCCAAGAAAGTGTTGTGTATGATTTCAATCTTTTTAAATTTGTTAAGACTTGCTTTGTGACCCAGCATATGGTCTATCTTTGAGAATGATCCATGAGCACTTGAAAAAAAGGTGTATCCTGCTGTTGTGGGATGTAATGTCCTATAGATGTCTGTTAAGTCTAGCTCATTTATAGTAGTATTTAGATTCTCTATTTCTTTATTGATCCTCTGTCTAGATGTTCTGTCCATTGATGAGAGTGGTGAATTGAAGTCTCCAACTTTTATGGTATATGTGTCTATTTCCTTTTTCAGTGTTTGCAGTGTATTCCTCACGTATTTTGGGGCATTCTGGTTCGGTGCATAAATATTTATGATTGTTATGTCTTCTTGTTTAATTGTTCCTTTTATTAGTATATAGTGTCCTTCTTTGTCTCTTTTAACTGTTTTACATTTGAAGTCTAATTTGTTGGATATTAGTATAGCCACTCCTGCTCTTTTCTGGTTGTTATTTGCATGAAATATCTTTTCCCAACCTCTCACTTTCAACCTATATTTATCTTTGGGTCTAAGATGCGTTTCCTGTAGACAGCATATAGAAGGATCCTGTTTTTTAATCCATTCTGCCAGTCTATGTCTTTTGATTGGGGAATTCAGTCCATTAACATTTAGAGTTATTACTGTTTGGATAATATTTTCCTCTACCATTTTGTCTTTTGTATTATATATATCATATCTGACTTTCCTTCTTTCTACACTCTTCTCCATATCTCTCTCTTCTGTCTTTTCGTATCTGACTCTAGTGCTCCCTTTAGTATTTCTTTCAGAGCTGGTCTCTTGGTCACAAATTCTCTCAGTGACTTTTTGTCTGAGAATGTTTTAATTTCTCCCTCATTTTTGAAGGACAATTTTGCTGGATATAGGAGTCTTGGTTGGCAGTTTTTCTCTTTTAATAACTTAAATATATCATCCCACTGTCTTCTAGCTTCCATGGTTTCTGCTGAGAAATCTACGCATAGTCTTATTGGGTTTCCCTTGTATGTGATGGATTGCTTCTCTCTCGCTGCTTTCAAGATCCTCTCTTTCTCTTTGACCTCTGACATTCTAACTAGTAAGTGTCTTGGAGAACGCCTATTTGGGTGTAATCTCTTTGGGGTGCGCTGCACTTCTTGGATCTGTAATTTTATATCTTTCATAAGAGTTGGGAAATTTTCAGTGATAATTTCTTCCATTAGTTTTTCTCCTCCTTTTCCCTTCTCTCCTCCTCTGGGACACCCACAACACGTATATTTATGTGGTTCATATTGTCCTTGAGTTCCCTGGTACCCTGTTCAAATTTTTCCATTCTTTTCCCGATAGTTTCTGTTTCTTTTTGGAATTCAGATGTTCCATCCTCCAAATCACTAATTCTATCTTCTGTCTCTTTAAATCTATCATTGTAGGTATCCATTGTTTTTTCCATCTTTTCTACTTTATCCTTCACTTCCATAAGCTCTGTGATTTGTTTTTTCAGTTTTTCTATTTCTTCTTTATGTTCAGCCCATGTCTTGTTCATGTCCTCCCTCAATTTATCGATTTCGTTTTTGAAGAGGTTTACCATTTCTGTTCGTATATTCAGCATTAGTTGTTTCAGCTCCTGTATCTCATTTGAACTATTGGTTTTTTCCTTTGACGGGGCCATATTTTCAATTTTCTGAGCGTGATCCATTATCTTCTGCTGGCGTCTGGGCATTTAGTCAGATTTCCCTGAATGTTGGACCCCACAGGTTGTAAGGTTTTTCTGTGAAATCTCTGGGTTCTGTTTTTCTTATCCTGCCCAGTAGGTGGCGCTCGTGGCACATGTTTGTCTACGGGATCCACCAGTAAAAGTTGCTGTGGGTCCTGTAACTCTGGAAAACTCTCGCTGTAGGGGAGGTTTGGCAGCCGAAGCGTCTTGGAAGAGTGCCAGCCGGTCCGGGGGTCCGAACGCGGGGAGGGTCGCCGGCCGCCACAGCACGTGAGAGCACCTGACCAAATTTCCTAGTCGGCCCGGGGCGCCAAGTGTGGCGGAAGGGCGCCAGCAGTCACAGCCCGGGAGAGTACACTGTTCCCAGGCGGACTGGGGAGTCACGTGTTTGGAAGGGACCCCCTGGTCACCGTTCTCCGCAGTCTGGGGATTTCTGACCCTACTCTTTCAGTTGGTACGGGGGGCCTCGCGTGGTGGGGACGCCAGCTGCCGCGGCCTGAGGGGACTGCCTGCCCAATTCTGCCAGCTGGCCTGGGAAGGAGGAAGGGAGGGACTCCGGCTGCTTGCCGTCCCGCCCAGGAAAGCCCGCGTCCCTCGGTGTTCTCACCGGAGCTGGTTCTCCCAGACAGTCAGCCGTTCCAGGATGGGGTATGCTGTCCCTTTGATCTCCGTCATGGCTCCGGGAGCTGCTCTGTATTGTCTCCACTCCCCCAGTAGCTGTTCTGGAGGAGGAAAGGTGAGGGCGGCAAGGCTGTCGAGGCTGGTGGCGGAGGAGCCGGTGACGGCGGAAGAGGGCACCGTGGTGGTTGGAGAGCCGCCGGAGTAGGAGGGGGAAGAGAGTGGAGAAGGAGGGCGGGCGGGTCGGCCGCTGCGGGGCGTGGGCTCCGCGCGGCGGGCCGGCGGAGAAAGAGAGGGGAGAAGGAGGGCGGGCGGGTCAGCCGCCGCCCAGACTCATAAATTTAACCACATCAAAATGAAAATGATAAATGGAAGAGACAATTACATTACACTGTATATATTTTTGTACTGCTTGTATCTCTGCCATGTTCATGTACCACAGAAATAAATTAATAACTAATTAATTCAAAACCTTTAAAGGTACAGCGGTGATTATTTCAATCATATGGATAACATATTTAGGAATACCCTAAAGCAGGGAGATCTAGGCAAATTCAAAGACATGAAAGAAACTTCGTATGGCTGTATATATTGGCCAAATGGAAAAGAACATTAAAAAGCTAACATTTTTTCATTTAAAAAATGCACTAGTCTTACTGATAAACTGAATAAGATACAGCTTAATATTACGAGATTCAAATCTAGAGTACTCAATTGTGATTCTGACCTCTACAGCTAAAGCTTGAACCATCAGAAAAATCAAAGCCTGGGAAATAAGCAAATGTGGTCTGGAATTGTCCCACTAAAAACAGTTACTGTTACTTAAGAGTCATACTTTCATAAAAAAATAAAATCTCTGTAGTGCCTTCGTAAATGAAAATGTCAAAAACTATGGAATGTATAGTTCTAAAATGTTATTTGATACTGTCATACTTCACTAAAATAAATTATAAAAATGTTCTGCTTTAGAACAACATTTAAGTCTGTAAAAGATCCCAAAAGAATGTTTATGAAAGCAGAAGAATGTTTATGAAAGATCCCACAATTAGGCTTTTGAATATAATGTATTCTATAATACTCTGACAATAAAATTAATAATTTGTGTTTTCACTATGATGTTTTACTTATTGATTTTCTTAACTATATAGTTTAAAGACCTTTCAAAAGAAAAATGAGATTACCTGGGACAAAACTTTATGGGCTAGGGTGCATGGGTGGTTCAATGGTAGAATCCTCGCCTTCCATGCGGGAGACCCAGGTTCAATTCCCGGACCATGCACACCCTCCCCACCGCCCCCCCCCCCCAAAAAAGCAAACATTATGGGCTATCCAGAATATTCTGTATTTCTGTTTCCAACCTCCAGTTTTTCCTTCCTTCATATCCCCTTATTAGAAGATCATTTTGTAGATATAAGACACCAATAAATAATGTTAATTAGAAATATTTAGGACCTATATGAATAAAATTAAAAAAATTTATTGTTGGGTATAAATAAAGACAAATCAATTAAAAGACTTTGGCAAGAGGAAATATTACAAAAGATGCCACTACTCAATAGATTCAAAATCTCGGGAAGAGTATTCTTTGGTCTTAAAGTAACTTTCTCACAGTGGCCCTAATTTTTTTGTTCGTGTTCCTTTGAAATTCTGATAAAAGATATGGGTTTTCCCAACAGAAACATGTACCAAGTCATATACATATAAAATTTTATATTAAATTTAAAGATTTTCATAGAGCCCCTGAAACCTATCCATATTAACCCCGTGCCACAGATTCATGAAGGGCAATTACTGAACTCCTAAGAAGAAGAAATCAGTAAAAAGAGCCAAAAAGACTTTGAAAATGAAGAGTACTAAGGAGGGACTTAACTTTATGTTATTCAAACACATAAATGAATGGCACTCAATTCTGCAAATAAACTCACTACCCTCTTCCCCTACGTGGAACATGACTCCTAAGGATGAGCCTGGCCTTGGCAATGAGAGACTAAGAATGCCTTCTTGACCAAAAACAGGAAAAAAAATGGAACAAAGAAGAGATTTCAAATCGAGTTGAGAGGTTGTTCTGGAGGTTACTCTTATGCAAACTTAAGCTACACACTATAAACTACCACAGTGTGCCAAGCCCCAACCAACAGTATTCCTGAGAACCTTAGGGACTGCCCTAGGCTCTACCTAAGCCTCTATAAAAGTTTATCTTAGTAAGTTTATTTTTTTCAGCAAGCGAAGGCCTTTAGAGATTGATTTTATGCCAGATAAACCCTGAAACCCAGAGCTAGCAGTCTCTTTAAAAACATCAACCAGTTTTATTCCTCTACCTCATAAGGTCAACACCCCTTTCCAGCACAAAGAAGTTAAAATTGTCACTGCCCAGATACCTCTGAAGATTGAGAGAATGATCATATGAGAGGGAGGAGATGTTAACTGAGTAAGTAGGATTTAACAAATGACTACGAATACTGATTCACTATATAGACATTTCTTTTTAGTTTCTGGTGTTTTAGAATAGCCAGAAGGGAAGATCTGAAGTTGATGAGCTGTAATCCAGTAGCCCTGATATTTGATAATGATTGAATAACTATACTGAAAAAAAAAGTCAGCTGCTTGGGTCTGTATGGGTCTACAGTTGGATAATTTGTTCTGGTCCCTGATCTATCTATCTCTGACAATACTACCTGGTCTTAGTTAAACTCTCTCTATTGTAAGTCTTAAAAATGGGTACAGGGGAAAAGAAATGTAAGAAAATAAGTTATCAGCAGCTAAGAGAGTTCAAATAGAGTCGAGAGGCTACTCTTACAAAAGCTGAAGCTAGATACTACTAACTACCATAGTTTGCCAAACTTCAACCCAAACCATTATTGTTAACCTTAAAGAACACCTAAGGGCTCCATCTGAGATCCTACAAAAATTTCATGTACTAAGATTTCTTTCCAGGAACATACAACTTCCAGATGGGTTCCTAAGCTAGATAAGTTCTGAAACCCAGAGGGGCCAGCCTTTCCAAGAATATCAACTAGTTCCATTCCTCTATCCCATATTATCGACACCCCTTTCCAACATGAAAAAATTAGGAAGGGCAGAACCCAAATACCACTAAAGATTCGCAGAAGGATCAAAGGAGGAGGAGTTATAACATGTGAAGATAGGATTTAACAAATGAGTATGACTGCTGAATCATTATATCATTATATTTCTTATGGGTGAGGAAAGGTATGTAAGTGTGGGTTCAATTGGCATTTCTCTAATTATGGGTGGAGGTTTGAATATTTTTTCATTCATATGTTTAAGGGTCACTTTTCTCTCTTTTGTGAATTTTCTGTTCATGTTTTTGGGGGTTTTTTTTTGGCATGGGCAGGCTATGGGAATTGTCCAGTGTCTTGGAGAAGCCAGAAGGAAAAACCTCAACTTGTGAAACAGCAACCCACACCAAACTCTGAAATGTGTTCTACAGAACAACTACGTTATAACGTACTTGAAATTTATTGTTTTTTGTATAATGTTGTATTTTATAATAAAAATGTTTTAAAAATGGATAGAGTACAATATTAATGGTCAATGGGGGTAAGGAGTATGGGATGTTTGGGGCTTTCTTTTTTCTTTTTATTTCTTTTTCTGGAGTAATGCAAATGTTCTAATATGATCCTGGTGATGAATGCTCAACTATGTGATGATACTGTGAACTGCTGATGATATACTTTGGATGGACTGTAGGTGTGTGAATATATCTCAATAAAATTACATTAAAAAATGAATGGCAATGAAATAAACTAGACACAAAGGATAGATACTGTATGATTCACTTTTATGACCATGGTAAAGGGAAAGTCAGAGGCTTATAATATAGGATACAGGACCCAGAGATACATGGAAGCTAGAGATGGGTGAATGGTTAGCTAGTGAGGTTGAACTTAAATGCAATGGGATAGATAGGAGTAAAGATGGTTCACTAGTGGTTCTGTAGGTAATATTACCACATTGAAGGTGAACATGATTGAAAGGAATTATATAGACCCATGTGTCCCACCAATTAACACTAAAAATATAATTAAGTTTTTGCACGAACTACTTCAAGGATACGAAATCTTGTACAAAGAGTGTATAATATTGTGGGATAGGAGGGAAACTGTGATGCATGATGTCAGCTATGGTTAACAGGAAAACACCAACAGTACCACAGCAATACCAGGGGTAAATAATGTGGCAAGGGAGAAGAGTTAAGGGGAGGCTTGGATATTCTATTTGGTGAGGGTGTGTTACTCTTGGGAAAAATGAAATTACCTAAAATTGAGAGTGTTAATGGACTTTTGACTTTGGACATTTATATATGATGCTCAATGGATGGAAGAAGCTAAAGGATGCACTGAATGAGAAGCAGACAGTGAGTGATGGTGCGTACATATGAGCAAATATTGTGCTGCTACAAAAACAAAGTTGTGAGGCACGCAATATTGTGAACGAACCTGTGGGACATTTGGTGAGGCAAAACAAGCCAGAAACAAAAGAGCAAATATTGCATAGTCTCATTTAGAAAACACTTATAAGAAATTTGGGGCATAGACTATAAGCTCTTATATTACTTACATTTAGTCTGGAGTGGTAATTATTATTCCTATATTTTGAGAGGCTGTGTTATATATGTATAACCTGGTATTTAGAAATAAGAAAGAGCAGACCATGTCAGGATTAAGGTACTTCAAAACACAGGGGTAAGGAAGACATTGTCTGCATTCTAGAACTTCACCTACTCTATAAGACCAAAGGAAGAAAGGTTTATGTTATCCAGAACCTAAATTTAACCCAAACACAGGGATCCCAGAATAAGGGCCTTTAATCCTGTATAGCTTAATGTAATGCCTGGATACATCCCAGTGTATATTAAGCAGATAATCAAAAAAGTATTGCCCAAGTCTCTTGAGGGATGGGAGAAGAAAATATAGAACCATTAAGCTTTACCACCGCGGAAACCCCTGATACTGTGTCAAACATTAGGGATAACCAAATCAATAGGCCAAGCCCTGGATCTTGAGGCTTGCTCTTGTGAAGCTAACGTAGATAGTAAAGAAGCTTAGCCTACCTACAGGTAGGTATAGGTAAGAATTACTTCTGGAGGCTCTCTTTTGTTGCTCAGATTGGGCTCTCTCTCTCTCTCTCTATGTCCAATTCTGCAAGTGAAATCATTGGCCTCACAAACATGGGACGTTGACATTCAGGGGTGAAAGTCTCCCTGGTGGTGTGGGAGATAACTCCCAGGAATAAGGCTGGCCCTGGCACCATGGGATCGACAACACCATCCTGACAAAAAAGAGGGGAAAAAGTGTAACAAAGAAGGTATCAGTGGTTGAGAGAGTTCAAATAGAACTGAGAGACTACTGAGGCCACACTTATGTAAACTTCTGTTAGACATTGCTATCTATCATAGTTTGCCAAACCCCAACCAAAACCATTTCTAACAACCCTAAAGAATACCTAGATTGCTATATAAGATTCTACAAAGGTTCCAGGCACTAAGGTAACTTTCCAGAAACCTACAACCTCCAGATGGGTCCCTGGACCAGATAAGTCCTGAAATGCAGAGGGGCCAGCCTCTCCAGAAAATCAACTAGTTCCATCCCCCTATCCCATATTATTGACAGGCCCTTCCAATGTGAAAAACTTAGAATGGGCAGAGCCTAAATATCCCTAAACAGTGGGAGAAAGATCAAAGGTGATGGTGCTTATGCTTTGAAGTTTATTGCTTTTTTGTATATATGCTATTTTTCACAAAAAAGAAACAAAAAGTCTATTGTGATAATAAATGCACAGCTAAATGATGATTTTGTGAACCACTGATTATACACTTTGGGTGATAATATGGTATGTGAATATAGAATATATATCAATAAAATTGCATTAAAATTTAAAAAAAAGAAAAAGAAATGCACATCCCAGCCATTATGACGGTAATTTATAGAAATTATGCTTTTGTCTACTTTAAAGAATTTTTTCACAATATGATGTACTTTCATAGGAACTTTATATGTATATGATATAGCAATAATATGTGATGTGGACTAGGAAAAAAATTAAAGGAATGAAATATGAAGAAAAAAGTAAACGATCCTAGTTTCACATGTTTTAACAAGTCAAATAAGAAAAATAAAAGAAAAAGAATTCATAGGACAAAAATAAACAATGGCACTGGTAAAGGAATAGACACATGAATCAATAAAATAAAACAGAAACCCAGAAACAGCATCTAGTAGCTGATAAAAGAGACATTTAAACTTCGGAAAGAGGAGGGATTTTTCATAACTGTCTCCAGAGAAACTGGTGACGTATTTGGGGGAAAAAAGTAGAAATTTATCTCACAGTATGACTTAAACTCAATTTCAAATGAATTAGAGTTGAATGTAAAAAGTAAATCCAAAAGAGCCAGAAGAATAAAATGAAGGCATGGAAGAGGTGGCCATAAGAAAAAAGACTGGTCAATATATGTATATAAAAAAATTTTAAATGACAAAACACACCACCAATAAAATTAAAAGGTAACATATATTTGTAACATAAGATAATCATTTGTAACATAAGACACACAAGAAAACTCTTGTGTCTATATAAAGAACTCTTAGAAATCAGTAAGTGAAAGATGAAAATAACAGCTGATAAATGAACAAAATATATGCACTGAAAATTAACAAAATATACATACAATAAACATCTGAAACACAATTTGCTCTCATGAGTGATTAAAACAATTAAATCATAACAATAAAATACCAATTTTTGGCTATCAAAATAGGTCTTTTATTTTAAGATAATAGAGATAGCAAGAATACAGGAAAATGGACATTATCATACGCAGTTAATTGAATATAAACTGGTGTGTTATTTCTGGAAGGCAATATAGTAACTAATAAATCTTCAAAATGTGCATTGTCTTTTACCCAGTCATACCATTTCCATGAAACTATTCTATTCTAGTAGGCTTCACAGCTTAATATAAAAAAGGCAAAAACAAAAAACAAACAAACAAAAATAAACCCACAAAACTAAAAAAAAACAACAACTAGATTCCCTAGGTCTCCAATTAAGATTTGGGCCCCTGTATATTTGTATTAGAGCTCTCTAGAGAAACAGAACCAACAAGAGTTATCTGTAAGCATGAGATTTATAAAAGTGTTTTGCAACCATGGGAATGGGAGATTCCAAAATCTGTACCATAGGCTGTGAAACTGGCTGCTCCGATGAAGGGTCTCAACAAATTCCAGAGGAGAGGCTTGCTGAATGAAGAAACTGAATAAGTCTCACTTCTGCAATAGTCTTCAACTGATTGGTTTATCTTGTTTTCAGGAGACAAGCCCTTAGGTGATCGTAAATGTAATCAGCCACAGCTGCAATCAACTGACTGACGATTTGATAAACCAGCCTTTTGACTTATCAACCAACCACGAAACATCCAACCAGACAACTGGGTACATCACCTGGCCAAGCTGACACCAGTACCTAACCATCACAATATTTATGTCATTTAAGGCCAAATGCAAAAATGAATTATAGGGCAAAGACAAAGAGGTGGCATGGACAGAGCCCCAAAAGTAGATGCTGTGAATGAGTTGCTAGAACATAAGAAAGTATTATTTCAATTAGTATTTCCTTATGCATTCATTCATCCATTTCTGAGCATAACCAAAAGACAGGCACTATTCTAAACAGCTGCAACTCAGTGGTACAAAAGATAGGACATGAACTCTGCATGCAAGAAACATTCATTTGAAGATTGACTGAAAGAGAGAATAAAAAAGTAAAGAAATTAAGATAATTTCAGTTAAAGAAATCGAGGAAATTAAAAAGAACATATAAAGTGTAATGGGAGAGGGGCTGAAGGGCTTAATAGAATTTGGGTAGTTAGGAAAGGCTTCATCAATGCAATGACTTTTTCTTCTTCTTCTTCTTTTTTTTTTTTTTTTAAATTTATTTATTTTTTTTACATGGGCAGGCACCAGGAATCGAACCCGGGTCCTCTGGCATGGCAGGGAAGCATCCTTGCCTGCTGAGCCACCGTGGCCCGCCCTTTCTTCTTTTTTTATGAAAAATAACATATATACAAAAAAGCAATAAATTTCAAAGCACAGCACAACAAATAGTTGTAGAACAGATTTCAGAGTTTGGTATCGGTTACAATTTCACAATTTTAGGTTTTTACTTCTAGCTGCTCTAAGATACTGGAAACTAAAAGAAATATCACTATAATGATTCAGCAATCATACTTGTTTTGTTAAATCCTACCTTCTCTGCATAATTCCACCATCACCTTTGATCTTTCTCCCACTCCTTAGGGGGTAATTGGGTTATGACCATTCTAATGTTTTCATGTTGGAAGGGGCTGTCAGTAATATGGGATAGGGAGATGGAATTAGCTGATGTTCTGGAGAGGCTGATCCCTCTGGGTTTTAGGACTTATTTGGCCTAGGAACCCACCTGGAGGTTGTAGGTTTCTGGAAAGTTACCTTAGTGCATGGAACCTTTGTAGAATCATATACATTGCCCTGGATGTTCTTTAGGATTGGCTGGAATGGTTTTGGTTGGGGCTTGGCAAACCATGATAAGCAGCAACGTCTAGCTGAAGCTTGCTTAAGAGCAACCTCTAGAGTAGCCTCTCGACTCTATTTGAACTGTCTCAGCCACTGATACCCATTTTATTACACTTCTTTCCCCCATTTTGGTCAGAAAAGCATTGTCGATCCCATGGCACCAGAGCCAGGCTCATGCCTGGCAGTCATCTTCCATGCCATCAGGCAGACTTTCATTTGTGGATGTCTTGACCCCTCTGGGGGGGAGAGTAATGATTTCACTTGCAGAGTTGGGCTTAGAGAGGGAGAGACCAAAGCTGAAGAACAAAAAAGGTCCCTGAGAATTAACTCTTCGGCATGCCTATAGGTAGGCTATACTTCTCTACTACATAAATAAGCTACACCAGAGCAAGCCTCAAGGTCCAGGGCTCGGCCTAGAGACTTGGAGTCCCCAGTGTTTGATACACTAACACCTTTTTTGCCATTTATTCTTCTGTGTGCTCAAAATTAATTTTCCTGTCCTCTAGTTTGCTTATTCTTTCTTCTACCTCTTCAAAATCTGCTGTTGGGTGTCTCTATTATATTATTTATTTGGTCCACAGCATCTTTAAGCTCTGTGATATCTGCTATTTTTCTATTTATTCTTTTAAATTCTTCTTTATGCTTTTCTAGTGCCTTCTTGATCTCTCTAAATTTTAAAAAAATTTTTATTAACAAAACCAATCAACTTACAATATGAACATTCTTGATCTCTTCTATGTCATTAGCCAACCTGTTGAATTTATTTAGTAGTTGTCTGAGCATCTTTGATTAGTTGTTTCAAAGTCTGTCTCCTCCAGTGTTTTAATTTTGTCATTAGGCTAGGCTACATCTGTCTGCATATTCATATGATATTGTGGTTTTCTGTAGCCTTTGAGACATGTAATCATCTTGATAGGGTTATTTTGGAAGTTGACTTCCTTCAGTAGTCTAAAGTTTTGCATTTGTATGATAGGCATGCAGCAAAATGGGGGGCTTGCAATGGGGCACAGTGGGGGCTTGCATGTAGGGAGCCACACTGGTGGCTGGAAGCGTGGGGCTGTGAGGGAGGTGGCGTGGGGGCCGTGGGAGTAGGGAGCTGCTTGAGCAGGCTTTGGAGCGTAGGGTCAGGGTTTGGCATGGGGAACATGGCAGCAGAGTGCAGCAGGAAGCAGATCGGAGTGTGAGGGGGTAGGTGTGTGGGTACATGCATGGAGCACACTGGGGCAGGACAGACAGGTCAGGGGTGCTGGGGTGGGGCAGCTGGGGCGCAGGCGTGAGTGGGAGGCAGGATGCAGGCGTGGGCATGTACAGGGTTGGGAAACAGGTATGCAGGTTACAGGTGAGGGCCGTGATGGGGGTTTGCCCATGCTACACACACCCTGGCACGTACCCACACTGCGACCCTACTCCCCGTATCCAGCTCACACACACACTTGCACTCCCACACCAGAGCATCTGTGTCAGGTCCCCCTGGCCATCCTATAATCCACACACATACACCCCACCCCCCCAACCAATGCAATGACATTTGACCTGAGAAGCGAATGCCTAAAACTGCAATCTCAACTTCTCAAATATCTGGTAACATTATGAACTAATTTACATTTTTTACTCCATAATGGATTAAAAACATTTGGCATTTCAATTACAAGAATGATTATCAGTATACCCTAACAGGGCTTTTATATGAAGATAATGGTGAGTTTTTTTCAGTGGCATGGGACCGAACAGTGAGGATGCCTGGAAACAGGCTGACAGGGCCCAGGAGCCAGCTTGTCCAGTACTCGACTTGCATGTCTTGCTAACTATTCCTGCTAGATATTCACACTACCCTTACTATACAGCTTTAAGCAAAACGCCACTCTCCAATTTGGAAAACTGATCCAGTCCACAGATACATACGCCTAACAATTAGAAAACTCTCCCTTATAATAAGCTAAGCCCTGGTTTCCTATAACTTTTAACAAATATGGCATAGGAATTATATACCCTAAGACTAACTTTTTTCCAAACATGATAGCCTTTAAATATATGAAGAAACAGTGAACCTCTTAATCTTTCCTTTCCTGATTGATATTAAGTATCTATTCTTTCATCTCTCATGGGCATAGCTTCTAGATTCTTCATCAGTCTTGTTACTCTCCTTTGGAGTCTCATAATTGATTAATGTGCTTCTAAGTGGTGTACCAAGTGCAGGGAAGAATATTTTATCATTAATAGTGTTTAGAATTGCTGGTGTATAGTGATAATAAAAAAGCAGACCAACTTCTAGTAAGTTTCATTATAGTTTACAAATTTTTTACAGACAATGCAACCACTTATTGCCTCCATCTAAGTCAAAGCTAAACCACTGAGAGCATCCTGCCCTTAGTATTACTAACACTGAGCATTCTTAAAATATGACAAGAAGTGAACGTTATTCTATATATGCTGTATTTTGTGCAGTGCTGAGATTATATTCTATTAGTAAGGTTTAAAATTACACATATTCAAAAGTTAAAATTTAATTTAAAAATCTCCCAAATTGGAAACAAATAACATATATCAATATAACTCCATAGAAAAACTAATCTCTATCAACATAACATTTTGAATAACTTTAAAATACTGAATTGCCTATACATACTCAGTAGTAGCAGAATACATTCTAAGGATAAGTAGAGTTATCAAAAAAAATCCAAAACCTCGTTCACTAAGCATTATTAGAAATATCAGTACAATTAGTATTATCAGTAGTAATATTAATACTATTTTGAAACATTATACACACACAGTGGAAGAGAAAATATTATATTGATGCTGTTCAAAGAAATAAATGATAGAATTTATGTTAAATAATATTAAATATGAATCAGAAATAACAGTATGAATTCTTTTTTCTTTTCAAGAGTATATATTTTCCTAAATTTGCCCAATAAAGAGACCTAAAAAAATGACAAATTCCTTAGCAATGAGCTTCCATCGTGTATCACCCAGATTGTGGTTTATTAATATTCCCACTAAAAGAATCCCAGGTCTCTTGGAAGAAGGGCTGTTTCTAGGTCTAAGACAGAAAATAGACAAGATCAGCCAGAAACACTGTTGGTCAAAACAAGGAAGCAAAGAAACCATCAAAAAACACATGGGGTTCTGTCAAAAGGGCATAAGAGACAATTTACAAAGGCTCCCACAGAAATGGAAAAACAGAAATCAAAGAGTAATTACTCTGTAATATATACACAGAATATATACAAAAATCCAAGAGTTCATAATAAGACAATACAAACAAATGACAAATCAAAAAAGAAAATGCAATGATGTAATGGCTGTTACTGGAGGTAACAAAGACACCTCTTTTTTGAAAGTTAAATACTAAAGGGAGGAGATCTTTGAGGAGGTGTGGGTGTGCTCCTGCTGTGGCCCCCGGCAACATGCTGGCCCCCAGGTCCCTACAGGAGCCCGGACCCACGTGTGAGCCGCCTGCTGGCCTGGCTGATTGGTGCACTGGTGTCCACTGAGACTCGCAAAACTTCCTGCGCCTACTCTCGAAATTTCCTGCACCTGTGCAACACGACTGTAGAACCTGGCTCACGCCCTTCTTGCCACCTGGTGGCTGCTGTTTTGACACTGCCTTTTTATCTATGATGCCTGTACGAGCAGGCACCATCCATAAGCCTGGAATTGACCAAGGTGGTGGACTGCCAGTTGTTATCTCCATCAGAGGCAACTGATGATTTCATATCAAAAGAAATTTGGTTGACACCTCTACAGTTATATGAAACAAGAAGACTAGAAACCTTTCCCTCTCTCTCTAATTTGCACAATTTTTTTTTGGATCGTGCAAGAGCAGGGAGGGAAAGATGGATGCCGATCACATTGTTAACTGCTGATGGGGAGTTTCAGCTTTTCCAGGTGATGAACTACAGTTGGAAGATTCAGACTATTTAGAAAAGCATTTCTCTCCTGAAAAAAAATCAAAGAAATCATGAAAGAAGACAAATTTCACTGCCTAGTGATGCATGACTGCCATCTTTATAGCCTTTATGTGACTATTCAGTCAATGTATAAACAAGTTTACCCTAAGTTACATGTCATAAGACTGCTTGTTTGCAAGTTGGCATATTTGAAGTAGTCCTGATGAATAAGGAGGGTTGACCAGACTTGTTTGAACCTGAAGGAACTTCATGCCTATAAAAGTTTTAGCACAGCTTTTCTTATTTCAAATAAGTTATTGAGCTTCCTGCTTATTTTATAGTTTAAACCTTACAACATGCTACCAATATAAAGTATTAATGCTCTTGTCACCAACATGAGAGAAAAACTCAGCAGTTTTCACTTCAATATTGTTTTATTATCGCAAAAGTTCAAGTAAGATGTCCTACTGTCTTTGCTTTTCTAACTATCCAGTATATTTGCACTTTCCCTGATGCACTCGGCTGTTTGATTTATGCAACCTGTAGACTTTCTATTGGAATTAATTTAAGGGTGTTATGATTAGGTGGTAAAATAGACAAGACAACCCTTGAGCAATAATGTCATTTTCTTACTATGTCCTTAGCTTTGGTGGTTAAAATAAAATTCTGTTTAAAACCAAATGGCATTATCTGTTCCCCAGACTGAAATCTATTTTAGTTAATAGATTTAAAGAAATATGAAGCTACTTACCAATTTAACAAAAAAAACATAATTATGTTTACTTTGAAGTGCTAATTAATAATGCAAAGAGTTTAGAGAAATATAGGGCTAGTCATCGTTTAATGGTGATTATTTTCAGTATGTCTTATATGGGTAATTTTTTCACCTTTTAAAATAGGAATAAATGTTGATTAGAGGTGGGAACTGGTAAGTAAGACATCTTGTATTTCAAGATCTTTGACTCCATCGTTAAGTGGGTTTCATTTTTCATGAAATGTCTTAGTTTTCCTATCTGTAAAACAGTAATAAAGATAAATAATTTAAAAAATACTAAAGAGAAAGAATTCAGCATTAACCCTTTTTTTCCAACTAACCTTAACTGATGATGGAAAATTGTTCTTTACAAAAGAATTCCACCTAACAAATATGCATGCAATACTGTAATTAGAAAATTGCTACTTTGTAGCCTGTAATGAAATCACTATTTCAAGAAAACCTCATCAATGGATGAAACCATCAGAAGAATGATAGTGAAATTTACAATTAAGGGATTAGACTACCACCATCCATCTTAATATGGCTGGGATTAGATATTATTTGTCTTCTGATATGATGCAGTAAATGAAATATACAGGAGCACTTATGAAGTATTCTTGCCAAAATAAAACTGAATCTAAATCTGATCTAGCCTCTAGAGCTAACTTTTATCTTATAGGAGAAATCAAGGAAACAAAAGACAACAGGAAGGATCAAACCGATACATCCAGAATGTGAGATATTCTCTAAGAAAACTGACCTGCAGAACAACTAGTCAAAAAAAAAAAAAGAATAAGAAAAAGAAGGAAGGTAGGAAGGGCTCTAGATCTAGGGCCAGATAGTAAATATATTAGGTTTTTAGGCCATTTTGTCTCTATTGCAACTATATTTTGAAGCTGCTGTGAGAAACCAGTCATAGACAATGTAAATGAAAAGGCATAACTGTTTTCCAATAAAATGTTATTTACAAAAATCCAACTCTGCTCCAGATTCAAATAAATTTAAGAGACATGTCTAATTAAATGTGATGTGAAGACCTTGTCTGGGTCTTGATTTGAACTAACCAAAAAATATATCTGTAGATAAACAGGCACAATGTGAATATGAGTTTGCTATCAGATGGCATTAAGGAATGGCTGTTAATTTTATGTTATGGACAAACTAATCAAATAGACCTAAATGGGTAACAAGTGCTAGAGATGAGAATTTAAAATGGAGAGGGGGGCTCTGCTGGTCTGAAACTGTCTTGTACCCCAGAAAAGCCATGTTCTTTAATCCTCATTCAATATTGTTGAGTGGGATCTTTTTAAGTTGTTTCCATGGAGATGTGACTCACCCAACTGTGGGTGGGACCTTTTGATTAGGTGGTTTCAACGGAGATGTCTTTCCATCCATTCAAGGTGGGCTGCTTACTGGAGCCACTTTTCGAAAAAGCTTCAGTCGCCAGAGCTGACAGAAGCGACACAGCCAACAGGAGACCCAAACATTTGGAAATGGAAAAGGTAAATGTCACTGGGGAAGTTGTTTGAAATAAGAAGCCAAAGAACCCAGGAGATGCCAGCCACATGCCTTCCCAGCTGACAGAGGTGTTCTGGACCCAGTCGGCCTTTCCTGAGTCAAGGTATCCTTTCGCTGGAAAACTTAACTTGGACAAAGTTTTTTTTCTTTATAGTTTTTTTCATTTTTTATTAATTTTTAATTTTTAAAAATATAGCAAACACATTCTTAACTTATGATCATACTGTTCTACATATATAATCAGTAATTCACAGTATCATCACATAGTTGCATATTCATCATCCTGATCATTTCTTAGAACATTTGCATCAATTCAGAAAAAGAAATAAAGCGAAAATAAAAAAAACAAAATTATACATACCATACCCCTTACCCCTTCCTTTCATTGATCACTAGCATTTCAAACTAAATTTATTTTAACATTTGTTCCCCCTATTATTTATTTTTATTCCATATGTTTAACCCATCTGTTGATAAGGTAGATAAAAGGAGCCTCAGACACAAGGTTTTCACAATCACACGGTCACATTGTGAAAACGACATCATCATACAATCATTTTTAAGAAACACGGCTATGGAACACGGCTCTACATTTTCAGGCAATTTCCTCCAGCCTCTCCATTATATGTTGACTAACAAGGTGATATCTATTTAATGTGTAAGAATAACCTACAGGATACCCTTTCAATTCTGTTTGGAATCTCTCAGCCATTGACACTTTATTTTGTCTCATTTCACTCTTCTCCCTTTTGATCCAGAAGGTTTTCTCAATTCCTTGATGCTGAGTCTCAGGTCATTCTAGGATTTCTGTCCCACATTGCCAGGCATGTCCACACCCCTGTGAGTTATGCCCCACGTAGTCAGGGGGATGGCAGTGAGTTTGCTTGTTGTGTTGGCTGGATAGAGAGGCCACATCTGAGCAACAAAAGAGGTTCTTTTGGGGGTGACTCTTAGGCCTAATTTTAAGTAGGCTTGACCTATCCTTTGTGGAGTTATAACTTGGACATTTTTCTGGACTTAGAACTGGAAACTTGTAACATAATAAATTCCCTTTCTAAAAGCCATTCCATTTCTGGTTATATTGCATTCCAACAGCATTTAACAAACCAATACAGGGACCTTCACCTAATCAAGAAGGAGGGAAGGTTTCCCTATAAAAGTAATGATTGGGTGAGACTTGAATGAAGAAAGAGAAACAGAAAAAGAATTTTAAGCAGAAGGAACAACATAGACTAAGACCCTGTGCTGCAAGGAAAAGTATCTCTTGTGCAGACACAAAAGGCCAGCATGGTGGGAGCTGGGAGGTATAACGTGAAAGTGAGTCAGCTTAAAGGAAGGGAAGTGGAGCCAGAGAGCACAGAGGATCTTGATTTCATCCTAAGAACAATGTGAAGTATGTCAAGTGTATTATGCAGATGAGTTACAGGATGAGATGTTTATTTTCAAACAATCAGCCTGGCTGCAGACCCCTGAAGCAAGAGCTGATATCAGTCTGTTAGGATGCCACTGCAGTAGTGTAGGGGAGAATAGATCAGAGTGTGGATTAAGGAATTGAAAAAGGAGATAGGCAGATGGATTTGAGAGATATTTAAGGGTAAAACTGAGAGATACTTAAGGATAAAATTGATATTTAAGGTGATGAATTGAATATGGAAGTTAAGAAGGGAGTATCAAAAATTATTCTCAGGTTTCTACCTTACATAAAAGGTGTGCCATTCACTGAGGCAGGGAAGAGGGAAAAAGGATCAGGGAGGTCCGTGGGGAAGAGAGAGATTTCCATTTTGGATGTATAGAGTTTGGGGTGACTGTGAGAAATTTTGTCATAACTATCAAAATTTAGGGGTGCTGCCTCGGCATCCATCTTACTCTAAGCTACTTACTTCAACACTGACCTTTGGCCTAGTTAATAAACAGTTTTTCACCCCAGGGACCTATACTCCCCAGAGTTCAAACCCATGTCTGCCATCATCACCCAGGCCACCCTAACACTTTACCCAGAACCCACAGCTGATCGCAAATGATAAGCTAACCATCCTCACCACCCTAAGGCTGCCAGTCCCTCTGCCTTTTCACATATGTTTTACTTAAACTAACCAATCCTTCCACTTCCACAGGAAAGCTACTTACCTCTACTCCTGGACCACAAGAGAGGCACAAGCCCTGAAGTCTCTCTCGCTCTGCTGTTGTGCTCCCCATCTGCTGGTTGAGCCCCCTGAGCCAGCTGTGCCTCCCACTGACCCCTCATCCACAACACCCCTCTCTGGGACCCCAGGGAAACCTGCCTTGGTTTCCCATTGTGTTGCACCTGACCTCCACCCAGATCCCAATTTAAAATCCATCTTAATAAATTTGAAAAAACCAAGCAGATACTTCTATATATTGATGAGAATGACTGGGATCACCAGGCAGAAGAAGAGAGAAAAGGGGATCGCCAACATTTAAGAATGTCATAAAATCACTTTAAATCTTGAAAGAAGAAAATGAACCTTCACAGAAGTGGCTATGGAGTGGCTGGAAGAACAGAATGATAAGGAAACCGAGAAGCGATTGTTTTGAGGACAGAACAGGTAACATCAAACACAATTAAGAAGGCAAAAAAGTCTAGTAAATTTCCACTGATTTTAGCAATATGGAAGTCACTGGTGACCAATAGTCACTTTTGTTAGTAACATTATAAATACCATTCATTAAAACACAACCCCAAAAGTAAGAATTCTTGAGATACCTTTAATTCCATTGATTAACTCACTTATATGCTAAATATGCATTCTATTTCTAGGAGAGATTTTTGCAAACCAAAACTTACAAAAGAGATCACACAAACATGCAACTTTACACACTATAAAGCATTTAATGCAACATGGGTATCCAAGCATATCCAAGAAAATAAGCAAAAAAAAAATCTGGGACGAATGTCAGGAAACTACACAACGGTGCAGAAGCACAACCCTTGAATCATTTAACTCCTTGGCAGCAGAAGCCATGTTTCCTGGAGCTGAATCTCCTACCAGCAGTAAACATCCTGGGAATCTCTAGTATGAAGGATTAACAGACCGGCCCATGCACTGGAAAATATATTGACAAAAATAATCCAGTACTAGCTCAGAAGGAATGAAATAACCTAATATCCCACTGCCAAATCTGAAAAGTAACAGAGTTTGTAATAATCTTAAAAGACCATTTTAACAATATAGCACAACAAAATAGACTTTTCGGTAATATTTTATTGCCTCAATTGCTAAAGAAATTCAGAATAAGAAATTCCCTAGATTTGTAGCATAATAAAAAAAATCTTTTAACCAATTACAATTTACACCATAGTTGAAACTTGAAATTCAATCAAATTCCATGCTAATTTTCCATAAATCAGCCTTCACCTTATATCATCCACTTATTTTGGAATATAAATACATCAACAAAGACCTTAAACATCAATATTTTTAGAAACTTAAAACAGGGAAATATTTAAAATATTAATTTCAAGATGTCTTTGTCAAAATACTGCATCTTGGTTTTACAATATAAATCTAGGAGTAACCGTGTTATTACTCACATTATCTTATTACAGTACAAACTTTATTTCCAAGATGTTTCTGAGAAAATTTGTGTTTGAAGACTTGATCACAGATTAACTTGTAGAATCACATCCTCCTCTTTACAGAAAACAAAGTACTTAACAGCATTTATTTTCACATACTACTAAAGCAAAGGGGACAAGGTGCTCAAAAATAATAAAAAAGAAATTTTGCAAATAGTCAGGGTCATATGTACTGGGTAGACAGAAACTCATTTGGTATTCATTAGTATACTACTGTCCCTTGTTTTAAAGATGATGTTTAATTTACATTTACAGGTGTGGATAAACAGATCAATTTATTACCAGCGTGCCTTGCTATATGACAAATGTATTTTAAAAAATGTCTTTTGACTTTGAACAAAGCACTATTTAAAAACGATGTTGCTTTGGCTCTCCATTACAGACATTTGCTCTGTAAATGCCCAACATGACCAGGCAGCAATGTGGAGCTGGCTTGGTTCTCAGCTATGCACAGTTATGCTATATGGCTTGAAGTTCTATTTCAACTTGTTAATAACATAATGCTGTCTGTTCTACTTGTGGCCTAAAAAGCAAATGTAGACATTCATTCCAACTTCTCTTCTAAAATGTTCTTCTGATAGGTTCAAAAGATAAGATTAAGGGGACACTAATGGATATTTCATAAGGAAAGAAACAAATCTACTTGAAAAAATTTCTTTATTGGATTTGTTTGTAATTTATGTTTTAAAAGAAGAATTTCAATGTGTCATTATATTCCTCCTTGTGCCACAGGAAATGGTGGATTAACAGAGAATACATTAAAAGGATGACTCCCACAGACACCAAATTGGTTCCAGGTGGAGTAAAGTAGATTGGGGGGAAGAAAAAAAAGTTCTAAAACACAAGTTCATTAAAAAAAAAGTTATCAAATACCTGAAACTCAGCCTCAAATTAAAAATATATATATATATATATTGTTATATGTCATTTGGAGAAATTAAGAGATCTTATTAAAAATCTAGTGTCTGGGAGATATTAATAATGACATTGGTAAGTTCACAGACATCTATGTTGATTAATTTGGGTAAAAAACACTAAGAATGCAATGGAAAACAGGTATAAAAATAGCAAATCCAGCACATTTTATTGCCACCAAAAAGCATGCTCACTTTTAAAGTAATCATATTTTACAAACTCCCTCTTGACAAAAAACACACAAAGATCTACAACCACTGTAAAATTCTTCCGCAAAACCTGAGTTCTGGGTTTCCTGATTCTTTAACATACATAGCACAAGTGTTAGATCAGTAAAGTTAGATACTCTAGAGTCACGAGAAAAGGCCAATTCTGCCGAGACTGATTAAATATTTATGTCACATTCTTTCTGTAGCAGAACTAAATATAATCATAAGAGTTAAAAATCTATTGGGATCAATAAAAAAAAGAACAATCTTCCTATACAGAAATTATATGAATTTCTATGATAACTCATCATCAGAAGACCATCTCAGAGTCATTTTTCAGTTTTGGTCATGGATGTACAATGAAACATTCACATTCCCTCACTCTTTCACCCATCTGGGTGTGGAGACACACACTAAACCCACAGCTGTGAGCTGGTGGGCAAGGATTATGGCTGCTGTCGATTAGAGCAATGTGGTGGTCATCATGAAATTGAAACTCACTGGTATGGGTGGGTGAAGATGACAAACCAGATTCTGGTCTCACCAGCACTATGCTCTAATCAGCCTAAATGAAATGGTAGCCTGACTGCCAGAATTAACTGTTGGACAAACCAGGATACCTTTTCCTGGGAGAAGCACAAGGCATTCATTCTCTTCTTCCGGTTCTTAGCGCCTGTTTGCCAACTATCTAGAATGCTCAACCTAATCTCCCCGTCCTTCTGGAAAACTCTGACTGCTCTGTTAAAAGTTGCTTTGAGGGTGTCTCTTTCATGAGGCATTTCCCTATTGCTTCAGGCATATTTTGGCACTTCCCTTTCTAGGATTTCATTGTGTCATACCCTTATTGCCAATATACAACTTAACGAAATGCGTTTGTAACTACTGAGATTCTGGGAAGATGACCGAACAGGGTAGAGTTCAGCCCTGCTCCAAGGAAAAGTTAGAGAAGGGATGGGAGAGCGACTGAGATGGTGATTGAAGAGTGCAACTGTCCTGGGGGAGTCTTCTGCACCACATAGGGTGGCCCTTGTTGCAAAAGCTGAGGAACTGAGAAGTAGAACACTGGAGCCAAATGCGGAAGCATGGAGCCCACAGGAGTACATGGACAGGGAGACAAGGACTAAGAAGTAAGCCAAGCCGTGTTCCTTGAACACACTACCCTCACCCATGCAGCACTGTGGCTCGCGACTTGCCCCACACCCCACACACCTGAACCCTGTCACCTGTCTCCACTCCCCACACTCCAAGCACCCCTGCCCCACCAATCCCTAACACATGAACCGGCCCCACACCCCATCCCAAGTGCAGCCCAACCCACCTTTCCTGCACACCTCCCAAGTACTGCCTACCCCTCCCTGCTTCCTGCAGGCTGTCATCAGTGCATAAAGGCTGCGGGCACTTACTTCCATACCCAGGCTACACCCACCCTCCCACCTTCCCCTGCCTTGGTTTCCCATTGTGTTGCACCTGACCTCCACCCAGACCCCAATTTAAAATCCATCTTAATAAATTTGAAAAAACCAAGCAGATACTTCTATATATTGATGAGAATGACTGGGATCACTGCCTCCCCCTCCCTGATCCCTGCAAGCTGTCATCAGTGCATAAAGGCTGCGGGCACTTACTTTCATACCCAGGCTACACCCACCCTCCCACCTCCCCACCCCAACCATAATTACACAGCCTCACCCCCCACCTAAGCTCTATACATCAGTTTATGGCACTAGGCCCGTGCATATGCTCGACCCCCAGTTACGACCATCAGCTCTGGGAACATAAGTCTACGACACTCCTAGACCCATGCACACGCATGGCCCTCGGTCACACTTCCCAGCTCTGAAGAAAGTGCTGATATGCACAGCTGGGTCACATCCACCCCCAGCTCACGAAGGCATAATACCAACCTGCTGCCGTAGCTCTGTGTACACACACAAAGGGCCCTGCGCCCTAGATCAGTGCACACCAGGGTTATGCCCCCAAGACCTGTGCACCCACACCTACATCTTCCCTGGCCACTGGGCACCCACATTCAAAAGCACCAGCATAATATCCCCAACCTGTGCCTATACCTGCGCTGCAACGCATCACCTCACTGTTGTGCCCTGCCCCGTACCCTGTATACTGCTATACATCTGCAAACACAAGGCTTCAGACTACTGAAAGAAATCAGTTTCCAAAGTAAATCAATCAAGATATTTACATGCGAAGAAAACAATAGAGATCACTAAGCATATCACAATGCAGACAGATATAGACCTGCCTAATGACCAAATTAAAACACCAGAGGAGACACAGACATTGGAACAATTAATCAAAGATGTTCATATAACTCCACTTAATAAAATAAGTGGGCTGGCTAATGACATAAAGGAGATCAAGACATTGGAACAACTAATCAAAGATGTTCATATAACTCTACTTGATAAAATAAATGGGATGGCTAATGACATAAAGGAGATAAAGAAGACATTAGAAGAGCACAAAGGGGGGAATATGAAGGGATAAATAGAAAAATAGCAGATATCACAGAGATTAAAGACTCTCTTGACCAAATAAAAAACATACTAGAAGCACACAACAGCAGATTTGAAGAGACAAAAGAAAGAATAAGCAATACAGAGGACAGGATAACTGATTTCGAAAACTCAAAACAGCAAATGGCAAAAAAAAGATGGAAAAATTTGAATCGGATCTCAGGGAAATGATACACAAAACAAAGCGCACAAATGTAAGAATCATAGGTGTCCCAGAAGGAGAAGAGAGGAGTAAAGGGCTAGGAAGAGTAGTTGAGGATATAATGGGGGAAACATCCCAACCCTTATAAAGGACATAAATATATAAGTCAAAGAAGCCCACCGAACTCCAAACAAAATAAATCCAAACAGGCCTTCCCCAAGGCACATACTAATCAGTCTGTCACATGTCAAAGTGAAGCAGAAAATTCTGAAAGCAGCAAGAGAAAAACAATCTGCTACAAACAAGGGAAACCATATAAGACTGAGTTCAGACTACTCAAGCGGCACCATGGAGATGAGAAGGCAGTAGTAGGATATATTTAAAAATCCTGAAAGAGAGAGACTCCCAGCCAAGAATTCTTTACCCAGCCAAATTGTCCTTCAAAACTGAGGGAGAGATTAAAATTTTCACAAATAAATCCTGAAAGAATTTGTCATCAGGAGACCGACCCTACAAGAAATACTAGAGGGAGTTCTGCCAGTTGAAAAAAAAAAAAAGACAGGAGAGGAAGGTCTGGAGGAGGGCACAGAATTGAAGAGTATCAGTAAGCATAACTTAAAGGATAAAACGAGAAAGAGGGAAGAGAATATACAGGTCCAACAAGTAAAATAAAAAAGATATATGGTAGATTCAAGAAACACCTTTTCAGTAATAACTTTCAATGTTAACAGACTAAACTTACCGATTAAAAGATACAGATTGAAAAAATAAGATACAGATTGGCAGAACAGATGAAGAAATATCTGAAGCTATCTCTCTTCTGAACCATAAATGCTTTGAGGGCAGGACCTCAGTTTTTAATTTTTGATTCCCAAGAACCTATCATAGTGCCTGACATAAGAAAGCACTTAATATCTACCGATTTTCTAGAAAACTGACAAAAATTAATGTTCTATATTCAATGACTGACAAGTAATCTTGTTTATGGGAATTTCTATGTATCACAATTACCTTCATTAAACTGACAATCACACCTTAGGATGGGATTCAGAGTCATAACCACAAACATAAAATTACTTCCTTCTTTAGGTATAAGCAAAAATCTATAAATCACTGGCAACAGGAAATTTACACAATAATCTCTTGATAAGGCCTTAACTACCAATTTTTTAAAATCTTAAGAGAATCTCATCCCTTCCCCACTCCAAATGAAACAAAACTTTCTATTTTCTTCTAGTGGATAGGGATCAGGAATGACATAATTAGCCTCCCAGGCCGATCATCCTGAAATAATTCTGACAACCATACTAGTTACCACTTTATTCAGTCTATCAGTTGTTTTAGATTATTTTAGATCAAAATTAGCAATGTTTCTACAAACCCCAAGAACTAGATACCTTATAATACATATCCTTTTTAAGGCAAAAGTTTTAACTACTGGATATAGGAAATAGGCAAGATGGATGAAAAAGATCATGAGAGAGGAGAAGAAAAAGTTTATTGTGGGTAGGAAGACAGATCTAAGTGTTTTTTTGATGACCACTGATGAAGAGTAAAAAACAGGGTGCAAGGGAAGATCTATATCATGATCAAAAGGACATGAATGCTCATTTATCTAGCATCTTAATAAACCACCAGCAGCTCTTTAGCCCATCCTCCATAGTTCTTATCATATGTGTAATCTACTAGACAATTAATCAATAGTTACCCATTAAGCAGTTAATAATCTAATTAAAGATTTAACACATAAATATACTAAACATACAACATACACTACTTGAAGATTGGAGATATAAACTAAAAGTTTAATAGCAAGAAGACAAGATATATCACAATTCTATACAATTACGGACTAACAAAATAATGCAAAATAATAAGAATAGGGATATAGAGTACTGCTGACTATGAAGAAATTAAGTTTCAGAAGAAAACCTTTCAGTGGGTAAGATGTGTCCCTGAGCAACTACATAAGAAAATGACATGGTACAGTCATCACTAGCCCTTCCCTGTGGGCTTAACAGACTCTTCTTTCCTCGGGGCAAGGAGAGTGGGCTCGGTAATGGGGAGGCACTTAACAGGCAGCTGAAGTGAGAACAGCAACAGCAGTAAAGGCCTTTATGCTCATTTCAGTGTCTATGATCACTTCGAATGGAGGTCTCAAAACAGGAAGTAAACTTCAAGATCATCAGTCTAGCTGTTCTCAGCCATGTTTGGCTACCAGAAACACGGTAATGCATTGCACTCATACTATGCTTATGAGTACAACTTCCAAAGAACTTGGTTTACCTGCACTTTATTCCTCCCTACCCAAAAAAGCATACTAGCATGTAAGTGAATTAAATTATGTTTATAGTGATATGATGGTATGATAGCCATGACAAACTCTGGGGTCTGTCCTGGGACTACTTGTTGAAGAGTGCTTTGAAAATGATTGCTTCTTTCTTTCTTTGCTTTGTATATATGTTAATTACACAATACAAAAAGTTTTAAAAATTAGGTTTACAGGGTCAGCTTTGAATCCATTCTTTATATATAATTGTTTATATATTGCAAAAATAAACAATTATGCCATCATCAGAAACAAACTACTTGCAAGATACCTCATAACTCCTTAAAGAGGACTTCTTTGACCAGCCAATCTAAAGCAGCTTTCCTGGCACTACTACATCACCCAGTCTTCATTTACACTTACCTGAAATTCCCTAGGTTTACTCATTTACTTGTCTATTATCCATCCCCCTCCTCAGTAACCTCCCCAAATGTCTAGTCATGTGGAGAATACAAGGAGAAAAGTCAATTACAGCACAGAAGAGTATTTTTTTAAATGGCAGTGGGTGATGATGGAGAGGAAGAAACCCAATCCTAGCGGGGGTACAGGAAAAATGGGTCAACAAAGCTTTCTCAGGGGAAGTAACATTTTAGATAATACCTGAAAGATGAGTAGGAAGAAAATAAATATAATTTCTGACTTTGTGGTATTTTATTAAGTATAATGTTAAAATAAAGGAGAATTAGAAGCAGATTTTCCAAAAATGTTTCTCAAAACTCTACCTTCACATTCAAACCACAAATTTTTTAGTATCTTTGATGTCTTCTTCGAGTATTTTAGTAGTTTCCAAGAATATGTGATATAAACTAGAATGATGTGAAAAAAAGGAACAAAGGGCCCCTACTACTCTTTTCTAAAATGCAAAACTTATGCATGAGTATAGTCAAAATCTGCTGCATAAATTTTTTTATTTTCAGTAAAATAGAACAATTTTTCCTTCATGATTCAACTGTGTATAGGTGCTGTCTTATTTTAAATTCCCTTCTAGGCACTTGCTAGTGATCCTGGCTATTTTCAGCAAAATTCTTCAGTTAAGAAAATGCTTTGATACTTACAATCTATGACTGCAACATTAAATCAATTTATAATGGTAAAAATGTAGTTGTGATACTTTGCAGTTGTGCTTCTGTGTTGCAGATAGTAATTTTCTTAAGATAGACCACCACCAGAGCAGAAATCAAGAGAAGAAAGGAATGGGGAAGGGACAAAGCTATCTGTGTCCTCTTGAAGTTATGAGGCTGAGACTCAGCAAGATACAATAGGGCAGGCTAGAAAGGAGAGGAAGCATATTTCACAATGACCCTGCACATACAATGGTTAGGTCAATCTCTCAAAAGGAGGGCAAGGAGTTCAAAAGTATGCCAATTTTATAATTTTTCTCTTTATTAATTCAAAATTATCTTGCATTCATTATTAAATTCTTATAGGAAGTAAAAAGAGACACATTGTTGATGAACATCTCATCTCCTCAACTAACTTTAAAAAACAATGGTTGGGCTCGGCATCTGGGGACGCCTGCAGTTTCGCCGACCGGCCCAGCTTCTTTCAAAATGTCTACCGTTCATGAAATTCTGTGCAAGCTCAGCTTGGAGGGTGATCACTCTACACCTCCAAGTGCATATGGGTCGGTGAAAGCGTACACCAACTTTGATGCTGAACGGGATGCTCTGAACATCGAAACGGCCATCAAGACCAAAGGTGTGGATGAGGTCACCATCGTCAACATCCTGACCAACCGCAGCAATGAGCAGAGACAGGACATTGCCTTCGCTTACCAGAGAAGGACCAAAAAGGAACTTGGGTCAGCCCTGAAGTCGGCTTTATCTGGCCACCTGGAGTCGGTGATTTTGGGTCTGTTGAAAACACCTGCTCAGTATGACGCTTCCGAGCTCAAAGCCTCCATGAAGGGTCTGGGAACTGATGAGGATTCCCTCATTGAGATCATCTGCTCAAGGACCAACCAGGAGCTGCAGGAAATTAACAGAGTCTACAAGGAGATGTACAAGACCGACCTGGAGAAGGACATTGTTTCCGATATGTCTGGTGACTTCCGCAAACTGATGGTTGCCCTCGCAAAGGGCAGACGAGCAGAAGATGGCTCTGTCATTGTATATGAACTGACTGACCAAGATGCCCGGGATCTCTATGATGCTGGAGTGAAGAGGAAAGGAACTGATGTTCCCAAGTGGATCAGCATCATGACCGAGCGGAGTGTGTGCCACCTCCAGAAAGTTTTTGAAAGGTACAAGAGCTATAGCTCTTATGACATGCTGGAGAGCATCAAGAAGGAGGTCAAAGGCGACCTGGAAAATGCTTTCCTGAACCTGGTCCAGTGCATTCAGAACAAGCCCCTGTATTTTGCTGATCGGCTGTATGACTCCATGAAGGGCAAGGGGACTTGTGACAAGGTCCTGATTAGAATCATGGTCTCCCGCAGTGAAGTAGACACGTTGAAAATTAGGTCTGAATTCAAGAGAAAGTATGGCAAGTCCCTGTACTACTACATCCAGCAAGACACCAAGGGCGACTACCAGAAAGCACTGCTGTACCTGTGTGGCGGAGACGACTGAAGCACGAGAAGGCACGAGCATCCAGACGCGGGGCTCCCTATGCTTCCAGCTAACAGTTCTAGAAAATCAGCTTGTGACTAACAACCCCTTGTGCTCATTCTGCTGAGGATGACATCGGCATTGGTTCCCCCCTACCGTATTTTAGTTACCTAAGCATTGCCTGGCTTTCCTGTCCAGTCTCTCCTTTTAGCCAAAGAAATGAACATTCTAAGGAGTTGGAAGTGAAATCTATGATGTGAAACACTTAGCCTCTGTGTACTGTGTCATAAACAGATGAATAAACTGAATTTTTACTTTAGAAAAAAAAAAACAAAAACAATGGTTGGGCGGTGCAATGGTGGCTCAGAGGCAAAATTCCCACCTGCCATGCCAGAGAACCAGGTTTGATTCCTGGAGCCTGCCCATGCCAAAACAAAAACAAAACAAAAAAAGTGACTGCTGTGCCACAATTGCCAAATTGAATGAAGAAATGACAAATGGTGCTGGAACGAACGCTGATTTGTACCTTGTACCATCTACAAAGACTAACTCAAAGTGAATCAGGGACCCAAATGTAAAACCAGAAAGTATAAAACTACTAGAAGAAATCATAAGAAAAAACCTCTGTGACCTTAGGTTAGAAAGAAAGTCTTAAATAGATAGCAAGAGCATAAATCATAATATTAAAAAAAAAAACATAAATTGGACTTCATCAAAATAAATTCTTCTCTCTGAAAGACAGTATTAAGAGAAAAGACACCCCACAGACTGCTAGAATGTATTTTCAAGACACATATTTGTAAAAGGACTTGCATTCAGAAAATATAAAGAACTCTCAAAACTCGAAAATAAAAAACTCAAGCATGAAAAATAAAAACAGAAAAAGGACAAAAGATCTCAACAGCCATTTCACTGAAAAAAAAGACATACGCATGGCAAATAAACACATGAAAAGAAGTACAACTTTATTAGTCATTAGGGAGACGTAAGCTAAAAGAACAATGAGATACCACTATGAATGCATTAGAAAGGTTTTTTTTTTAAAAGACAATACTAATTGCTGGTGAAGATGTGGAATAACTGGAAGTCGCATATATTGCTCATAGGAATGCAAAATAGTACAGCCATTTTGGAAAAAGAGTTTGGCAGTTTCTTATAAAGATAAACATACACTTAGGTTATGGATTCCAAGCTCTGTTCTAGACAGCCTCTTCAAGAAGAGATCATTTGCTCTTGTAAATATCTTTAATATTAAGCTCTTTATAATCTCTGCACACTTTTAAAATTTCTTATTCAATGTCAGCAATTGAAAGTTTCTTACTATTCTCAAAACAGAACTGCTATTAGACATCTGGGAATAAAACCAAGTTTTGCAATGACAAAAAGTTGTTAACATCTTACCAAAAAATGACCTATATTAAACTTAGATAAGTTACTGAGAAAAATTTACCACAGCCTAAATACTATAGCAATGGCTCATTCCACATCAATCTGTTTGCTGACCCTAAACAAAAAAAAGGCTTATTACAGAAGAATTATTTCTAGAGATCTTAATGTACATCAGAAAGGAAATAGTCAATGAAGCACTAAATATTTAATTCAAAACACTCAGTATATTTGGTTTGGTAGACTGTGACAAATGCCTTATAATTAATAAAACAGACTTTTACCATAAGAATCTGCACTTTATCTGCTAACATAAAATTCTGTAGAAAGCAGAAAAAATAAATACTAAAACCAAGTAGATGTTGATAACCTATATGTAGAGATAAATAAAGGCAAAAGAGAATATTTATATATCCTTGAATGCACATGGAACTTAAACAAATAGACCTATTATTTAAAAAAAACCACACTGACCATAAATAATACTAAAATAATGCTATTTTCTAATATATAATATGCATTTTATAGATAGATACAAAACCTTAGATAAGTACACTGCCATTTGTTTAAAACAATGTTTTTATAAACTTTTATTGTATGTATGCAATTACACATGGATGTACGTAAAGCAGTAGAATACTTTCTTCAAATGGAAGCTGATGTGAAAGTGCAACATGTAAAACAGATGTGAGGTAGAGTTGCTCTGGAAGGAATACTGGGGGGCTCCCGAGCTGCTCATGTTGCCACCACTAAGGAAAACAGTGAGCTACAAGAGCACAAAACAAAACAAAACCTGAAAACTACTGCTTTTAAATAAAGGACATCAGTTATCAGAATCATAGAATCTTGGACTTGACTTAACTTTCCATCAATCTCTTCTACATCATCTCCCAAAGTATTTGCCACTGTTGAATAGCTCAAGTTATCTCAGTTCTTTCCCAAGTTAAGCTAAAATGTTGGTCATATTTACATGTTTTATGTGAAAAACACTGGAATATAGGGAGACAACTACCATACCCTTTATGGTTATTAGTTTCAGCATGCCACTTTGCAAAATGGAGCAGGGTAGGGTAAAACTATCTGTATATGGTTCCTCTAAGTTAGTGACAGTCTACATCCAATGTTGGATAAACGGCAATTAAATGCTTCACACTAGCATATCCAGAACTGAAAAATTATCAGAACAAACTTAGTCAAAGTCTAAATACAGATCATAATCACTAACTAGTCTTGAAGAGAGAGAGTCATATCAATGCAAACCCCAAAACTGATGGTGCCTTTTTCTGATTTTACCCCTGCTATCAGGAAAAGGAATAGGGTTGGAAATAAGAAAATTTCAGAAGTAAATATCCACTGACATGAAAACAAGTAGTCCTTCCATAATAATACGCAGTTTTATACACTTTCCACAACTCCTCTTCCTTGCTAGTCCACTGACGTTCTGTAGTTACACGCAATTTTCTTGTTTCCCTACTTCTACCAGTTGAAATATTATTCATCCTTTAAGATCTCAGTTAAATGCATGTACTGGATGAAGTCTTCCATCTTAGGCCAAGTTACAATTACTTCATTGTCCCTCCCATCCATATTCCTAATAGTACGTCACACCATTTATCACATTCTATCTTTTGTTACACTTGGCCTTATATATACATCTCACCCTCTTTAATGCCAACTTCTTCGAGACTTCCTATAACATCTAACACATAGTAGAAATTCTACTAAATTGAAACTGAATTTCTCACTCCTAAATTGTGCTTTCACATTTTTTTCAGTGGATAAGATATGCAGATTTTATAGGAACTAAGGATCCACATAGTGAGCAGGAAAAAAAAAAAGAATGGATTGGTTACATACTGTTGAGGTGGTTAAGTTGAGACTCAATACAGTACCCAAGACATAACTTTGACAAAACAGCTAGATTAAAAAAAAAAAGAAATCCACTGTAGCTTTATGAAACAGCTTATTTCAGTCAAAATACCAGCAGTAATATTTTCATTCATTCAGAAAAATATTTACTATAAGCAGAACATAAAGAATTCCTACAACCCAAACACAAAAAGACAAACAACCAAATTGAAAAATGGGCAAAGCTGGAACTTCGGGTATCTGTGTGACACCTGAGACCCAGAGTTAGAGTTCTGGAGTTCAGCTTATCCCACATAGCCAACTGTTAAAAACACTGAAAAAGTGTTCAGACTTAAATTAGAGATATGAATGAAGCTGATCTGGTTAGGACTAAAGGTAAATCAGACTAAAGGGTAAAGGATATTGACTGTATTTTAAAACTTCAACTTCTGTGTGAGATCAAAGGAAGAGATGTTTATTTGATGCAAAATTTATATTTTCAGTAGCACAAAATCTAATTTAACTTGTATGAGATTTAAACTTGAGCTTTTAATGTTTTTTTTGTTTGTTTGTTTTAACATGGGCAGGCATGGGGAATCAAACCCAAGTCTCTGGCATGGCAGGGCAGGCGAGAATTCTACCTGTTGAGCTATCATAACACCACCCTAAACTTGAGCTTTTTAAAACATCATAATTACATGGAACTCTGAATAGGGAGTGAGGTTTTAGTTTGTACAGGTTAGTGTGATGCCCTGATACATCCCAGATTCTGGGCAGAAGATAAAAAAGTATTTTGCAAAGTGCTCTTGATGGACTGGGAGAAATGTGAAGATATAAAACATCCCCACCTGGGTAAAATCTGATATTTTGTAAGCACTGAGATTCCCTCAATCTTGGGGCTTGCCCTAATGAAACTTATTCCTGAAAAGGAAAGGCTAAGCCTACTTAAGATCATGCCTAACAGTCATCCCCGAAAAACCTCTTTGGTTGTTCAGGTGTGGTCTCTCTAAGCCAGCTCTGCAAGTGAACTCACTGTCCTCTATCCTATGTGGAACATGACTCCCAGTGGTGTAAATCTCCTTGGCAAGGTGCGAGATGATTCCCAGAGATGAGCCTGCCCTGCCATGGGATTGATCCCTGGCATCATGGGATTTAGGAAGGCTTGTCAAATGAAAAGTGAAAGAGAAATGAAACAAAACAATGTTTCAGTGACTGAGAGATTTCAAATAGATTGAAGGTCATTCTGGAGATTATTCTTACGTAGTACATAGATAAGCCTTTCCAGTTTTTGTGTATTGGAGTAGCTAAAGGGAAATACCTGAAACTGTTGAACTGTAATCTAATAGCCTTGATTCTTGAAGATGACTGTATAATTATATAGCTTTTAAGGTGTGACCATGTGATTGTGAAAACCTTGTGACTGACACTCCCTTTTATCCAGTATATGGACAGATGAGTAAGAAAATAAAGACAAAAAATAAATAAATAAAAAGGAATGAGGGGGATGGGATGTTTTGTGCATCCTTCATTTCTTTCTTTCTTTGTATATATTTTTTGAGTAATAAAAATGTTCAAATATTGATTGTAATGATGAATACACTGCTGTATGATGACACTGTGAACCACTGACTGTACACTCTGGATGATTATATGGTATGTGAAAAACAATATATCTTAATAAAATTGTACTAAAAACGGGTGAAAGATTTGAAAAGCCATTTCTCCAAAGAAGATAGATGAATGGCCAATAAACACATGAAAAGATATTCAAGATCACTAGCCACTGGGGAAATACAAATCAAATATGAATTCACAACCACTAGGATGGCTATTATTTTTCAAAAGTAAGAAGAAAAGAACAAGTGTTGGTAAAGATACAGAAGAACTGGAACTCACATACATTGCTAACACAGATGTAAAACTGTGTAGCCACAGTAGAAAAAGTTTCATGGTTCCTCAAAAATTTAAACATAGAATTACCATATGTTCCAACAATTCTACTCTTACGTATATACCCCAAAGTACTGAAAGCAGGGTCTCAAATGAATGCTTGAACATCAATGTTCATAGAAGGATTATTTACAATAGCCAAAAGGTAGAAACAACCCAAGTGTCCATTGACAGGTGAGCGGATAAGTCAAATCCATACAATGGAAAACTGCTCAGCCAGAAAAAGGAATGCAGTTTTGATACATGCTACAACATGGATGAACCTGACAACATTATGCTAAACAAAATATGCCAGACACAAAAGGACAAAAAGCTGTAGGATTCCACTTACATGAAATAATTAGAATAAGCAAATTCAAGGAAACGGAAAGAAGCTTACAGATTGCGAAGGGCTGGGGAAAGGAAAAATGCGGAGTTATTGCTCAATGGATACAGAGTTTCTGTTTGGGGTGATAAATGGTTTTGGTAATGATGATAGTATAATATCTTAATGTAATTAACGCCACTGATTTGTGCAGTTAAAACTGTTTAAAAGGGTAAATTTTATATTATATTTGTTATTACAATAAAAAAATTAGTTAAAAAATATTCACTAAGACCTACTCTGTAAAAGCACTGTACCAGGTACAAAAGAATAGAGAAATAAATCAAGACTAGATGCTGTTCTCAGAAAAGAAACTTTGTGCTCAGGTGCCAAGTTACACTGCTTACTTAAGGATTTATCTTCATAAATCTCATGTTCTGAGGATCTTTCATTAGTCCATGAAGGCACTATTCCTCCATTCCACAAAAAGGTAGTTGTGCCGTTGCAATTCTCCTCCAATTCTTATTTTCCAATGATCAGAAAAATGTACCTGGTAGAAAAGAGGCAACAGGCTGTCCCCCCAATGACTCACTTCTCCCCTTCTACATTAACCAACTTGGGGGTGAGGCACATGGCTACCATGAACAATGACTACATTTATCAGCTTCCCCTGCTGATGAGTACGGTTATGTGACTAAATTCTAGCCTGCTAGACTCTTACCAAGATATTAAAAATATCTTGGGACAGCTTCTAGGAACCTTTCTTAACAGTACCCAGAGCCTCTCCTTTCACACTTTGTCTCTTTCTCTATTCTGCTGCTTGAACTCAGAAGTTACCTGGGGCAATGAGTAGGAAGCTCAGACCCTAGGGATGGTGGAAATACACTGAAAGGAATTTAGGTCTTGGAGGACTCTGTGGTTGGCAAGATGCTCCCACACCCAAAGATATTCATGTCCTGATCCCTGGAACCTGTACATATGCTACACAAGTCAGAAAGGGATTTGAAGACACAATTATGAGTATCAGGTGGACACAATCTAATCACATGCACCCTTAAAAAAGAGAGAACTTTCTCTGGCTGAAGTCAGAAAGATTTGGTAAAAGGTTAAGTCAGAGTCTCCAAGCATGAGAAAGATTTGATGTGCCACTGTTGGCTATGAGATGTGGGAGACCATGTGAAAGGATCAGACAGGCTTCTAGGAGCTAAGAGCAGCCCCCAGCTGACAGCCAGCAAGAAAACAGGACCTCTATCCCACAACCACCCAGAACAAGATTCCACCGACAGCTTGAATGCTGGGAGGTGAGTTGAGGGAAGGGAAAAGACGGGATAGGACATGAGAGGACAACAGAGGACAAGAGAAGACAAGAAAACAAGCAGAGTAACACACAGTGAAAAGTTTTGCTCTCTTCCCACTTCATAACCATTTTAATCAGTTTCTTGTGTATTCTTCTCGAGTCCAATCTTACAGAGTATATATTTGGATGTAAATAAAGACATCCAAATATATATTATTTCCCCCCTTACAGTATGCTAATAAAGAGCATACCATATTGTTCCATACCTTGTTTTTTTTTCACATATCTTGAAGAGCTTTCCATCAGTATCCAGAGAACTTACTCTTTTTTTAGACCTTACAATGTCCATTGTATCAGTGTAGAACAATTATTTAAACATATCTCTACTGATGGATACTTGGGATATTTCTAACCTTTAGTTACTATTTAAAAAATCCAAATATAAACTTGTATGTTGTAATTTTGCAAAAATGCAGGTAAGATTGCTGGGTCAAGGGGGTTATGTAATTGGTTTTTTGATAGACAGTCCCAAATTCTTCTTCATAGGGGCTGTACCAATTTAAACTTCCACCAACAAAGTTTACGTCTGTCTCCACAAAACCTTATGAATAGATTTTTCCAATCTGATTGGTGAAAAATGTATCTTAGTGAAGTTTTAAATTATATTTTTCTTAATCAAGTAAAACTGAGCATTAAAAATATACTTAAGGGATATTTGTATATACTTTTATGCTTTTAAAATTTTGAACTTCATGAATATGTCATCTTTAGGCAAACTGGCCACTATTTCAAGGTGTCTACAGGCATAAATTAAATTCAACTAGGTATTATTTTTTCACTTTCGAGAAAATGTTAGGAAAGCAAATATTCAAAATTCAACCATAAGGACAATAACTGTTTTATTAGTTTCCCTAAGTCTAGTATAGGTTCTGGTGCACTTAAGGTGTCCAGTAAAATGTCTGATGAAGTAAACAGGCACCAGAAATTTTCTTTGTAAGTTATAGCACAACAGCACCACCAAGGGGTGTTTTAGCTAAAGCATACCCATATCAAATTTCCTTCCATCCAATCTCCAAGTCACTGGATATCCATACATAATCAAAACTGAAACAGAGCGCTGCATAATGCCATTTCCAAACAATTTCCTAGCTCTACCCTCCAGCGTTAATGCTGTCCACAAGTTCCTGTTGTATAAAACTTCCAGAGCTGCCACGTCAGAGTGAACATCCAGCTAGTCACACTGAAACACTGGTAACATAGCCCTACATAAAACAAGACACCATTCCTAGAAAGTAAGCATTTCCTTCTCATCAAAAGAAACTGAATACAGGTAAAAGTCAGGGGAGAGATTTAATTTCAAAAGTAAATTAAATAAAGTAAAGGAAAATGCAAAGAAGAGCATTTGAATGGATTCAGCTTAATTTTCTATTTCGAAAAAAAAAAACGATATTTATCTTAAGCCCAAAATTTAAGAATGAAAGTAAATTATTCATTTGTCCAACAGCACTGGGTCATAAGTTATGACACTGAATTCAACAGTCTTACGACAAACAATCTTGTGGCAGCTAGTATCCAAAGAAAGCCACAATGAACCACACCAAACAGCATCTATGCCCCTTTGTGGCCCCGTCTTGAATTCAGACTGGCTTTAGACTGATAAAATATGAAGGAAGTGATGTGCTGAAATAATTTAGCTACATCATAGGAAACTTTAAAGTTTCTGCCACTGTTGGGATGGTACCTCTTAGAACCTGGCTGTACTGCTACGAGAAGCCCAAGCTTCACAAAGAGGACACAGGTAGGAGACATAAGTTGGTTAACACCTCAACAGACCTGCAGTCGCCAGCTATGAGTGGAGTCATAGCGGACATCCAATCCAGCCGTTGTCTGACTGCCAGTGAGTACTGTTTGGCTAAGCAAGTTAATCCACAGAACCGTGAGACATAATTATAAATCGTTGTTTCAAGCCACTAAATTTTGGAGTGGTGTGTTATACAGCAATAGACAACTGGAATAAATCTCATTACTTTAATAGCCACACCCAGGAAAGACAAATAATAAACTTCTAAGATAATTTAGTAAAGTGACATCTCTTTCTTACGGCCTTTTAAAATACAGAGCATAAGCTCTTACAAAGAATAAACATGATTTAATGATTTATATGTTCTATATGTCTATATATATTCTGTTCTCTCCCCCTTTTCTTCCAACCCACAATGACTGTGTTCTCAATAAATATTTATTAAATGGAAGCATGAATAATACAGACATAGCTAACTATCGATTATACTGATGGAAGGAAGTAAGGATATAATTAATTCAGAAGTCAATATTTAAAAGTCTATATAGTGAACCCTGAAGTACAGGCATGCTTACGTTCACTATCTCCACCTCATGCTCTGAAAGAGCATTAAAGCAGTGGTTCTCAAATTTGTTTATCTCAGGGCTCTTCTGAACTAAAAAATTACTCAAGACCCCAAAGAGCTTTTTTTTTATAAGTGGGTTGTCCCTATAGATCTTAACTGTACCAAAAATTAAATCTAAAAAAGTCTAAAATATTTGTTCATTTGAACATAATGAACATATTACATATTAATATAAATAACATTTAATGAAAAAGATATTTTCCTTTTGGAAAAAATAAGTGAGAAAAGTGGTATATATTCAATATTTGCAAATTTCTTTACTGTCTGAATTAAGAGAAGACAGATTTTCATAACTACTTTTTAAATTAATCAAGTGCTAAATGTTACTTTGGTTGAAGCATATGCCTCTTTCAGCAACTTCCAGATATGGAGTTGAAAAAGGGAGAAGTAGTTTAGTACTCTCTAAAAAATTATAGATATTTTATTTGATACTATAATAAAACTCAAAAATTTGTACTTCCTTAAAAATTAGTTACAGTGTAGAAACAGAATCCATAATGAAGAACTTGTAGTCTGTCATATTAAGAGCCAATGGCCCATCTTGTACTTCTAATGAATATTTTTATCTAAGCACGATTTTCAAACTTCATACATTGGTCATTTGAAAAATACTTATTTACTGGGTATGCACATCTTCCAAATGTTGAAACACTCAATCATTACATTATTTAAAAAGCCCACATTCATTAATATCATGGATCTTATCAGAAAAATCTACAAGTATGAGCAGATGCCAAACTCATGGGTGCAGGTACAAGTTTTCTAAAATTTTAATTTTTTTTATCATGTTAGAAAGTTTTAATTTATCATTGGCAACCACTGCTGGCAGTTGTTTTCTTTGAAGAAACAGGCTACTTTATTAATTTTCAAGATGTCTCTGAAGTCTGAATAACCATAGATAGTCACTCTTTCTTTTATGTAAAAATGATATTCCATCAAGAAAACTGCTGGATCCAGCATAATTGCACAAGTGCTCTCCCCTTGAGGCAACTATCGTAGTTCAGTAGCCAGTAGAAATGCTTTACAAGAACTTCCTACTTTATCACATAAGGGTATTAAAAAGACGTGTACTCAAGGGTCAAGTTTAATACAATCATTTTTACTATTTTATCAAAGATATTCTTAAATTTTTTTTTTATAAACTTCAAGTGTGTGGCTGTGAGAAATAAACAGTTTGTTGCTGCTGCCTTGATTTATTCTAAGGTGCCAGCTATTTCACCAAACTTTGCTTTGTATCATTGGTACAAATATCAACACAGTGATAAAGGAAAATGAAGCATTATTATTATAAAAAGTTTATCCTGTGTACCCCTTGTGGTCCAAGGACCTCACCTTGAGACCACTATATTGGAATCATCCAAGAAAGACTTTGTAGAAAGTCTACACAGCGGACACTCACAATGAATATGCATTCATAATTGAGAATCTGAACATAAAGTGGTTGATGTCTGTTTATCTTTTCAGTATTTATCAATGTCAGCTCTGCCATAAATTAAAGAATACTTCTAAGGCTTAGGGTCAGACCTGGATTCCAATTTCAGTTCCACCAAAGTGACAGCTATTTGACCCTGAATAAGTTTCTTAGTCTCCCTGAGTCTCAGTTTTCCCATTTATATAACAAAAGCAATATGTTCCTCAAACAGGGATATAGTTACAACTATATAAAACAGCATATATATACATATACATACACACACACACACACACACACACACACACACACACACACACACACACACTATAGGTTTGGCATGTAGTAATTCCTGAATGAAGTCTAGCTGAATTTAATTCTGAATGGGGTGATAGCGGTGATAACACTGGTATTATTTACCTCTCTACTATTTATGGAGAGACCATGTTGTAAATAGATACTTAAAAAACTTAGCCCTTTATGGTTGTATAAACCCATGTGTCCCACTAATTAACACTACAAATATAATTAAGTTCTTGCATGAACTACTGCAAAGGTATGAATCTTTTAAAAAGAGTGTATAAGTTTGGGGAACAGAGAGAAAACCGCTATTGCATGCTATTGGCTGTTTACCAGGAAAACATTCACAATAACACAGCAACATCAGGAGTAAATGGGGGGGGGGGGGTGACAAAAGTTAAGGGGAGGTTTGAATTTCCTATTTAGTGAGGGTGTATTTATTGGTTATCTTTCTCTTGGGAACAATGAAATTATCTTAAATTGAGAATGTTGATGGACTGTTGACTTTGGACACATACATAATGAATGGTGGTGGCACAAGAAATGTGCTGACTGAGAAGTAGATTGGAGAATGATGGTGTATATATATATGATCAAATGGTGTGTTGCTACAAAAAGGAACAAGGTTGGGAGGCATGTAACATCATTAATGAAACTGGGACATTTGGTAAGCTAAACAAGCCAAAAACAAAAGAGGAAATATGTATGATCTCATTTAGAAAATACTTGCGTGAAAACAGGGGCCTACAACATGACGAGCAGTCTCACCACCCTTCCCCTCTCTGCGTGGGACATGACTCCCAGGGGTGTTGACCTTCCTGGCAACGTGGGACAGAGATCCTGGAATGAGACTCAGCATCAAGGGACTGAGAAAAACCCTAGAATGAGCTGAGAATTAACATCAAGGGATTGAGAGAACCTTCTCAATCAAAAGGGGGAAGAGTGAAATGAGACAAAGTGTCAATGGCTGAGAGACTCCAAACAGAGTCAAGAGGTTATCCTGGAGGTTATTCTTATGCATTAAGTAGATATCACCTTGTTGTTCAAGATGTAGTGGAGAGGCTGGCGGGAATTGCCTGAAAATGTAGTGCTGTGTTCCAGTAGCCATGTTTCTTGATGATGATTGAACGATGATATAGCTTTCACAATGAGACTCTGTGAATGTGAAAACCTTATGTCTGATGCTCCCTTTAGCTACTATATCAACAGAAGAGTAGAACATATGGAATAAAAATAAATAATAGGGGGAATAAATGTTAAAACAAATTCAGTTTGAAATGTTAGTGGTAAATGAAAGCGAGGGGTAAAGGGTATGGTATGTATAGCTTTTTTTTTTCTCTATTATCATTTTATTTCTTTTTCTGTTGTCTTTTTCTTTTTCTAAATCGATGCAAATGTACTAAGAAATGATGAATATGCAACTATGTGGTGATATTAAGAATGACTGATTGTATATGTAGAATGGAATGATATCTAAATGTTTTGTTTGTTAATTTTTTTAATTAATAAAAAAAAGTTTAAAAAACAAACAAAAAAAAACGGGGGCCTAGATTGTAAGCACTCACAGGATTCACATTTAGTCCAGAGTGGTTACTGTGATTTCTGGATTTTGAGATACTATTTTTAACCTATAAGAATGAAACCAATCAGGTTGGGATTAAGGTAATTCAGGGATAAGGAAGATATTACTATATTTTAGAACCTCGTTTATGTTTAAGACCAAAGGAAGAAAGGTTTATTTTGTCCAGAACCTAAATTTTCTCAGCACATAATCTAACTCAATCTGTCTAGATAGATCATTTAAAAAATCCAAACACAGGGAGTCGAGAACAAGAATGAGGACCTTTAATCCTGTATAGCTTAATGTAATGCCTAGACAGATCCTAGAATATATTAAGCAGATAATCAAAAAGTAATGGCATTCAGTGGTAGAAAGCTTGCCTTACATGCGGGAGACCCAGGTTCAATTTCCGGACCATGCACCCAAACAAAACAAAACAAAACAAAACAGAAAAACCAGTATTGGCAAAGTCCCCTGAGAGATGGGAGAAAAAATATGGAACTATTAAACCTTACCACTAGGGAAACCCCTTATACTGTGTCAAACATTAAGGACACCCAAATTAACAGGCCAAGCCCTGGATCTTGAACTTATGTATATAGTACAGAAGTTTAGCCTACCTAAAGGTATGCCTAAGAGTTACTTTTGGAGGACCTCTTTTGTTGCTCAGATGTGGCCTCTCTTTCTCCAAGTCCGGCTCTGCAAGTGAAATCACTGCCCTCCCCTCTATAAGGGACATGATATTCAGGGGTGAAAGTCTCCCTTGGTGGTGTGGGAGATAACTCTCAGGGATGAGACTGGCCCTGGCACCATGGGATCAACAATGCCATCCTGACAAAAAGGGGGAAACGAAGCATAACAAATAAGGGATCAGTGGCTAAGAAAGTTCAAATAGAGTATATAAGGCTACTCTGGAGGTCATGCTTATGTAAACTTCAGTTAGACAGTGTTGTCTACCATAACTTACCAAACCCCAACCAAACCATTCCTGCCAATCCTAAAGAACATCTGGGCATTATATAAGATTCTACAAAGGTCCATGTACTAGGATAACTTTCCAGAAACCTACAACCTCCACATGGTCCCTGGACCAGATAAGTCCTGAAATGTAGAGGGGCCAGCCTCTCCAGAACATCAACTAGTTCCATTCCCCTATCCTATATTATCGACAGCCTCTTCCAACATGAAAAAGTTAGAATGGGCATAGCTCAATACCCCTAAAGAATGGGAGAAGGATCAAAGGTGATGATGGAGTTGTACAGAGAAGGTAGGGTTTAACAAATGAGTATGACTGCTGAAACATTACATTGATATTTCTTTTGATCTCCAGTATCTTGGAGCAGCTAGAAGGAAAAATCTAAAATTGTGGAACTGTAACATAAACTCTGAAATCTGTCTACAACTAATTGTTGTGATATACTTTGAAAATTATTGCTTTTTTGTATATATGTATTTTTCAAAAAAAAGAAAAAATGTTGATAGTGATGATAAAAAAAAAGACATGAAGTACAGCTGATAAAAATGCAATTACTTATTTCTTCATGGACCATGCTCTGCAGAGTAAAAAAAAAAAAAAAACACACACCAATGGTCCTCATTTCAATGACAGCCACTACAATTTTAAAATTAGACAAAACTATGTGCCACATACAACATTTTATAGACAAGTCTTTCATACTAAAAGTTCACCAAAATGTTTAATTTCAAACTGTACTAGGGAAGTTCAATCCAAATGCACAGGTATGTTGGATAAAATCTTAAGAGCTACGGCAATTCAGCTCTTCTTCCCTTGAGCAGGGAATCAAAATCTAGGACTATTAACAGACAGTAAGATTTGTTTTTAGGTCAAAAGTATTTCAAATAAATCTACAACTTTTCCAATAAAAAAAATTTCAGAAACGTTTTAATACTATAATAGAGAAAACAAAGATAGAAAAAATTTATAAACCATTACATGCTTGAAATACAAGTTTCACCTAAAAAGATTAGATGTGAGAAGAATATTAGAATTTCAAGCTAAAAGATAATACAGTTCTTGCCCTCTTTCCCATATTTATTTTCCAGGATAATATTTGTGCTGGCTTGAAATGATGTATAGACTCTAGAAAGGCCATCTTTTAACCCTAATCCCATTTTGTTAAGGCAGCCGTGTCTTCTAATTCCTATTCAGCATTGTATGTTTGAAACTGTAATCAGTTCATCTTCCTGGAGATGTAATTAAATCAACAGTGGTTGTTAGATTGGATTAGGTAGATGCGTGTCTCCACCCATTTGGGTGGGTCTTGATTAGTTTCTGGAGTCCTATAAAAGATGAAACATTTTGGAGAATGAGAGAGATTTGGAGAGAGCAGAGAATGCTGCAGCATTCACAAAGCAGAGAGTCCACAAGTTAGTGACCCTTGGAGATGAAGAAGGAAAATGCCTCCCAGGGAGCTTCATGAAACTGGAAGCCAGGAGAGAAAGCTAGCAGATGACCATGTGCCCTTCCAGCTGAGAGAAAAGCCCTGACTATGTTCACCATGTGCCTTTTCACTTATGAGAGAAACCCTGAACTTCATTGGCCTTCTTGAACCAAGGTATCTTTCTCTGGATGCCTTTGATTGGACATTTCTATAGACTTGTTTGAATTGGGACATTTTCTTGGCCTTAGAACTGTAAACTAGCAACTTACTAAATTCCCCTTTTACAAAGCCATTCGATTCCTGGTATATTGCACTCTGGCAGCTAGCAAGCAAGAACAATATTCATATACCATGCACTGTAACACCTGAACACTTCGATACCTGTCTCAATTAGCCAGTTAAACAACAATAACAACAAAACCCCACCTTACTGTCTTTGCTACTCTAAACTTTAGGTACCTAACTATAGTAGAACGCATTGGAATCAAGGGTGGGGAGCAGCAAATGGAACAATCAATAAGAGCTTGGCTATTTGGATTACAAAGAATCATCACTTTCAAACAACCCCCAGGAACTTAGATCCATGGTCCCATGGCAGATGAATGACTCTCAAAAGTAATATTCTGCCAGTCTTGCTAGGGCAGTGCAGTGAAATGAGTATGGGCTTTTGCTCTGGACAAACTAAGATAGGTACTTACCAGCTGTGTAGTGCTAAGCAAGTATAACTTCTGTTTTCTTCTTCTGTAAAATGGGGTGTATGTAGATGTGTGTGTGTGTACATTTACATACACATATAGTCTAGCTTAGACATTGGCAGTAGCTGACTTTAAATAAAGGTTGGTTTTCTTCCTTTTTCCCCTGGCTGGTGGTAATAAAAGGTTAACTCATGATGTCAGATACAGTGAAGGCCTACTAGGCCCTCTTCAGGACTGAGATATTCTACAAACTGGTCAAAAAGTATCTACTGAACAATATATAAATACTGAAGAGTCAATAGAATCTTGTGACATCACCACAAAGATCCAGGGTAAAGATGACATCCTCTCACAGGCTCCACAGAACTTAGGCCCGAGGTAATGGGGGCAGTAAGGTACAAGAGAAGGCTTTGTAATGATCGTGCAGAGATGGATGTGAGGTTTGACAGGGCTGCTCACCAGGGGTAACTTGAGCAGTGGTAGGGCTTTGGTGGTGGAGTCCAGAACTCGGTCCTGGCTGCCACCACTCACAACTCCACTCCACTACAGACTCCAATGTCAATAACCAAATGTACAGACCCAGTGCCAGGACTTATGGTGCACAGGTTTTGAGTATGGAGCAGAAGTAAAGTGTTTCCATAAAAGGTCTCCTAAGGCAGGTCTGTCCACTTAGAAGGCCTTGTCTTGTGAGATGCATAGCCCAGTCTTGAAGCATATTTTGTACTCTTGCTATATGCACTAGGGAACATTTGGGTAGGAAGTGCTCATGTAGGGGGCATGTAGAAGGCAATTGTGGTTCAGTACAACCCTTTATCAGCACAGAAACAGCACAGTGGAGAAAATCCTTAGAAGGGAAAAGGGCAGTGTCTCACTTTTGAAGAGCTGCAGAGCCCAAGTGTCAAAGGAGCTCTTTGAAGGGAGGGAGGGCAAGAAGCAATTCCTGGCCAGCTGAAGTCTTCTACAGCACCAGGGCAATCCTAGCCAGATTTTCTGAGAAAATCTATGCATAGTCTCACTGGACTTTCCTTGTATATGATGGATATAGTTTGGTACCTAAAGTTTAGAGTAGCAAAGACAGTAAGGTGGGGTTTTGTTGTTATTGTTGTTAAACTGGCTAATTGAGACAGGTATCAAAGTGTTCAGGTATTACAATGCATGGTATATGAATATTGTTCTAGCTTGCTAGATGCCAGAGTGCAATATACCAGGAATGGAATGGCTTTGTAAAAGGGGAATTTAATAAGCTGCCAGTTTACAGTTCTAAGGCCAAGAAAATGTCCCAATTCAAACAAGTCCATTTTTCTAAGAAAATTTGGCTGGGGTCTAAAATACCTAAACAGACCTTCCTAAGGGGGGAAAAAACACCATACAGGCAGGGCAAGAAACAAGAAAACAAGAACTGAAAAATTCTGATTTGTTAAAACAAAACCTAAGCTAGAGGTCCAGAATAAGCTGAACTGAATGTCAAAGAACAGATAGACAACAAAGTCACCCAGCAAGAAAATCCTAGGTAAAAGAAGTGAAAACAATCTCCAGAATAAACTAATTCAGGCAATTAAATGTCTAGACACCAGCAAAAAATAATGAATTATACTAGGAAAATTGAAGATATGGACCAGTCAAAGGAACAAACCAACAATTCAAATGAGATGCAGGAGTTGAAACAATTAATTCAGAATGTTTAAACAGACATGGAAAATCTCATCAAAAATCAAATCAGTGACTTGAGGGAGGATATAAAGAAGGCAGGAATGAACAAAAAGAAATCGAAAGTCTGAAAAAACAAATCACAGAACTTATGGGAATGAAAGGCATAGTAGAAGAGATGAAAAAACAATGGAAACCTACAATGTCAGATTTCAGGAGTCAGAAGATAGGATTAGTGCACTGGAGGACAGGACATCTAAAATCTGACAAGCAAAAGAAAATATAGGGAAAAGAATGGAAAAATATGAGCAGAGAATTGAATGACAACATGAAGTGCATGAATATACGTGTTGTGGGTATCCCAGAAGGAGAAAAGAAGGGAAAAGGAGGAGAAAAACTAATGGAGGAAATTATCACTGAATATTTCACAACTCTTATGAAAGACTTAAAATTACAGATCCAAGAAGTGCAGTGTACCCCAAACAGAACACATCCAAATAGATGTACTCCAAGACACATATTATTCAGAATGTTGGATGTCAAAGAAAAAGAGAAAATCTTGAAAGCAGCAAGAAAAAAGCAATCCATCATATACAAGGGAAGCCCAATAAGACTATGCGTAGATTTCTCAGCAGAAAGCATGGAGGTGAGAAGACAGTGGGATATTTAAGTTACTAAAAGAGAAAAACTGCCAACCAAGAATTCTATATCCCACAAAATTGTCCTTCAAAAATGAGGGGGAAATTAAAATATTTTCAGACCAAAAATCACTGAGAGAATTTGTGATCGAGAGACCAGCTCTGCAAGAAATACTAAAGGGAGTACTAGAGATAGATAGGAAAAGACAGGAGAAAGAGTTGTGGAGAAGAGTGTACAAATGAAGACTATCAGTAAAGGTAAAAAGAAAAAAAATGAGATATGACATTTGCCAAAAGGCAAAACGGTAGAAGAAACTACTGCCCGTACAGTAATAACATTAAATGTTAATGGACAAAACTCCCCAATCAAAAGACACAGACAGGCAGAATGGATTAAAAACAGGACCCATCTATATGCTGTCTACAGGAAATGCATCTTAGACATAAGGATAAATACAGGTTGAAAGTGAAAGGTTGGGAAAAGATATTTCATGCAAATAACAATCAGAAAACAGCAGGAGTAGCTATACTAATATCCAACAAATTAGACTTCTGCTCCAGGACCAGATGGCTTCACATGTGAATTCTATCAAACATTCAAGGAAGAAGTAGTACCAATCTTGCTCAAACTCCTCAAAATAAATTGAAGAGGAGGGAAGGCTACCTAAGTCATTCTATAAAGCCAAGATCACTCTAATGTCAAGGCCACACAAAGATACTACAAGAAAAGAAAGTTACAGACCAATCTCTCCAATGAATATAGATGCAGAATTCCTCAACAAAATTCTTGCAAATTGAATCCAGCAGCACATTAAGAAAATTATACACCATGACAAAGTAGGACTCATCCCAGGTATGCAAATGTGCTGGTTTGAAAGGAAGTATGCCCCCTAAGAAAAGCCATGTTTTGATATAAATCCCATTTCTTAAAGGCAGAATAATCCCTATTCAATACTGTATATTTGAAACTGTAATGAGATCATCTCCCTGGATGATGTGATTTAGTTAAGAATGGTTGTTAAACTGGATTAGGGGGTGACATGTCTCCACCCATCTGAGTGGGTCTTGATTAGTTTCTGAAGTCCTATAAAAGAAGAAACATTTTGGAGAATGAGAGATTCAGAGAGAACAGAACGACGTAGCCATGAGATGCAGAGTCCACGAGTCAGCAACCTTTGGAGATGACGAAGGAAAATGCCTCCCGGGGAGCTTTATGAAACCATAAGCCAGGAGAGAAAACTAGCACATGATGATGCTGTATTCGCCATGTGCCCTTCCAGCTAAGAGAGAAGCCCTGACTGTGTTTGCCATGTGCCTTCTCAACTTGAGAAAGAAACCCTGAACTTCATCGGTCTTCTTGAACCAAGGTATCTTTCCCTGGATGCCTTTGATTGGACATTTCTTTAAACTTGTTTTCATTGGGACATTTTCTCGGCCTTAGAATTGTAAACTAGCAACTCATTAAATTCCCCCTTTTAAAAGCCATTCTGTTTCTGGTATATTGCATTCCGGCAGCTAGCAAACTAGAACAGCAAGGAGGTTCAACATAAGATAATCAATTAATGTAATATACCAAATCAACAAATCAAAGCAGAAAAACCACATGATCATCTTGATTGATGCAGTAAAAGGCATTTGACAAAATTCAAGATCTTTCCTGTTGAAAACACTTCAAGGATAGGAATATAAGGGAACTTCCTCAACATGATAAAGGGAATATATGAAAAACCCACAGCTAACATTGTCCTCAATGGGGAAAAACTGGTAACTTCCCCTTAAGATCAGGAACGAAACAAGGATGTCCACTGTCAGCATTGTTATTCAACACTGTGTAGGAAGATGTAGCCAGAGCAATTAGACAACAAAAAGAAATACAAGACATCAGAACTGGAAAGGAAGAAGTAGAACTCTCACTGTTTACAGAAGATATGATACTACATGTCGAAAACCCCAAAAGATGCACAGCAAAACTGCTAGAGCTAATAAATGAGCACAGCAAACTGGCAGATTATAAGATTAACACTCAAAAATCTGTAGTGTTTTTATACACTAGTAATGAGCAATCTGAGGGGGAAAGCAAAAAAAAAAAAAATCCGTTTTTTTGCAAACAAAAGAATAAAATATTTATAAATAAATTGCAAACAAAAGAATAAAATATTTACAAATAAATTTAATTAAGGATACAAAAGACCTATACAAAGAAAACTTTTAAATAAATGGAAGGGCATACCACATTCATGGATTGGAAGACTAAAAAAGGTTAAGATGTCAATTGTACCTAAAGTGATTTACAGATTCAATGCAATACCAAATAAAATCACAAAAACTTACTTTTCAGAAATAGAAAAACCAACAACCAAATTTATCTGGAAGGGCAGGGTGCCCTGAATAGCTAAAAATATCCTGAGAAAGAAATATGAAGTCAGAGGTCTCACACTACCTGAGTTTAAGGTGCATTACAAAGCTACAGAGGTCAAAACAGCATGGTACTGGCATAAAGATAGATATACTAACCAATGGAATCAATTAAGAGTGTTCAGATATAGACCCTCTCATCTATGGACAATTGATCTTTGATAAGGCAATCAAGCCAACTCACCTGGGACAGAACAGTCTCTTCAATAAATGATGCCTGGAGAACTGGATATCCACATTCAAAAGAATGTAAGAGGATCCATATTTCACACCCTCCACAAAAATAAACTCAAAATGGAACAAGGACCTAAACATTAGATCTAAGACCATAAAACTTTTCAAAGAAAATGTAGGGAAATATCTTATAAATCTTACAATAGGAGGCGGTTTCCTAGATCTTACACCCAAAGCTCAAACACTGAAGGAAGAATAGATAAATGGGAATTCCTCAAAATTAAACAATTTTGTGCATCAAAGAACTATGTCAAGAAAGTAAAAAGACAGCCTACACTATGGGAGACAATATTTGGAAATGATATATCAGATAAAGATCTAGTATCTAGAATATATAAAGAGATTGTTCAACTCAACAACAAAAAGACAAACAACCCAATAACAAAATGGGAAAAATACATGAACAGACATTGCTCGGAAGAGGAAATACCATGGGTATAAGGCACATGAAGAGATGCTCAACTTCCCTGGCTATCAGGGGAATGCAAATCAAAACCACAATGAGATATCATCTCACACCCAGCAGGATGGCCATTATCAATAAAACAGAAAATGACAAGTGCAGGAGAGGAAATGGAGAAAGAGGCACACTTATCCATTGTTGGTGGGTTTGTAAAATGGTACAACCACTGTGGAAGGCAGTTTGGTGGTTCCTCAGGAAGTACAGAATTGCATATGATCTGGCAGTACCATTGCTAGGTATCTATTCAGAGGACAAGAGAGCAAGGACACAAATGGACATTTGCACACCAATGTTTATAGCAGCATTATTCACAATTGCCAAGAGATAGAAATAGCCCAAATGTCCATCAACAGATGAGTAGCTAAACAAGCTGTGATATATGCATATGATGGAATATTATACAGCTGTAACACAGAATAAAGTTAAGAAGTATGTAACAACATGGATGGACCTTGAGGACATTATGCTGAGTGAAATTAGCCAGAAACAAAAGGACAAATACCATACGGCCTCACTGATAATAACCTAAGATTCATGAATGAACGTGGAGAATTAAGAACAGAGGCCATCAAGAGATAGAAATAGGGTAGATTTGGGGTAATCGGAGCTGAAGGTATACAGACTGTGCAACAGGACTGATTATAAAAGTTCAGAAATCAGTAGCACAGTACTACCTAATTGTAGCACAATAATGTTAGTACATTGAATGAAGCTTAATATGAGAATGATAGAAGGAGGAGGGTTGCGAGCACAAATAAAACCAGAAGGAAAGATGGACGATAAAGACTGAGACAATATAATCTAGGAATGCCTAGAGTGTACAAGGATAGTGACTAAATGTACAAATTAAAAAATGTTTTTGCATGAGGAAGAACAAAGGAAAGTCAACATTGCAGGGTGCTGAAAACAGATGGTAATTCATATTTTAAAACTTAAACTTTTTTTTAGTCTCACACATGAGTTAAAGTTTTAAAACAAACATTTTTTTTCTTTAGTCTCACACATAAATTAATTTGGTATAAAATTTATATTTTGACTAGTGCATTTTCTAATATAACTTATATGGACAGTTTAACTGAATACCATAAGTACATGGACTCTTGAATAGGGCATGATATTTTTGGGGTTAGTCCAGAGTGAGGCCCCGACAATACCAGGGTGATTTGAACAGTGAATAAAGAAATATTTGCGAAGTCCCCTTTGGGGAATGGCAAGAAAGGCAGAAAATTCAACTTTCTCATTTGGAGAGTTCCTGATATTCTCATAAGCAGTGGGGACAACCAAATCAATAGGTCGAGCCCTCAATCTTGGGTTTGTTCATATGAAACTTATCCCAGAAAAGGATAGATGAAGTTAACTTAAAATTAGGCATAAGAGTCACCCCCAGAGAACCTCTTTTGTTGCTCAGATGTGGTCTATCTCTCCCCCAACATGACAAGTAAACTTACCACCCTCCCCCTCTCTGCATGGGCCATAACTCGCAGGAGTGTAAATCTCGCTGGCAACGTGGGAGAGAAATCCTAGAATGAGCTGGGACTCAGCACTTAAGGGATTGAGACACCTTCTCAACCGAAAGGGGGAAGAGAGAAATGAGATAATATAAAGTGTCAGTAGGCAAGAGATTTCAGTCAAGAGGTTATCCTGGAGATTATTTTTATGCATTTTACAGGTATCCTGTTTTTAGTTTAAGGTGTATTAGAGAGGCTAGAGGGAAGTGCCTGAGAATGTGGAGCTGTGTTCCAGTAGCCATGTTTCTTGAAGATGGATGTATAATGACATAGCTTTCACAATATAACTATGTGATGGTGAAAACCTTGTGTCTGATGCTCCTCTCATCTATGGTATTGACAGATGAGTAAAGAATATGGATTAAAAATAATTAAATAATAGGGGGAACAAATGTTAAAATAAACTTAGTAGATTGAAATACTAGTGAACAATGAAAGGGAGTTGTAAGAGGCATAGAAAAATAGGAGGAACAAGGTTAAAACATATTGGGTAGATGGAAATACTAATAGTCAATGAGAGTGAGGGGTAAGGAGTATGGTATATGTGAGTATTTTCTTTTCTCTTTTTATTTCTTTTTCTGGAGTGATGCAAATGTTCTAAAAAATGATCATGGTGATGAATATAACTATGTGATGATATTGTGAGCCACTGATTGTACACCATACACGGAATGTTTGTGTGTTAAGTATGTTCATGTATCTATGTTGTTTTGGTTTGATAATAGAAAATAAATTTTAAAAAATGAAGAAGACTTGAGCTGGGTTTTACTTAGGGATTACAGAGCAGGTTTAAATCCTTCATGAACATTGTTGTTGTCAGATGATGCTCATGAGGCTTCAAACTCACTAACTTGGAAACTGCCCCACAGTATTCTAGTTTGTTATGTGACTTTGGGACAATTAGAGTCACGTCTAATATTGCTGCTTAATCACCTTGAATCTGAATTATTAATGTATTCTCCCGTCACTTTCTTAAGTCTAAAAGTCAATAAAACAATAAATCAAGCTTTGATTTATAGTGTTTGTTAATTTCCCAGGGATAAATATTCCCACCTTGGACAATTTTACCATATCACTGAACAAATAGCTGGGAAGAGATGCACAGAAGCACACCACTAAATAGTATTTCCACTATTTAGATACAACAGATACAGATAACCTCAAGAGCATAGATAATAGCAAAATTTAGTAAAATAATTAAGAAGGGATGTGTTAACCTTTGTTTTTTTAAACAGCTTTATGAAGTATAATTGACATAATTAACTGCACCTAGTGAGTGCACCTGTACAATCTGATAAGTTTTGAAATGTTCCACCAATGAAACCAAGTTTCCTTGTGCCCTCTGTAATCCATCTCTCTCAGTATATAAAATGAATGACGTAAGGACATACTCTATTCTTTGTAATGGATATATGTTTCAGAAACATACAAAAATGGAAAGTACTGTGTTATGAAGCCCTGTGATCTCATCAACCACCTTCCATAATTATAATTTCATGGCTATTCTTGTTTTATTTGTCTCTACCCACATTACAGGACTATTTTACATATAATCTCAGACATCATGCCATTTATTTACTTCAAAATGCATTCCAAAAGTCAATAAAACAATAAATCAAGCTTTGATTTATAGTGTTTGTTAATTTCCCAGGGATAAATATTCCCACCTTGGACAAGTTTATAATGTCAATATAAAATCGACATTATCTTTTGTAATGGATCTTTTATAATGTCAATAACTTTATCACAGAAAACAAAGATATCTTAAAATATCATTTAAAAAACAAACAAGCCAACAAAAAGCCAACACCCTAAAATGCATAAGCCCCCACACTTTTACTATTCTTAAGAAAGACAAACAGTGAGACATTGAAAGTGAAAAGTATGAATTTATCATAAAAAGGATCTTTTAAAAAAAAAGACAGTATGCTTGAAATATCACAACCAAGAGAAATAATCTGATGTCATGTTAGCATATTATATACTTGCATACTTTATTTTGTGTAATATAAATTCATCCCAACACCAACAAGCTAATTTGCTTATTAACATTCTCTAGTAAGCTTTCATTTCAATGTATAGTTTGGCTTGGAAAAAAAATCAACTCATGAAAACTTAATCCAGTGGGGATAGAAGTGAAGCCTGATGGGGCAAGTTAATGTCAGAAAGTATTATTAAATATGAATTTTCTTTCTTTGATTCCATAGGCCATCCTGAAAGGTCTATATTTGTCCAAAATAGAGGTGCTAGCTCTCCAGAGTTAAATACCTAACTTGTGCTTGTAGTCTTCAAAAAAATGCTGAATGACTAAAATGTGTATCATCACATGTGCAGAGCAAAAAGGGGCAGCTTACATAAAATGTCAGCTTTGGTCGAGACAGAGAGAAATTGCACAGCAGTAAAGGCAATTAAAACCTGAAGAGTATGTATTCACTACTGATCAGTGTTAGCTGTGAGAAAAGGTAAAAATATAAATCACGATTTTAAAAATTTTTTAATTCTTCAATTACATGATTATATATTACCAAAAAACAAAATAAAACAAAACCCTTTACTACTCTTATAAAATGCATATACATATATATGCATTTTTTTTTTTTTACATGGGCAGTCACCGGGAATCAAACCCAGGTCTCTGGCATGGCAGGTGAGAACTGTGCCTGCTGAGCCATTATGGCCTACCCTAAAATAAATGTTTTTAATTAAAAATCAAAATGTATGTTTTATACTAATCCATTCTCAAAAGGTTTGAAAAACCAGAAAGCTTTAAATAATGTTTTGTATTTTCCAAAGCATCTTATAGACATGATATCATCTACTTCACTACACTCAAAGAAGAAGCAACTATCTGCAAAATGAAAGTCAGAGACGAATTAACTCACTCAAATTCAGAAAGGCAGGTGGCAGAACTAAGCTTAAAATCTGAGATGCCAGGCCATCTTCTAACGATTCATCACTAAGTATTTATTGGAAGTCTACTTTGAGCCTATTAAGAGATACAACTATAGACAGACTTATACTAGACAGGTCAAGACTCCAGCTGAAGTTCTATCTCTTCCCCACTCTATTAAGAAGAAAGTCAGGTCACCACAGTCATATGTTCCAACATGTAACCATCTCCTTTCCTATTGCAGTCCCAGTAACTAACCCCTGGCCAGAAGTTGACAGGGACCCATGGGCTGGTATGAATTCATGGATACAACCAATTGGGCTCTCTCTCTTTGTAATCTGAATACAGAAAAATGGAATGACTGTACTAGCAACATCTGGGTCCAAAGCTAAAAAGTCTAGAAGCTGAAAATGGACCTTAGCAAGTTGAAGAAGCCACAGCAGATTCAAGATAAAAGGAACAAAAGAGAGGTGTGGGACGCTGGCTGAAAAAGAAAGACCTACAGAAAAAAGAGGTGATATCAGGAGCTGCCTCAATTTATGTCTAATTCTAGACCACATTTACTCAGATACAGGAGCACTGTTTTGAAATAGCAGGAAACTGTAATGATTCAGTAATACTGGTGCAATGGACACATGTTCAGGAGCACTCAAAGATTAAGAGCAAATGACACGGCCTAGATCACATCTCCAGGGGGCTACTCAACCATAACATTACTGACATTCTGGGCCAGATAATGCTGCATTGTGGGGCTGTCCTGGACATGTAGGAACATCCCTGGCCTCTATCAACTAGATGCCAGCAGCACCCTCTCCCCAGCTGTGATAATCAAGAACATCCCTAGAAGCTGCCAACTGTCCCCTGAGGTACAAAATTGCTCCCAGTTGAGAACCACTGGTCTAAAGAGTATGGATTAAAACCTTTTGGCAGAGCGGGCCACAGTGGCTCAGCAGGCAGAGTTCTCGCCTGCCATACCAGAGATTCAGGTTTGGTTCCTGGTGCCCGCTCATGCAAACAAAACAAAACAAACAAAACAACTTTCTGGCAGTGAGAAGCCATTTAATGATTTTAAGCATGAAAAGCAATACAATCAGATTTGTTTTTCAAATGATCGCAGCAGTGTGGAATCAGGTAGCAGAGGGACAGAATAGGTAAATAAAAATAAAAGGCAAATTATTTGGGTAAAGATGATGAGCACCGGATGAAACAGAAAGGAGGTTATGAATGAAAGTTACAACAATAGAGCTAGAGAGAACTTCAGGGCTCATTCAGACATAGAATAAGAGGGAAAGGAAGAAATGGTACAGAATTACTTGTAGGTATCTGGCTTAGCAATTTAGGTAGCAAATTACCTATGGTAGGGAATTTACAAGGAAGAGCAGGTTTTAAAATGAGTTCAGTTTTAAACATAATAATAAGCTTGAAGTGCAGAATGTTATGTAGTGAGGACTAGTAAGGTACGTGTTTGGCTAGTTATCAGTTATGTAAGTACCTATTATGTGCCAGGCCCTTTACAAATATGAATTCATTTAATTCTTAGACAGTACCTTCAGATAACAACTCCTGTCATTTCCCTGTCTTACAGATAGGGAAGCTGCTGTATAGAAAAGCTAGACAACTTCTCCAAGCTGGCAAGTTTTGGAACTGGAATACGAAACACTGACAGTCTGACTATAGAGTCTGTGCTCTTAACTGTTATACTGACTGCCTTGGGAAAAAAGAAAAATGATCTCGATTTTAGTAAATATGGATAGTTTTCAGTATACATTTGGTTAGAAATTTAAGTCATGGGCATACTTGCGATCTCCCAGGAAAAGCATGTAGTGAGAAGAAAAAGCAATCTGTGATGAAATACTAGAGAAAAATACCCGTTAAGCCAAAGATGAAGAAGTGAGAGGGAGGAGCCACAAGAGGAAACAGGGAAAGTATGAAGGGCAGAAGTCAGTCATGATATCTTTCTAACCCACAATAATCTCTGGTATATAATCTATACTTTATAAATGGTTTTTAAATGAATTGATAATACCATAATCCCAAATAATGATCACATCAATTATCTATACTTATAGCACATGCAGAAGATTTTACAGTTGGGAAAAACCCAAATTATACCTATCTGTTTATGCTTTTTCTAAGATACTAAGAGTTTGTGGAAGGTATATAGTAATTAAATAAGAAAAAATAGCTTAGAAACCATAAGAAATGTTTTTTCAAAAGCTTTGTTCAAACCCTATTTTCAGAGCAATGAAAACATGTTATTCTGTTTTGCATGCTGTGGAAGATCACATGAAATACTGGTCCTAAATTCTGCCACTGCCAAAAATAAAACTGTGTAGTATCTTCCTAAAAGAGAATTTAGAAAATGTATACATGAAAACTGATTCCTTCTCACTCTGAGTTACTAGAACATTTGGTAAATCTTTAGATATAATGCTATAGTAAATTTTCTGTGAGTCTGATCAGTTTTTGCTATGTATCCTATATCATATTTTACAATTCTATACCTTAAACACAAACATTAATAGAAAACAAGTTTCTTCCAACCTTACAGAAAAGGCTGGCCCACATGTCCAATTTAAAATAAGAGTTTCCTCTGGGAATAAATCTTCATTTCCAGAACAAAAGCAAAGTACTTTCCAAATTTTCATGTGCAATCAAATAATTTGTGATCTCATTAAAATGAAAATTCTGATTGAGGAGAACTGAAGCTAGGACAACACTTAGCATTTTCTAACAACTCTCTTTTGGATGATACAGATGCTGCTGGTCCACACTGGCTACTCAAATGTGGTCCTTGGAGCAGGGGCGCTGACAGCACTTGTGAACTAGTTACAAATGTACTTCCTTCAGTTTTGCAAAGGGAACATATTAATATCATGCGTTCAAACCCATCATCTTTAAAATCCATTGACAGTGTGTGACGGAGGCTCAGTGGCAGAATTCTCGCCTGCCATGCTGGAGAACAGGGTTCGATTCCCAGTACCTGCCCACGTTAAAAAAAAAAAAATCCACTGACAACTCATTCACATGCACTGCTGTTGTTCTGAAGATCAGACTGCCTTTTCTTTCTATTCCTTCCATTATCCTAAACTTTCAATCTAACAAAGCTCTCCACAATAAGAGCTCAGCTGGTTCTCTGAGGTTTCTTTCCTATAATCCCTATTCATGTCCACCACATGCTGACTGAATGGAACTAGTTATTCCCTAAATATAAACCGTTCTTTCTCACTACAATCATCTCTTGTTTTGTTTTGTTATTGGTGATGCTTTTCCCAGCACTATTTGTAGAAGAGACTATTCTTTCCCCATTCAATAGTTTTGGTGCCCTTGCAGAAAATCAATTTGCCATAGATGTATAATGGACTTATTTCTAGACTCTCAATTTTATTCCATTAGTCTAAAGGTCTATCCTTATGCTTATTGAGACTGTTTGGATTACGGTAGCTTTCTAGTAAGTTTTGAAGTGCTAGACCACCAACTTTGTTCTTTTCCAATACTGTTTTGGCTGTTAGTTTCCCTTGAAATTCCCTATGAATTTGAGGACTGGCTTTTCCATTTCTGCAAGGAAGCCGCTGGGATTATGGGAGGGATTACACTGAATTGATAGCTCACTTTGGGTAGCACTGCCATCTTTACTATATTAAGTCTTCTAATATATAAATATGGGATGTCTTGCCATTTATTTAGGTCTTCCTTAATTTCTTTCAGCAATATTTTGCAGCTTTCAGTGTACAAATGTTTTATCTCCCTGTTTAAATTTATTCTCAGGTATTTTATTCTTTTAGATACTATCATAAATAGAATTGTTATGTCAATTTCCTTTTCAGATTGTTCGTTGCTAGTATACACAAACATGGCTAGGGTTTTTGCACATTGATCTTGTTCTCTGAAACTTCAGAGAGCTCATGTATTAGCTCTAAGAGGTTTTTATGTAGATTCTTCAGAATTTTCAGTATATAGGATCATGTCATTTGCAAAGCAATAGTTGTACTTTTTTCATTTCGAGGACACCTTTTATTTTTTTCCTTGCCTAATTGTTCTGACTAGAACTTCCAATATAATGCTGAGTAACACTGGTAAAGCGGACATCCTTGTTTTGTTCCTGATCTTAGGGAGAAAGCTTTTATTTTGTTTTCATCATTATGAATAATGTTAGCTGTGGGTTTTTCATAAAAGCCCCTGTATTAGTTCGGAAGCTGCTGGAATACGATATACCAGAACAGCTTTTAAAAAGGAGAATTTAATAAGTTACAAATCTAGAGTTCTAGATTCTAGAGTGTCCAAATCAAGGCACCAACAAGAGATGATCTTCATTCAAGAAACACCTCGGTCAGCTGAGGAGTTACATGGCTGGCATCTGCTGGTCCCTTGCTCCTGGGCTCTGCTGCTTTCAGCCTTTGTTCCTCTGGGAGCTCCTCACTTTACTTCTTTAGGGCTGGCTTTCATCTCTTGGCTTTCCTTGGCCAAGTCAGGTTCTGGCTTGCTTCACATCTCATGGCAACGTCTGCTGCGCTCCAAGCGTCTCCAAACATCTGTGTCTCTATTCTCATTCAATTCCCTAAGCCCCTGCTCAAATATTTCCATTCTTTTCCCTATAGTTTCTGTTTCTTTTTGGATTTCAGATGTTCCATCCTCCAGTTCACTAATTCTAACCTCTGTCTCTTGAAATCTACCATTGTAGGTTTCCATTGTTTTTTTCATCTCTTCTACTGTATCTTTCATTCCCATAAGTTCTGTGATCTGTTTTTTCAGACTTTCCATTTCTTCTTTTTCTTCATCCCTTGCCTTCTTTATATCCTCCCTCAATTCACTGATTTGGTTTTTGATGAGGTTTTCCATTTCTGTTCGTATATTCAGAATTAGTTGTCTCAGCTCCTGTATCTCATTTGAACTATTGGTTTATTCCTTTGACTGGGCCATATCTTCAATTTTCCTGGTGTGATTTGTTATTTTTTGCTGGCGTCTGGACATTTAATCAGATTTCCCTGAGTGTGAGACCCAGCAGGTTGAAAGACTTTCCTGTGAAGTCTCTGGGCTCTGTTTTTTTTAATCCTGCCCAGTATGTGGTGCTTGTCTGTCTGCGGGTCCCACCAGCAAAAGATGTTGTCGCTACTTTATTAATGCCACTATTGGTGTTTGGTTGGACCCAGTCCCTGCCACTGTCGGAGACTCCCTCCTCTCCCTCTGGGCAGCTGCCTGTGGGGCAGGGGTACCAGCTGCCGGCCGCCACATCTTGGGGAGTTTGCTGATCCGAGATTCGCCGCTGGACCGGGAAGTCACCTGTGGGGGAGGGGCGCCGCTGCCGCGGCTTGGGGAGTTCGCTGATCCGAGACTCGCCGCCGGACCGCAACGCTGCCTGTGGGGGAGGGGCACTGGCTGCCGGCCGCCGTGGCTTGGGAGCTCACTGATCCTAGACTCGCCGCCGGACTGGGAAGCTGCCTGTGGGGGAAGGGCGCCGGTCGCCGGCTGGCGCAGCTTGGGGAACTTGCTGATCCGAGACTCGTAGACGGTCCGGGAAGCCGCCCGCAAGAGAGGGGTGCCGGCCGCCGGCCGCCGTGGCTTGGGGAACTTGCCTCTCCGAGATTCTCAGCCGTTCCGGGAAGGAGGGAGGGAGGGGTGCCAGCCGCTTAGCCATCGCGGCCCGGGGAAGTGCGCGCCACTCGTGGAGCTCACCGCAGTGGAATCTCGCAGTCGGTCCAGCCAGTCCAGATGGGGTACACTGTGTGTCCGATCCCTGCCGTGGCCCCGGGAGCTGTTCTGCACTGTTTCTGGTCACCTAGTAGTTGCTCTGGAGGAGGAACTAAGACGCCCGTACCTTACTAAGCCGCCATCTTCCAGGGATCCTCAATTATGTTTTTATTTCTCCAAATATGGTGGTTTTTTGTTTGTCTGTTTTCTACTTTTATCCTCACAGATAGTAAGCTGGACATAGTGTTTTATTTCCTAACTCTGACATCTAGGAAATTTTCACTTTACTTTGTTTGATACATTTTATCAGAACTTAAATCTGAATAAGTTCACTTGGCATTTTATATTGAACAGGACAAAAGTTCATTTTTTAACTGAAGAAAAACAACCTTATAATGAAATCATCAAAAAAACATTATAAAACTTCACATACAAAACTATTAAATCTGTTATGTTAAAATCAAGCACAGTAGGTGGTGAGACAATGCAGAATTCTCACCTGCCATGCCAGAGACCCAGGTTTGATTCCCGGGGCCTTCCCATGCAGAAAAAAAGAAAATAAAATAAAAGTATAGCAACAAAGATTGGACTTTGGATATTAAAGACTCTTCAGAATACCTGGGGGAACCTGAGCTTTGAGAAGACCACTATGCTTATTTTAAGTCATCAAGCTACTGTTAGACCAAAATGAATCAACTGGACAATCTCAAAAACAAACACTCCAAACAACTCAATATAATGGATTAAGACCAGACATAAATTAAAACAGTATAAAACAAAACAGCTTTTGTTAAATTCTGATGATAAACAAAGAACACATTAATTCTGAATAACTGTTAAAAATGAGTCCAGAGAACAAGATGGTAGTGTAGGGTGTGGAATTTATCCTCTAGAGCAGCTAGTAAATAGCCAGGAACCCTCTGAAACAACTCTTGAGGGGCACCCGTGACCCGACATACATCGTACACCAGTGGGGAACAGGTGAAAGGGCCAAGATCAGACCCCTTCCCCACTGACATGGCAGTTGCAGTTGGAAACACTTCCCCATGGGAAAAAAAGAGGCAGTCTCAGTCAAGCTCCAATTGCACAAATAAGCCGGTAACAAATAGGAAAGGAAACCTAAGGTTTCTCCCAGTAGACAGGATGTGGGCTGCTGGGAGTGAGGGGGACCCAAGGCTTCTAGAGTCACCTAAGCTCAGAATATTAGAAAATGGCTGTGCCCAAAGTCACACAGAGCCAAGTACAAATCTCAGTTCTTGAGAGGTGAACACTGGAGGCTGAGGACTGGCTCTGAAAAGGGATAAAAAAAAAATTCTTTTTTTTAACTATTCTAAGTAACTCATTAGAGAAAGCCTCAGGCATTTTCAACTGTCAGCCCTGATCCAGGTAAGGGCAGAGTTAAGATAGGTCTGAGAGTCAAGAAACTAGTCAAGAGAAGGAGACAATTCCCTAAAGACCCTATCATCCCCAGGAAAAGGGGGTCAGGGCCCACTTCAAGTGCTAAAACTCAATCAGAGAATTCAGATCCCAGGTACTAAGCCTGACTTCTACCTCAGCCTCTGTTTCTACCACAGGGTCAGCTAGAATTAAAGGAACCTCACCACTTTATGCCAGTGGAAAGGTGCATGCTGACAAGCACCATTTTCTGGGAAGGATATGAAAAGCACAGAGTAGAGAGGCTTCACAGCAAACTCAAACAACCTGTTGCATTTCATCCTCATGGAAACATAATACTAATTAAATGTTGTCCTGAAACCCGGGCCTGTCTAGTCTTGGAAAATATGTCTGGTGTCAGTGACATCTAGGGAAACAATCCTAAAAAAATTATAAAGTCATCCCATTTAGTCAGGACAAGAAAAAACAAGAACTTAAACATTCTGAACAGTTAAATAGAAGCTATGCTAGAGGTCTAGAACAAGGTGAACTGAACACCAAAGAAAAGACAGAAAACAAAGCCAACCAACAAGAAAACTCTAGGTAAATGAGTAAAAAACCCTCCAGAATAAACTAATTAAGGAAATCAGAAGCCCAGGCACCAACAAAAATGCATGAGGCACATAGGAAAAATGAAGATATGGCCTAGGCAAAGGAACAAAATAACACTTCAAATGAGACACACGACCTGGAACAACAAATTACTGTTCAATCAAGAATGCTATATCAAGACAAAAAACAGTCAATGAGTTGAGGGAAGATATGCCTAAAAAGAGATGAAGGATATAAAGAAGACCTTGGATGACCATGAGTAAGAACATAAAATCTTGATAAAAACAAATGGGAGAACTTATGGTAACTAAAGGCACAACAGAAGAGATGAAAAAAAAATGGCAATTTACAACAGCAGATTTGAAGAGGAAGAAGAAAGGATTAGTAAATTAGAGGAACAGGACATCTGAAATCCTACACACAAAAGAACAGATATAGGGAAAAGAATAGAAAACTAGGAGCAGGTGACAACATGAAGTGCATGAATACATGTGTTATGGGTGTCACAGAAGGAGAAGAGAAGGGAAAGGGTACAGAAGAATAATGGAGGAAATAATCACTGAAAACTTTCTCTCTCTTACAAAAAACATAAAATGACAGATCAAGAAGTATAGCAAACCCCATAAGAATAAATCTGCATAGACCTACTCCAATAAACTTACTAATCAGATTATCAAATGTCAAAGAAAAAGAGAGAATTCTGAAAGTAGCAAAAAGAAAAGTGATCCATCACATATAAGGGAAGCTTGATGAGACTATATGCAGATTTACCAACAAAAACTATGGACACGAGAAGGCAGTAGTATGATATATTTAAGATACAGAAAGAGAAAAATTGCCATCCAAGAACTCTATATCTGGCAAAACTGTCCTACAAAAATGGGGGTGAAAAGTAAACAAAAAACAAAAATAAAACTTAAAAATGAAGGTGAAATTAAAATATTTTCAAACTGACACCAAGAAAATTTGTGACCAAGAGACCTGCTCTACAAGAAATACTAAAGGGAGCACTACAGAATGAAGTGGAACAGGTTGGGGTTAAAATAATTCAGAATATAGGGGTAAGGAAGACAATGTCTATATTTCAGAACCACATATACTCTTTCAAATCAATGGAAGAAAGGATTATTTGACCTGGAACTGAAATGTTCTGTAGTGCATAATCTAATTCAGCCTATCTGTATAGCTCATTTGAACAAGCGAAACACAGGGAGCTCAGAATAGGAAAGAGGTCCTTTAATCCTGTATAGATTATTGTAATGTCTGGACACATCCTAGAGTACATTAAGCAGATAATCAAAAAGTATTGCCAAAGTCCTGAGAAAGAATATGGAACTATTAAACATTAACATCAGGGAATCCCCTGATACTGTGTTAAACTTTAGGGAAACCCAAATCAATACTCCGTGCCCTCGATCATGAGGCTTACTCTTGTGAAGCTAATGTAGGTAGTGGAGAAGTTTAGACTACCTATAGCACACTTAAGAGTTAACTTCTGGGGTGGGCCACAGTGGCTCAGCAGGCAAGAATACTTGCCTGCCATGCCAGAGGACCTGGGTTCGATTCCCGGTGCCTGCCCATGTAAAAAAAAAAAGAAAAAAAGAGTTAACTTCTGGAGGATGTCTTTTGGTGCTCAGATGTGGCCTCAGTCACTCTAAGCCCAACTTCGCAAGTAAAATCATTGCCCTCCCCCCTAGGTGGGACATGGCATACAGGGGTGAAAGTCTCCCTGGCAACGTGGGAGAAGACTCCCAGGAAAGAATCCAGACCTGGCACTGTGGGATCAATTCCATCCTGACCAAAAGGGGGAAAAGAAGTGGAACTAATAAAGTATCAGTGGCAGAGAGAGTTCATATAGAGTCAAAAGGATACTCTGGAGGTTGCTCTTATGCAAGCTTCAGGTAGATCTTGCTACCTATCATAACCTGCCAACCCCACCAGGACAATTCCATCCAATTCTAAACGTATCTAGGGCAATACATAAAATTACACAAGGGTTCCATGCACTAGATTAACTTTCCAGAAACCTACAACCTCCAGATGGGTCCCTGGTCCAAATAAGTCCTGAAACCTAGCCCAGCCTCTCCAGAATATCAGATAGTTTCATCTCCCTACCCCATATTAGTGACAGACCCTTCCAATATAAAAAAATTAGAACTGCCATAGCTCAAACACACCTAAAGAGAGGGATGGAAAGATCAAAGGTGATGGTGGAGTTATATAGGATTTAACAAATGAATATGAATGCTGAATCATTAAATTGATGTCTCTTTTAGTCTCCGGTATTTTAGAGCAGCTAGAAGTAAAAACCTGAAAATGTTAAATTGTAACCCATGTCAAACTCTGAAATACGTTCTACAACTAATTGTGGGGCTGTGCTTTGAAATTTATAGCTTTTCTGTATATATGTTATTTTTCACACAAAAAAGGAGAAAAAGTCGATTGTGATGATAAAAAAATATTTAAGCTCTCTAGCCTTCTACATTCTGGACCAGCTAGAAGGAAAAATATGAGAGGATCATATGGTAGCCCATGACAAACTCTGGGATCTGTCCTGTAACCACTTGTTGAAGAGTGCTTTGAAAACTATTGCTTTTTTATTTCTTTGCTTTGTATGTATGTTATACTACAGAATAATAAAAAAAGGTAAAAATAAAAAAAATGAACAGAGAGATACAAGTGCTGGAGAAAAAGTGGAGAGAAAGATGTATCTATTTACAGTTGGTAGGGAAGTAGTGTGGTGTAGGCTCCACAGGAGGCAAAGGGGTGAGGTTGCCATATGATCCTACAAAATCCTGTAGTTTGGTGTATATTTGGAGGAACTGAGAATGGGACATTTGTACACTGATGTTTACGGAGGCAATGTTCCTGCTTTTAATGAATGGAGGTGGCCTAAGGGTACATCTACTGAGGAATGGAAGGGAGAACTGTGATGTACACATACAACAGACTACTAAGTGGCTGCAAGAAGGAATGAAATTGTGAGGCATGGAACTAGGCAAATCAATATTCAGGACAGTATAGTGAATGAAATAAGCCAGAAACAAGACAAATGTTATAATACCTCTACTAATATGGGCTAACAATAATGTGCAAATTCTGAGAACTGAATTCAAGAGGATAACCAATCAAGTGAAGGCCTATAGCAAAGGTTCCTCGATTGCAAACTCTTACAGCAGTCACACATATTCCAGAGTAGTAACTGCTATTTTTAAATTCTGAAATGTTGAGCTCTTTGTGTATAACCCGGTTGTGCCCTGGAACTTTAGGGTTTTTTTTTTACTTCTATTCCTATTTTTATTTTTTGGAGTAATGAAAATGTTTAAAAATCTATTTTGATGACAAATGCACAGCTATATGATGATACTGTGAACCAGTGATTGGACAGTTTGGTTAATTATATGGTATATAAATATATATCTCAGTAAAATTGCTTAAAAAAAAAAAAGAGCTTGATCAATAAGCATTCCTAACCAAAGAAGAAAATGTGACATCATGGTTTAAAAGTGAAATGGAGTTGTGATATGAAGTTTGCCATAAAAGTAAAAATTAAAAGAAATAGGTCTTCATGGACTTATAAAACAAATGTTCTACTTGAGAGCTGCTAGGACAATATGATGCATCCTACCTGAACAGAAAGAAATACCCACACATGTAAAATTCCTGTAAATGATATTCATTTATGAATTGCTACATAGCTTTCCTACTATTGAAAACCACGTCTTTAGTAAAGGGTGGGGAAAGGACATAGATTTCTGGCAGTGGCAGCTGTGTAGGTAAAAATAATGGCCCCCTTATATGTCTATATCTTATTCCTGAAACCTGTATTTTTTACATGGCAAAAGGGAATCTGCAATAAGTTAAGAACTCTGAGACAGGGAGATTATTCTGGGTTCTTCAGGCAGGATCGATCACAGTGGTTCTTATAAGTAAGTATAAGAGGAAACCAGAAGAGGTCAGAATGATGTGATGTGAGAAGGACTCAAATCATGTTGTTGACTGTGAAGATGGAGGAAGGAGACCATGAGCCAAAGAATGCAGGTGTCCTCCAAAGCTGGAAAAGTCAAGAAACAGATTCTCTCCTAGAGCCTCCACCCTAGTTACATCCTGATTTTAGTCTAGTAAGATCCACATTGGACTTCTTATCTTCAGTTATAAGATGATACATTTGGGTTGTTTTAAGCCACTAAATTTGTGATAATTTGTTATGGCAGCAGTAAGAAACTGCTATAAAAATATTATCTACAACAAACACAGATAATTCCTTAAAAGTTTTGTATGAGGCTCTATAAAATGTGTTAAGATTTAGTAAGCATTACTAAAAAATGCAACTGCTTCTCTATACAAAGCTGGCATGGAAAACATAGAACTAGATTTTTTTTTTTTTTTTTTTTTTAAAGAGAGAGGAAGGAAGGGAAGGAAAGACAGAGAGAAGGAAGGAAGGATGGAAGGAAGGAAGGGAGGAAGAAAGGGAAACATTTTCTTGTTTTTTTATTATATTTTGTTTGTTTTTTTTTTTTTTACATGGGCTGGGGCCGGGAATCGAACCGAGGTCCTCCGGCATGGCAGGCAAGCACTCTTGCCCGCTGAGCCACCGCGGCCCGCCCTAGAACTAGATTTTATTAAAAGATTCAACTACATCTAATTTTTGTTGAAAAACTGGGTTAGAAGACAAAATAGAATAAGATATTAAAAGCAAAACAAAACATAAAGGTGATAAAAATTAAGTAGGAAAATTTTATATTCCTCATAGACAACAATAAAACAGAGACTGCTATTATATCCTTCTCAATAAGTCAGCCAGAGGCAAAAATCAATCTTTTCTTCAACATTCATATTTACCTGATGATCCTCTGGGCAGCATACTGATGGAGGGAACGAAACTGTGCTGACATATTTGCTAAAGCTGCCAAACAATTTGTGTGAAGGTATTTGTCCTGTCAGAAAACAGCAATTTTAAAACACATATCAAGTCTTCTCCACATTTTAAGCAAGATTAATTAATTAGAAGCAACTCAATTATCATTGATTTTAGAAAGTCTTCTTTTGTTTTTTTGCATGGGAAGTTCAAGTACACAATTCTTTATCAGCAAAACAAGTTCAAAAAGCACTGAAAATTGAAAGTTATTTCAAGACTCATAATGCTTCTAAATGACTATTCATGTTTTCCCACTACTGGGCATATTTAAATATTTTGCTGCAGATATCTTACTGTTTAATTATAGGGTGCTGCTGCAGATTCTGGTTACATAGAGTACATAACATAATTACCTTTTGAAAATATAAAACATTCTGCATTATAAACGACACCTGGCTCCTAGGATTTCAGGTAAGAGATTATAGACATATATCTACATTACCTTCGCAAAGGGAAATAAAACAGTTCAGCAAATCTGACTACTTCTCTTAGCTATGAATTCTATACATTGCTTCTCTTTGACAAAACATTTCTATTGCCTAAAACCAAAATTTGTTCCCATGCAGTACAAATGGAATCTAGTAGAAATTTCCCCTTTCCATTTTAAAGTTTTCTCTTACGTCTACTTGTATTTTTCATCTGAGCTCATATTTTCTTGTGCTCATGCCTTATCATTTGTTTTCCTTTTAAAAAGCAAACCAGTTTTATTGGTCCAGCAAAGAAAAACAATATATCTTTTACCGCAATGTGCTCCACTGCTTTCCTATTTCATGTAAAATATTCTGATCATATAATCTATTAAATATTAAGAAACAAACTATATATGCATTACCTTAGAATCATGTAATAATACAGTGACTCTATACTGATCAATATTTTTCCCTCATATTTCATGAGAATTTCAATACTCTAAAAATTGGGATTGCTTTAAACCAGAGTCTTAATTGTACCGTACACATAAAGATAGAAAACAGCTATGGAATACTTACTCTTGTCCTTGTCATGTTGTACTGAATGGTTCTTATTACGACCAGTATGAGGAGACTTCCCAGTGAAATCTCTGTTAAAACCCGTTCTGAATACCAAGTAATATTTTTTAATATCTGCAATGGAGAAGAAAAGTAGTATGACTGCTTTAGGAAAGAAGTAATCACACCATGTCCACAATTTTTGAAAGGCCATGGATGGCTTTTCTCTGATGGACAGTTAAATAGTATATAAAATTGAACTGTGAAAGCCAGAAACAAAATGGCAATTATTGTATGGTCTCACTTAGAAAATGCTTATAAGAAAAAAGGGACTTCAATTGTAAGCTCTTACAGGAGTCACATTTAGTCTGGAGTGGTAATTATTATTTCTGGGTTTTGAGAGGCTGTTTTATCTATGTATATAACCTGGTATTTAAAGATAAGAATGAAGCTAATCAGGTTGAGATTAAGGTAATTCAGAACACAGGAGTAAGGAAGATATTGTCTATATTTTAGAAACTCACCTACTCCTTGAGACCAAAGGAAGAAAGGTTTATTTTGTTCAGAACCTAAATTTCTTGTAGCATATAATCTAACTTAACCTGTCTGTATAGCTCATTTAAACAACTGAATCACAGGTAGCCCAGACTAAGAATGAGGGCCTTTTATCCTGTATAATTTAAGGTAATACCTGGATACATCCCTAGAATATATTAAGCAGATAATCCAAAAGTATTGGCAAAGTACCTTGAGGGATGGGAGAAAAAATTTGGAACTATTAAACTTTACCATCGAAGAAACCCCTGATACTATGTCAAACATTAGAGATATCCAAATCAATAGGACAAGCTCTACATTTTGGCAGGGGTGGTGGTGCATGGTCTAGGAATCGAACCCGGGTCTCCTGCATGGAAGGCGGGCATTCTAATCACTGAACTACCCATGCACCCTTCAAGCTCTAAATTTTGAAGCTTGCTCTTGTGAAGCTTATGTATGTAGCGGAGAAGCTTAGCCTACCTATATGTAATGCTAAGAGTTAATTCTGGAGGACACATTTTGTTGCTCAAAGCCCAACTCTCTCTAAGCCCAACTCTATAAGTGAAAACACTGCCCTCCCTCCTACATGGGACATGACATCCAGGGATGAATGTCTCCCTGGAGGCATGGGAGATGATTCCCAGGGATGAGTCTGGCCTTGGCACCATGGGATCAACAACGCTAACCTAACCAAAAGTGGGAAAAAGAAGCGTAACAAATAAGGTATCAGCGGCTGAGAGAGTTCAAATAGAATCAAGAAGCTACTCTTGATGTCACTCTTACATAAGCTTCAGTTAGATATTGCAACCTATCATAACTTGCCAAACCCCAACCAAAATCATTACAGCCAATCCTAAAGAACACCTAGGACAATATGTAAGATTCTACAAAGATTTCATGCACTAAGGTAACTTCCCAGAAACCCACAACCTCCAGATGGACCCCTGGATGAGATAGGCCCAGAAACTTAGAAGGGCCAGCCTCTCCAGAACCTCAAAGTTCCATCCCCCTATCCCATATTATCGACAGCGCCTTCCAACATGAAAAAGTTAGAATGGGCATAGCCCAAACACCCCTAAAGAGTGGGAGAAAAAACAAAGGTGATAGTAGAGAAGGTGGGTTTAACAAATGAGTATGACTGCAAAATCATTAAATTGATATTTCTTTTAGTCTCCAGTATCTTAGAGTAGCTAGAAATAAAAGCCTAAAATTGTGGAATTGTAACCAATACCAAACTCTGAAATCTGTTCTACAACTAATTGTTGCAACGTGCTTTGAAATTTATTGCTTTTTGTATGTATGCTATTTTTCACAAAAAAGAAAAAAAAGCCAATTGTGACAATAAAAAATATTTTTTCCTTCTAGCCTCCAATGTTCTGGAGCAGCTAGAAGGAAAACTCTGAGGCATGACAATCTGAGAAAACTGAGACATGACAGATTCCATGACAAACTCTGAGATCTGCCCTGTAAACTACTTGTTGAAAAGTGCTTTGAAAACTACTGCTTTTTCCTTACTTTGCTTTGTATATAAGTTATATTATACAATAAAAAAAGTTTAAAAAAATGAATTGTGAGACTTTCAGCTCAAGATAGCAAACTGTACCAATGTGTTTACTTCCCCTTCCTTCTTAAATATATATATATGGGAAAATAAAGAGGATATCATTATTAGACAAAAGTGAGATATATCTGAAAAAGATATGCTATATATAGAAAAGCAGAAAAACAGTCAGAACTTTTTTGAAAGATAACATAAGAAAATGTGGGGGCTTCTTGAAAAGTAAGTAGAACTTTCCCAAAAGACCAAAGAAAAATTCCAGGAAAAGTCAAGATTGTAAATGAGCCTGTATCTTCAAGAAGAGGCATGCCAGCAGGTAGAGCTGCTCAGAGCAGGCAGCACACTTCCAGACCTTAGCTAACAAGAACTGTTTTCTAAATAAAGTTGAAACACTTTGACAACAGATCTGTAACATGGCATCAAAGTGAGGTACAAAAACTGGACAGCACTGCAGCCAATTCCAGGCTGTCACAACAAAGGAAGAAAAACGTGAAAATAAACAGTCTTAGCTGAGCACTACAACACCCTAATGCTCTCTTCCTTTAGGGTTGCTCCTGTTCCCTTTCTCCTTGACTCAAGAAAGTTGTTTCTCAATGTGCCACATCCTTTCCATTGGTGCATGAAAAAGGAAAAGACTTCTAGACTAATTCCTGCTCTCCACAAACAAGATACACCCATCTTCAGAGACAACAGACCCCCACCATTCACAACCACATTTGCTCATCTATTCATCTGTTAATTAGGTTGCTTCCCTGTTTTGGCAGTTGTGAATAATGCCGCTATGAGCATCAATGTGCAAATACCTGGTAAGTTCTTTTGGGTACATGCCTAGAAAGAGAATTGCCAGATTGGACGGAAATTCTATTCTTAACTTTCTGAGGAACTGTCAAACTATTTTCCACCGTGGTTGCACCATTTTACAACACCACTTTCAAAACAAAGGTATCTAGAATTTCATCTGTAACTATGAATGAATAATAATAATAGATAGATACCAAAAAAAGCTGAAGAAATTTTGCCATTTAAAAGAAAAATATGATTAATATAATTAAACTTTTGTTCTAATTATCAGTGTATATGAAATATATATATAGAAAAACATGTTAAATAAAACAACGATATAATCAAGTTATCTCATATGTAATGGGTTAATCATTATTTTTAAGTGAACTAATGAAATATTCTATAAATATATCAGTTTTAAATTTTAATCTGGTAAATGAGGAGAATGCAACTTATATACACAAAAGTTCTTTAGGGTCCTCAGTAAAATAATTTTTAGTATGTGAAGACCAAAACATTTGAGAAACACTGCTCTAAATTTATAGGGGAAGACTAACTCAAGATATTCATTTGGTGACTTTTAAAAAATCTATCTTTTAAAAGGTCACACACTTGGGTATAGTTCTGTTTCTCCTCTCTCAGCTCCTTTATTTAAAAGTAAATTGTTATAAGCTATCCTTATTTGGAACAGAGGTCATTAATTTTTTTTAATGTAATTTTATTGCAATATATTCATAATTTATACAATCCAGCCAAAGTATACAATCAATGGTTCATAGTGTCATCCATGGCTGTACATTCATCACCAAGATCAATCTTAGAACATTTACATTACTATAGAAAAAGAAACAAAAAGAAAAAAGAAAACCCCAAACATCTCATACCCCTTACCCCTCTCTCTTACTGGCCACTAGTATTGCACTCTACCCAATTTAAAGACGTATAACAAAGTCTTTTTTAAACTTTTTTGTTAAACTAACAGCATTGGTTCTTAATATCTCTTATGTGTGTTAATTATATAACAGGATACAGAAAGTGTTGTAAGTAAAAGCAGTCTTATTTAACACTGAAAAAATATTTAATAGGTATTCACAGAGTAAAATTACACTGTTACTATGAAAACCAGAAATAGAAGGATACAGCCCTAACATGACAAACAGCATATCTGAAAAACCCACAGCTGACATTATACTCAATTGCGAAAGCCTGGAAGAAGACAAGGATGCCCACCTGTCACCTGTTCCTGAAAATTGTGCTGGATGTTCAAGCCAGAGTAATTAGCAACAGAAAGATACGAAAGGCATTCAAATAGGAAAAGAAGAAGTAAAAATCACCCCCCCACACAGACATAATCCTATACATAGAGAATCCTGAAAAATATACAACAAAACTATTAAAGCTAATAAATGAATTCAGCAAAGTGGCAAGATACAAGATCAACATGCAATCAGTGGTGTTTCTATATAATAATAATGAACAATACAAGAGGAAATCAATTTTAAAAGTTCATGCACAATATCAACTAAAAGGATCAAATATCTAGGAATAAATTTCATCAAGGATGTAAAGGACTTGTACACAGACATCTACAAAACACTGCTAAAAGAAATTAAAGGCGGCCTAAATAAACGGAAGGATATTCCATATTCATGGATTGGAAGACTAAATATTAAGATGTTGATTCTATACAAAGCAATTTACAGATTCAATGCCAGTCCAATAAAAATTGCAACAGACTTCTTCACAGAAATGGAAAATTCAATCATCAAATTCATATGGAAAGGCAAGGGAGCCCCAAATAACCAAAACCATCTTGAGAACAAAGAACAAAGTTGGAGAACTCACATTTCTTGACTTTAAAACTTCTTACAAAGCTACAGTAAGCAAAACGGTATAGTACCGGCGCAAGGACAATCAAATTTAGAGTTCAGAAATGAACCCTCACACCTTTGGCCAACTGGTCTTTGACAAACTCAGGGGAAAGAATAGAGTCCCTCAACAAATGGTGCTGGGAGACTGGGATATCTATATACCCAAGAATGAAGGTGGATCCCTACCTCACATCACACATAAAAATTAACTCAAAATGGATCAAAGGCCTAAATTTATGAACTAAAACTATAAAACTCCTACACAGGAAAACATCTTCAGGATCTTGTGATAGGCAATGTTTTTTAGACTTCACTCCAAAAGCATGAGTAACAAAAGAAAAAGATAAATAAGACAATCAAAATGTAAAACTTTCATACATCACATGACTTTTTTAAGAAAATAAAAAGATAATCTACAAAATGGAAGAAAATATTTGGAAGCCATATATCCAATAAGGTCAACATCCAGAATATATTTTTAAAATCGTACAATTCAACAATAAAAAGAATAACAACCCCATTGAAAAATGAGATAAAGAGTAGACATTTCTCCAAAGAAGAGTAACAAATAGCCAACAAATATATGAAAAGATGCTCAACGTCATTAGCCATCAGGTAAATGCAAATAAAAACCACCAGATACTATCTCACACCCATGAGAAGGCCTACTTCTCATAAGAAAAAAATATATTTTGGAGGGGACGTAGAGAAACAGGAACACTTGTACTTTGTTGTGGGATGGTAAAATGGTACAGCCACAGTGGAAAACAGTTTGACAATTCTTCAGAAAGTTAAGAATAGAATTTCCATCTGATCTGGCAATTCCACTTCTAGGCATATATCCAAAAGAACTGAACGGATATCTGCATATTGACGTTCACAGTGGCATTATTCACAACTGCCAAAACATGGAACCAACCCAATCAACAGATGAATAGATAGACAAAATGTGGTATACACAAAAAACAGAATATAATTTGGCCATAAACTAGGAAGGAAATTCTGGGGTGCATGGGTAGTTCAGTGGTAGAATTCTCACCTGCAGTGCAGGAGACCTGGGTTCAATTCCTGACCCATGGACTAAAAAAAAAAAAAAAAAAAAAAATCAACAAATGGTGCTGTAATAATGGAATACGCAGAAGGTAAAAGAATGAAGTGTGACTTCTACTGCATGGCATACAAAAAAAAAAAGGACTGAAATTCTGATGCATGCTATAACACAAATGAACCTTGAATGCATCCTACGAAGTGAAATAAGCCACACATAAAAGCAATAATACAATATGATTTTACTGATATAAAATAATTAGACTAAGAAAATTCATAGTCAGAAATGAGAATACATGTTATTAAGCCCTGGAATAGGGTGGGGAATGGGGAGTTTCTATTTGGAATGATAGAAAAATTTTGGCAATGGATAATGCTGTGGAGGCACAATTTTGTGAATGTGATTAACACCACTGAATTGTGTATGTCAAAAGGGTTAAAAACAGAAATTTCAGCCTGTATATACATTACCACCAAACATTAAAAATAAAAAAAAAATAGAACTACACAACACAAAGAATGAACCCCAATGTAAACATTAGGCTAAAGACAATAGAGAAATTATAATAATGGTTCATTAATTCTAACAGAGGCACCCCATTAATGCAAAATATTAATAAAAGGGAAAACTGTGTGTGGGAACTCTTTATTTTTCTGCATGATTTTTCTGTAAACCTACAACTGCTCTAATAAATAATTGTTTACAGCCATGTGTTATTTTTCTTCAAAAAGGAAACCAATATTTTTAAATTTACTTCTTGAAAATGACATACTACCATAAATTTGCAATTCTCTATATTTAAAGAATTACTTCTAGGAAAGAATGTGTCATGGAGAGAGGAAATTTATAGGAGGAAGAGGAATATCATATCTGACATATAGCAAAAACCAAGACTCTCTCAAGATTCTGGAGTGTAAGGCAGTCAAAAGTCTTGAATGGTGACTGTTAACAGAACTTGATGAGCCATAAAATTTACCACAGCATATACTCAACAATTTAGGTAGCCTAGTTCCCCAATTATAAAAGAACCTTCAATATCAAGTTGTATATCTTTTTCTCTATTAAATATAATTTCTCATAAATATTTGGGAGAAAATGTAATTTATATTAATCATACGTTTTAGATAAAAAAGGCGGGCTCACTATTGAAAGGAATTGTAGGATGAAATACTATTTCCTATTTTACGGACAACTGCGGCCACAGCTAATGATTACACGTAGAGGTCTTTGGTGCAAACATTTTAACTTATTCACTTTTACTATTATCTATGGAGAGGGAAGGGATCACAGTAAACAGATATCAACAAAAATATCAGGTTCTAGAGAAAAAAACCAAACATTTAAATGCCCAAATTTGAAATGTCATCTAGAATATCATGAAATCCTTATGGGAGTGAACTGGAATGCAAACGGAACATATTTTACCTTCACTATCTTACCACCTCCATTTTGACAGTCAGTAAAGTTTAATTTTAATACAAAGTTCTATGCTAACTTACAGAAAAGAATATAATAAGCACATATATACCCACCCCTGAATTTTGCTATTTCTTAGCATTTTTATCATATTTGCTTCAAAGTTTTTTCTGTTTTAACTTGTTATATTTTTGTTGTGGCTGAAACTAATAAAATTTCACAGAAGTAGGTGAGACACCCCCCAATGATCCCTTCCCTATTTTCATCCCTCTTTTATTATTCTCTAAAGGTAGCCACGATCCTCCTTGTTTTATTTTGCATGTTTTAAACATTTTTAATATTATAAACATTGCTGTGATGAACACTGATGTACATGTCTTATTCACGCAAATGTACAAGAGTATTCCTAGATAACCTTTGGAATGAGATTGCTGAGTTTTGGGGTATACGCAGCTTTGGTTTTCCTAGTACCTCTTCATGCTCAACAAATACCTATTTGATAATCCAGCAATTCTATTCCTCCATATGTATCTGAGACAGATCTAAGTGCTTATGTCCACCAAGATATATGTCTAAAAATGTACTCAGCAGCCTTATTAAAAATAGCCTAAAACTGGAAGAAACTGATAGCCAACAAGAGAACTGGATAAACAGATTGTGGCATATTCATATAATGGCACACAGCAACAAAAAAGAACAAATTACTGATACTTGCCACAATGTGGATGACTCTCAGCAACATTATGTTAAGCAAAAGAAGTCAATATAACAGAAAATGCACTGTAATTCAAGGAGAAGCAAAACATAATCTACCGTGATGGAAATCAGAACAGTGGTTACTTCTGGCTGGGGTGGGGTATTGACCAAGAAAGGAAGTATTGATGGTGTCAGAAATTTTTATCTGAATCATAATGACACAGGGTGTACACATACGTAAAAATTCATTAGTTGTACCCTGAAAACCTGCATACTTTCTATATGTATGCTACACTTCAATTATAAAAATGTTTTTTAAAATCACATTGATTTTTTAATTCCTTATTAAGAGAAAGATAAACATGAAAAACACAGAGTAAATTATGCAAATGTTTGCTCTCTGGGGGGCTTTTTACTAAATGCTAAGTCAAGAAACTTGTATATTTTACCCAACTTTATAACCCAAATAGTCAAAATACATTTAAGCTTAATTGAAATCACAGGCATAGCATGATTTTTTTGCCATAAGAGGCAAAAAAAAAAAAGTTTTAAGGGAACATTAGAGGAGAGCAAGGAGGATATCAAAGCCCTATTGAAAATGGGGGAGAAAATGAATGTATTTGTACCCTACGTAAAACTCCCATTCTGTTCTTCTACGAGTCCCCCATAGCAAGGAGAATGGAAAAGTTCCTCTCAGAAGCTGATCAGCCAAAAAGAAAAGGCCTATAGAGAACAGGATTCCTAGTGAAAGAGACTATTGAGAACAAGTAACAGTAAATAAGCCCTGCCCACACAAAAAAGCTTCCCACCAGCTGGTTAGAACTCGACTCCTCAACATGAACAGATCACCAGACCTTTGGGGAAAGCCTCCAACGTGGGCTAAGACAGAAGTCCAAGAAGGATATGAAAGTAAGAGAATATGAGATGTGTCTGAATATATGTAGGGGGGATTCTCAGTTCTATTGAAATATTAGAGTATGAAAGAATACTTGGTACATTAAAAACTAAATAAACAAAAAGTACAATGATGTATTACAGAAAAGTGAACATACACAGGAAAGCAAATGTAATAATCATATACATGTAGCTGAGCTAAAAATAATAGTAAACATACTCATAATAATATAAAAGCTGAGTTAAGCAAAATGGCAGTAGGATGAAAGGAGAAAAGTCCATGTGCTGGAAAGAGGGCTGGAAAGCCACAGGCAACAAGCATGGTGCACAGAGAGGAGAACTGATGAATTTCTTTCACTACAGGAAGATAATATTAAATGTCTAACTGTGAAAAATCAAGAAATAACAATAAAAAGTTATTTAGATACATGGACAAGGTCGAATTTACCTTAGGGGAGATGGAATCAAAACTAGGGTTGGCAGTGGTCTGCTATTTTTCATTAAAACTATTTGCATGTGTTACATAGATACAAAGAAAATGCCAAAACGGGAAGATAAAGCCAGTTTGGAAATGCCGCTTCCCAAGAGGACAAAATTTAAAGCCTTAGACTATATTACACTGTTTTTAAAATTATGAAACAATTTTTCAATCTTCTTCCCTTTGTTCCCTATTCCTTGGCTCATTCTGTAGGCATGGAAGCAATCTGCTTGACAATTCCTGCCACAACCAGAGGTGGAAATGAAATTGAGAGGAAAAATGAACTTAGTGGCAGCTAAAGTATTAGCATCAAAAAGAAACTATTTTTGAGAGTTTGTAAGTGGCTAATGGTCTTTCAGTTAAAAAAGCACCACCTGAAACTCTGAAGAAAAACCCACTACATGTAAGCCAGATTCACACAGAAACATCCATCAGAGGGAAAAGAAACAAGAAATGCTAAGGCAGCAGAAAATCTTACTGAGTTACATATGTATTCTATAACTCTGTAATTTTAATCAGAGTAATGATAACTTACCACTTCATGAATGGACCTATTGAAGCCATCATCTTCTGTAAGGATCAACAATATTATAAGAGCCATATACACATGGTGTGAATTTCTTTCTTCAACATGATACAGAATTTCAAGAATTGGTAAAACCTAGGGAATGAAAAATATGATTTACTATTTCAATTATTGTCATTTTTAAGATCAAAGTTTTAAAACCCAAAAGTCTTATTTTGCAGTCTTTGTTTAAACATCATAGTTATATTTTTCTTTAGGGGACAAAACACACAAAACATAGGTAGTACTTCTCCATGGATAGCTAAGATAATAGGAAAAAGCATTACTAACTTTTAGAATCGGTTTCTCAATTTCTGTAAAGAAGTCAGCTGGGATTCTGATATTGATTTTACTGGGGAGTACTGCCACCTAAACAATGTTAAGTCCTCCAAATCATGAACATCATTTTTTTTGTATGCTGCGCAGTTGGGGGGTCACGTTTCATTCTTTTTTCCCATTTGAATAGCTTGTTAATGCAGTACCATTTGCTTTTTTTTTTTTGAGTGCATGGGCAGGGAAGTGAATCTGGGTCTCCCCACATGGCAAGTGAGAAATCTACTACTGAACCTTCAATACACTCCATTAAGTTACATCTTCTTTAACTTCTCTCAACAATGTTTTTCAGTTTCCAGAATATCAGTTTTATACTTCTTTTGTTAATTTTCTCCCTAAGTATTTTATTATTTTCAATGCTATGTAAAGGAAATTATTTTCTCCATTTCATTTTTGGATTGATAATCATTAAGTATATAAGAATACAACTGACTCGTGTATAATGGTCTTTTACCCTACAAACTTACTAAACTTACTTAACTTACTTATTAGTTCTAGTAATGTTTTAGTGGGTTCCCTATGATTTTTTAAGCAGAGGATCATGTCATCTGTTACTAGAGATACTTCTTTCCTTACAATCTGATGCTTTTTCTTTCTTCTTGCCTAACTGTGCCAGCTGGAGTTTCCAGCATAATGCTGAATAGAAGTGATGATCAGCTGTTCCTGATATTAGAGGGAAAGCATCTAGTCTTTCACCATTACATATGATGTTAGCTTTGGGCTTTTCAGGTTCTTTATCAGGTTAAGGACATTTCTTTATCAGGTTCTTTATCAGGTTAAGGGCATTTCCTACTGTTCTTAGACTGTTGAGTGTTTTTATCATGAAAGGGTGTTAGATTTTGTCATATGCTTCTGCGTCTACTAAGATAATCACATGATTTTAATTTCTATTCTTTCACTTATGTATGCATTGCATTAATTGACTTACAGACACTGAACCAACCCTGTACTTCCAGGATAAATCCTACTTGGTCTTAGTGTACAATTCTTCTTATAAAAGCACCTTAATTCTGAAAGAGCTATCCAAACTGAGCTGGAAACAACTACTAGGAGTTATCTGGGCAGAGAGGAAAGGAGTTGGAACTTTGTGGGGAGAAGTGTCCTAGAGAGAAAACAAGATCCTAAACTTCTATAGGAGATATGTCACATTCAGAGAAATTCAGTTAATTCAATATTTTTAGAGAAAGGACTGTAAGGAAAGCAATGGAAAAGAAATAATACCTGAAAAAGAAGCTGAGGCCAAACAACAAGTGTCTTTAGACACATTAAAGAGTTTGAGCTTTAACCAGAGGGCACTATGGAGCCACAAAGGGCTTTAAAAGCAAGAAAGTGACATAATCAGATTTGACCACAGTAAACTTATTTTGATGACAGGTAGAGAATATTGAAGAAAAGCAAAATTGAAAGCAGGAAAATCTAAAGTTACTATAATAATCCAAGTAAGAGATAATAGTAGCTTAAAAAAAAAAGAATTGGCAATGAGAACATTAATAGAGTCCAAAAATATTAAGGAGGGACATTCAAAAGACTTGGTTGGATGTGGACAAAGAAAACAGAGGAACCAAAGCTTTCAGTTTGGGCAGTTGTGTAAATGGTTCACTATGATAAAGAACACAGGTGTAAGAGAAAGAAGAGCAGGTCTAGGGTATTTCATTTGAGGTATCTATGAGACAGTCAGCGAAGAATATCTGAGGGCAGTTGGATTCATGAGTAGGAAAAATAGGCAATCAGGACTTGAAGTTGTCCACACATAAATGACAAGTGAATGGGATTGGATTGGATATTAGGGAGAAGTGCAGAAAAAGAAAAGATAATTCCTAGGAAAAGACCTTGTAGTGGGACCCTTTTTTTTTTTTTCTTTTTTTTCTTTTAATCAAGTACTTAATTCATACCATTTTCTCTCTTGGCCATTACTCTGGTTAACAGTAGGTCCCCACCTCTCAAGAACATTGTATCTGAACTGGCAGAGACAGAACCAGTGTCAACCCAGGTCCCAAACCAAGGCTTTCAGAATAACAAGGAACAGTGATAACCAGCCTTTCCCTTCACTTAGAAAGAGATTGTGAGTCAGAGTCAAAAATCTCTACTTCCAAATGTATAAAATCTAGAGTTCAATGCAAAAATGGAAACCAAAATGTATCAGGAATGAAGTATATAATAACCTCACAGTACCTCCTCATATACAAAAGGTCAGAAGGGCTTGTGAAAAATAAATATCTGATAATCTGGTCTTTTCAATTAGAATTGGCCCCATTCTGGCAATTTTAAAACAAGGTGTTTGCTTCCTAAACAAATGCACTAAAAGGGATATAGTGGGTCAGAATAAATCAACTCATGCACAAGAAATACTCCTGTGTACTGATTTTTGGTTGCTGACATTATTTAGCCCATTTCAAAGTGGTAAGATTCAGGGCAATCTGAGAAAAAGAGAATCCCAAAGTGGCAGCAGCATAATCCATCAACATCAGTGTTATTACTGCCCGGGCAATACCCTCCTCTACCATTTTGTCTTTCGGTTTTTATATGTCCTTCTAATTTTCCTTCTTTCTATCTTTACTCATGGTCTTCCTTTCTACACTCTTCTCCACACCTCTCTCTTCTGCCTTCGTATCTGTCTCTAGTGCTCCCTTTAGTATTTCTTGCAGAGCTGGTCTCTTGGTCACAAATTCTCTCAGTGATTTTTTGTCTGAAAATGTTTTAATTTCTCCCTCATTTTTGAAGGACAATTTTGCTAGATATAGAATTCTTGGTTGGCAGTTTTTCTCTTTTAATGATTTAAATATATCATCCCACTGTCTTCTCGCCTCCATGGTTTCTGCTGAGAAATGTGCACATAGTCTTATTGGGCTTCCCTTGTATGTGATAGATTGCTTTTCTCTTGCTGCTTTCAAGATTCTTTCTCTTTGACCTCTGACATATTGATTAGTAAATGTCTTGGGGTACGTCTAGTTGGATCTATTCTCTTTGGGGTATGCTGTACTTCTTGGATCTGTAATTTTAAGTCTTTCATAAGAGTTAGGAAATTTTCAGTGATAATTTCATCCATTAGGTTTTCTCCTCCTTTTCCCTTCTCTTCTCCTTCTGGGAGACCCACAACACGTATGTTTGTGCACTTCATATTGTCCTTCAATTCCCTGAGTCCCTGCTCATATTTTTCCATTTTTTTCCCTATAGTTTCTGTTTCTTGTCGGATTTCAGACGTTCCATCCTCCAGTTCACTAATCCTATGTTCTGTCTCTTGAAATCTACCACTGTAGGTTTCCATTGTTTTTTTCATCTCCTCTACCATGCCTTTCATTCCCATAAGTTCTGTGATTTGTTTTTTCAGACTTTCAGTTTCTTCTTTTTGTTCATTCCTTGCCTTCTTTATATCCTCCCTCAATTCATTGATTTGGTTTTTGATGAGGTTTTCCATATCTGTTCGTATATTCTGAATTAATTGTTTCAGCTCCTGTATGTCATTTGAATTGTTGGTTTGTTCCTTTGACTGGGCCATATCTTCAATTTTCCTAGTGTGATTTGTTACTTTTTGTTGGCATCTAGGCATTTAATCACCTTAATTAGTTTATTCTGGAGATTGCTTTTACTTCTTTTACCTAGGGTTTTCTTGCTGGATGAATTTGCTGTCTATCTGTTCTTTGACATTCAGTTCAGCTTTATCTGGACCTCTAGCTTAAGTTTTGTTTAACAGAGGAGAATTTTTCAGTTCTTGTTTTCCTGTTTCTTGCCCTACTTGTATGGTGCCTTCCCCACACACACACACTTAGAAGAGTCTACTTAGGTATTATAGACCCCAGCTGGATTTTCCCAGACCAAACTGGCCTCCTATCAGGAGGAAAGAGTCACCTGCGTCAGTTTTCCCTGAGGGTGAGACCCAGCAGGTTGAAAGACTTTCCTGTGAAGTCTCTGGACTCTGTTTTTCTTATCCTGCCCAGTGTGTGGCGCTTGTCTGCCTGTAGGTCCCACCAGCGTAAGATGATGCGGTACCTTTAACTTTGGCAGACTCTCCCTGCTGGTGAGTGGTGGAGACAGAGGAGAGGTTGTAGGCTGGTTTTAATGGCTTCAAGTTACCAAGCCCTGGGGTCTGAATTCCTTGAGGGAGGGATTCCACCTAAGTTGGGCTTCACCCCTCTCCTGGGGAAGAAAAAGGCTCCAGACAGGCTCGTAAACAACCTTGTTTCTGCCTATGTCTGGGGCAGTTGCAGCCTGAGAAGTCCTGCTGCTGAATCCAGAGGCAGTCAAGCCTTTGCAGAAACACAGTCACAAAAACCTCTGTTTCCTTTTTTTTCTCTTTTTCCGTCAGCCCTGCCCCCTCGGCTCCGGGGCAAAAATGACCGGCCTCCGCTTTGAACAGGTTCACCTGAGCTGGGGGTCTATTTCTAGTAGTCAGAAGTTGTTAATTAACTCCGCAATTGGCGTTTAGTTGGGCTCAGTGTGTTTAACAAAAACACTTGGTAACCTGTTGCTGGTAAAGTCTGTTTCCTTTCTGCTCTGGGAAGCAGCCTGTGGGGGAGGGGCGCCAGCCACTGCGGCTTGGGGAACTCATGGTTCTGGGGGTGGGGCTCGCAGCCGGTCCAGCTGGTCCAGACTGGGGTACACTGTGTGTCCGGTCACTGACATAGCCCAGGAGCTATTCTGTACTGTTTCTGGTTATTTAGTAGTTTTTCTGGAGGAGAACTAAAAAATGCGCTCATTGTTAAGTCGCCATCTTGGCCCAGAAGCTAGTGGGACCCATTTAAAGGACAAGGAAAAAGAACACATAAGAGAGAGAGGAAAGGATGAGACATAGAGGTAGAAACACAGAATGCAATGGTCAGGAAGTCAAGGTGAATGTGTAAGGGAGGTGGTGGTAGGATTTAAAATAAAGGCATGATCAGTGTTAAATGCAGCCAGTAGACAACTGCTAGGGTTCAACACAGCCTACACCAGTCTGGAATAGGCTGAATGGCTGAGACCCCACACAGAACTCAAGAGTTTGCTGAAATTAAAGGCATCACATCACTTTAAGCTGGTGGGAAGCCATAAACAGACAAGCACCACAGGATGGGCAGGATAGGAAAAGCAGGATAGGAAAGGCTTCACAGGAAAGTCTGACAACCTGCTGGGTCTCACCCTCTGGGAAAACTGATGCTGGTGACTCGCCTCCTGAGACATGGGTCTGTCTGATCTGGGAAAATCTGACTGGGGTCTATAAAATCTGAGGAGACTCTACACACACACACACACACAAAAGATTCCATATAGGCAGGGCCAGAAATAGAAAACCAGGAACTGAAAAATTCTGATCAGTTAAACAGAATCTATGCTAGAGGTTTAGAATAAGTTGAACTGAATGTCAAAGAACAGATAGAGACAAAACCATCCAGCAAGAAAATCCTAGGTAAAAGCGTGAAAACAATCTCCTGAATAAATTAATCAAGGAAAACAAATGCCTAGACATCAGCAAAAGAATAGCAAGTCAAACAACAAAAATCAAAACTATGGCCCAATTAGGGTTGAAACAACTAAATCAGGATGTTCAAACAGACATAGAAAATCTCCTAAAAAATCAAATCAACCAGTTGCGGGAAAATATAAAGATGATATTGGGAGAACAAAAAGAACTCAGAAGTTTGAAAAAAATAATACTAGCGGTCAAGGTGAGGGAAGGGTAAGGGGTATAATATGTACGCGTTTTTTATATTCTTTTTATTACTTTTTCTGAAGTGATATAAATGTTCTGAGAAATGATCACAGTGATGAATATACAACTATGTGATGATATTGTGAACCACTGATTGCATACCAAGTATGGAATGTTCATATGTTAAGTATGTTCATGTTTGTATGTTGATTGGTTTTATTAATAAAAATTAAAAAGAAACAAAAAATTTGAAAAAATAAATCACAGAACTTATGGAAATGAAAGGCACAATAGAAGAGATGAAAAACAAACAATGGAAATCTGCAATAAAAGATTTGAAGAGAGAGAAAGCATTAGTGAACTAGAAGACTAGATATCGGAAATCCGAAACACAAAAGAAAATATAGGGAAAAGAATGGAAAAATATGAGCTGGGTCTTCAGGAACTGAAAGACAACATGAAGTGAACAAATATACATGTTACGGATGTCCCAGAAGGGGAAAAGGAGGACAAGACTAATGAAATTATCACAGAAAATTTCCCATCTCTTATAAAAGACATAAAATTACAGATCCAAGAAATGCAGCATGCCCCAAACAGAACAGATCCAAATAGACATACTCCAAGACACTTACTAATCTGATTTTCAGATGACAATGAGAGAGCATTTTGAAAGCAGTAAGAGAAAAGCAATCCATCACACACATAGGGAGCCCAATAAGACTATGTGTAGATTTGTCAGCAGACACCATGAAGGCAAGAAGACAGTGCTACGACATATTTAAGATTCTAAAAGAGAAAAACTGCCACTCATGCATTCTATATCCAGGGAAATTGTCCAGCAAAAAGGAGGGGGAGATTAAATTATTTTCAGGCAAACAATATTGAGAGAATTTCTGACTATGAGACCAGACCTTAGCAAGAAAAACTAAAGGGAACACTACAGGCAGTTAGGAAAATGCAAGTGAGAAAGTTCTGGAGAACACAATAGAAATGAACATAATCAAAAGGTTAAAAAAAAAGAAAGAAAGAAATTAGATATGACATATAAAATCCAAAAGACAAAATGTTAAAAGAAAGTACTCCTTTACAATAATAATATTAAATTGTTGACAGATCAAACTCTACAATCAAAAGACACAGACTGGCAGAATGGATTAAAAAACAAGACTCATCTATATGCTGTTGACAGGAGACTCATTTTAGGCCCAAGGACAAAAACAGGTTGAAACTGAAAGGCTGGGAAAAGATACTTCATGCAAATAACAATTAGAAAAGAGCAGGCATAGCTATACTAATATCCAACAAATTGGATTTCAAATGTAAAACAATTAAAAGAGACAAAGAAGGACACTATGTACTATGTATGAATAAAAGAAACAATTCAACAAGAAGACATAATAATCATAAATATTTATGCACATGAGGCAAACAGAAACAACACTAAAGGGAGAAATAGATAACTCTACTATAATAGTTGGAGATTTCAATTCCCTGCTCTCATCAATTGACAAAACATCCAGACAGAGGATCAAGAAAGAAACAGAATTTGAATAATAAAATAAATGAACTAGACTTAACAGCAGTAGAAGTGTTTTTCCAAGTGCTTACGGATCTTTCTCAAGGATAGACCATATGCTGGGTCACAAAGCAGGTCTCAATAAATTTTAAAAGACTGAAATCACACAAAACACTTTCTCAAATCATAATGGAATGGATTTGGATATCAATAATAGTCAGAGGGCCAGAAATTTCACAAATCTATAAAGGTTCAACAACACACACGTAACAACCAGTGGGTCAAGGAAGAAATTAAAAGAAAACAGTAAATATTTCGAGGCAAATGAAAATGAAAACATATCAAAATTTATGGGATGCAACAAAGGAAGTGCTAAGAAAGAAATTTATTGCCTTAAATGCCCATATTAAAAAAGAAAAAAGAGGAAAAAATCAAGGAATTAACTGTTCACTTGGAAGAACTAGAAAAAAGAGCAAACTTACCCCAAAGCAAACAAAAAGAAAGAAGTAACAAAGACTAGAGCATAAATAAATAAAACTGAAAATATGAAAACAATAGAGAAAATCAACAAAACCAGAAGTTGGTCTTTGAGGAAATCAATAAAATCGATGAACCCTTAGCTAAGGCGACAAAAGAGAGAGAGAGAGGATACAAATAAATGAAATCAGAAATGGAAGAGGAGACAAAACTACTGACCTCCTAGAAAAAAAGGAGGTTATAAGAGGATACTATGAGCAACTATATGCTAATAAACTAGACAATGTAGATGAAACGGACAACTTCCTAGAAAGGTATGAATAATGAACACTGACTTGAGAAGCAATAGATAACCTCAACAAACCGCTCATCAGTAAAGAGATTAAATCAGCCATCAAGAAGCTCCCGAAAAAGAAAAATCCAGGCCAGATGGCTTCATATATGAATTCTACCAAGCATTCAAGAAAGAATTGGTACCAATCCTCCTCAAACTCTTCAAAAAAAATTGAAGTGGAGGGAAAGCTACCTAATTCATTCTATGAAGCCAATTCACCCTAATACCAAAACCAGACAAAGATACTACAAGAAAAGAAAATTACAAACCAATCTAATAAATATAGATGCAAAAATCCTCAACAAAATACTTACAAATAGAATCCAGCAGCATAGTAAAAGAATTATACATTATGACCAAGTGGGATTTATTCCAGACATATAAGGATAGTTCAACATGAGAAAATCAATTAATGTAATACACCATATCAAAAAACCAAAGCAGAAAAATCATGATTACCTCGATTGATGGAGAAAAGGCATTTTATAAAATTCAACATCCTTTCTTGGTGAAAACACATCAAAAGATTGGAATAGAAGGGAACTTCCTCAACATGATAAAGGGGATATATGGAAAATCTCCAGCTTACATCACACTCAATGGGGAAAGACTGAAAGCTTTCCCTCTAAGATTAGGAACAAGATAAAGCTGCCTACTGTCATGACTGCTATTCAACATCATGCTGCTGGAAGTTCTAGCTAGAGCAATTAGACAAGAAAAAGAAATAAAAGGCATCCAAATTGGAAAGGAAGAAATGAAACTCTCACTGTTTGCAGATGACATAATACCATGCACCAAAAATTCAAAAAAAATCTACACCAAAGCTAATAGAGCTAATAAATGAATACAACAAAGTGGCAGGGAACAAGATCATCAACAAAAAATCAGTAGTATTTCTATTCACTAGTAATGAGCAACCTGAGGAGGAAATCAAGAAAAAAATTCCATTCACAATAGCAACCAAAAGATTCAAATATTTAGGAATAATTTAACTAAGGATACAAAAGTCTTATACTGGGCAGGCCATGGTGGCTCAGGGGCAGAGTTCTTGCCTGCCATGCCAAAGACCTGGGTTTGATTCCTAGTGCCTGCCCATGTAAAAACAAACAAACAAAAAAGTCCTATACAAAGAAAACTATAAAAAAAATTGCTAAAATAAATCACGGAAGACCTAAATAAATTGAAGGGCATACATGTTCATGGACTGGAAGACTAAATATACTTAAGACATCAATTCTACTCAAAGTGATTTATAGAGTCAATGCAATACCAATTAAAATCCCAAAAACTTACCTTGCAGAAATAAAAAAAAAATAACCAAATTTATTTGGAAGGGAAGGTACCCCAAATGCCTAAAAATATCTTGAGAAAGAAAAATTACAGAGGAGGTCTCAAACTATCTGACTTTAAAGCATATTTTGAAGCTATGGTGGTCAAAATAGCATGGTACTGGCATAGAGACAGATATACTGACCAACGGAATTGAATAGCATGTTCAGAGATAGACCCTCTCATCTATAGACAATCGATCTTTGATAAGGTGGTTAAGTCAACCCACCTGGGACAGAGCAGCCTCTTCAATAAATCGTGCTTGGAGAACTGCATATCCATACGCAAAAGAATGAAAGAGGATCCATATCTCACACCATACACAAAAATGAACTAAAATGGATCAAAGACCTAAACATTAGCACTAAGAACTTTCAGAAGAAAATGTAGAGAAATATCTTATAAACTTGTAATAGGAAGTGGTTTCCTAGACTTTACACCCAAAACATGAACACTGAAGAAAGAAATAGATAAATGGGAACTCCTCAAAATTAAACACCTTTCTGCATCAAAGAACTTCATCAAGAAAGAAAGAAGGCAGCCTATGCGATGTGAGACAATATTTGGAAATGACATATCAGATAAGGGTTTAGTAACCAGAATATATAAAGAGATTCCTTAACTCAACAACAAAAAGACAAACAACTCAGTTAAAAAATGGGCAAAAGACATCAACAGACACTTCTCAGAAGAGGAAATACAAATGGCTAAAAGGCACATGAAAAGACAGATTCACTGGCTATAAGGAAATGCAAATCTAAACCACAATGAGATTCACTGGCTATAGGGAAATGCAAATCCAGCTTCACTGGCTATAGGGAAATGCAAATCTAAACCACAATGAGATTCATTTGACACCCACTAGAATGGCCATTATAAAAAAAAAACCAAAAAAACAAAAAACCCAGAAAATGACAAGTTCTGGAGAGCATGTGGAGAAAGAGTCACACTTATCCACTGTTGGTGGATTGGTAGGAATGTAAAATGATACAACTGCTATGGAAATTGTCTGGCAGTTCCTCAGGAAGCTAAGTATGGAATTGCCATACGATCCAGCAATACCATCACAGGGTATATATTCAGAAGACCTGAGGCAAGGACATAAACAGACATTTGCGTACTAATGTTTACAGCAGCATTATTTATGACTGCCAAGAGGTGCAAACAACCCAAATGTCCATCAATGGATAACTGGCTAAACAAGCTGTGGTATATACATATAATGGAATATTACACAGCTGTAAGACAGAATAAAGTCATGATGCATGCAACAACAACATGAATGAACCCTTAAGACATTATGCTGAGTGAAATTAGCCAGAAACAAATGGACAAATACTGTATGGCCTCACTAACATCAACTAAAATTAATGAATGAACTCAGAGAATTGAAATTAAGAACATAGGTTATCAGGAGATAGAAATAGGGTAGAGGTTGGACAATTGGTGCTGAAGGAATATAGATTGTGCGACAGGATTGACTGTAAAAATTCAGAAATGGATAGTACAATATTACTTGATTGTAGCACAATAATATAAGTACACTGAATGAAGCTGGATGTGAGTATGATTGAGGGAGAAGGGCTGGGGCCACGTATGAAACCAGAAGGAAAGAAAGAAGATAATAACTAAGACGTTATAATTTAGGAGAGCCTAGAAGGAACAATTATGGTGATTAAATGTACAAATTAAAAAGTGTTTTTGCATGAGAGAGAACAAATGAATGTCAATATTGCAGGGTGTTGGAAATAGACGTATATGGGGGGAAAAGTGCAACCAGTGTAAGCTAGGGTCTATAGTCAACAGTAACACTGTCCTACGCTTCCACTGAATGTAACAAAGGCATTATGCTAAACCTAAATGACAACAGGGTGGGGGCATGGGGAAGGTGTATGGATTCTTTGTGGAAGAAAAGGAAATGTCTTCATATAGATTATGGTGATGAAGGCATGTCTATGCACTTAGGTTGGACTGTATGATGTATGAATAAAACTGTCTAAAAATGAACAGAGAGAAACAAGTGCTTGAGAAAATGAAGAGAAAGAGATGTACCTATTCACTGAAAATGAGGAGAAAGAGACGTACCTATTCACTGTTGACAGGGAAGCCGAGAGGTGTAGCCTCTCACAGAGCAGGTGGCGGTTCCACAGGAGGCTAGGGATGGGGATGCCATATGATCCGGAAACCCCATTGCTCAGTATATACCCAGAGGAACTGAGTGTGGGGAGAAAATGGACATATGCACACTGCTGTTTATGGCAGCAGTGTTTGAGTTCCACAATGGATGGAGGTGGCCTAAGGGTACAATAACAGAGGAATAGAAGGGGGAACTATGGTATAGACATACAATGGACTACTGATCAGCCACAAGAAGGAATGAAGTTGTGAGGAATGCACCTAGGTGTATGAACCTTAAAGACTATATTGAATGAAATGTCAGGAACAAATAGACAAATATTATCATGCCTCAATCATATGGGCTAACTATAATAGAAAAACTCGATTAGAACTGAAGTAGAGAACTTAGGTTATTAGGTTGGGGCTTATATAAAGGGTCCTAGATTGTAAGCTTTTACAGCAGTCACACATATTTAGGAGGTCTAACTGTTATTCCTAAATTCTGAAATACAGTACTGTTTATTTAGAATCTGGTTGATCCCAGAAACCTTGAATATTTATAAGACACCTGAGACTCAGAGTATACCTGTTTGAAAGGATTATGTGCCCTAGAAAAGCCATATTTTAATCCTGATCCATTGTGGAGGCAGCTGTTTCTTCTAATCTCTATTCAGTACTACAGGATGGAGTCTTTCATTTAGATTATCTCCACAGAGATGTGACCTCACTCAATTATGGGTACTAACCTTTCATAACAGGGAGATGTGACTCCACCCATTCCATTTGGGTCTTGATTAGTTTATTGGAATCCTTTAAAAGGGGAAATATTTTGGAGAGAGTCCTTTTTAGAGCCATGAGAACCCACACAGTGAGACCTTTGGAAAATGTCCCTGGGGAGAGTCATAAGACAAGAAGCCTGGAGAGAAAGCTAACAGATATTGCAGTGTTCACCATGTGCCTTTTCAGTTGAGAGAGAAACCCTGAACTTCATCGGCCTTTCTTGAGTGATGGTAACCCCTTGTTGGTGCCTTAATTTGGACATTTTCACAGTCTTGCTTAAGTTGAGACATTTTCACAGCCTTAGAACAGTAAACCTTAAACTTAATAAATTCCCTTTTAGAAGCTGGTGTATTGCATTCCGGCAGTTAGCAAGCTAGAACACAGAGTTAGAGCTCTGAAGGTATGAAAGTCAGCAATACCCCATACAGGAATTGCTTAAAAAGTTGAAAAAGTGATCAATGATTTTGAGCACAGATATGAAAGAAGCTGATCTGGATAGGACTAAGGCAAATCAGTATACAGCGTAAAGGATGACATCATTCATATTTTAAACTTCAACTTCTGTTGTCAGCCCAAAGAGAAAGATGTTCATTTGGTGCAAAATTTATATTTTGGGTAGCAAATTTCCTAATTTAATTGTATGGTCAGTTTAGTTCAACATCATAAGTACATGGAATCTTTTTTTCTCTCCCCATAATTTTTTTTTAAATACAAAAAAACACCCAACAAACACAAACATTCGTTAACTTTTGATCATTCTGTTCTATATATATAATCAGTAGTTGACAATATCATCACATAATTGCATATTCATCATCATGATCATTTCCTGGAACATTTCCATCTATTCAGAAAAAGAAATAAGAAGAAACAGAAAAAAATTCATACATACCATATCCCCCCCAGTCCCCCTCACCAATCACCAGCATTCCAATCTAAATTTATTTTAACATTTGTTCCCCCCATTATTCATCTCTATTCCATATGTCTTACTTGTCTTTTGATAAAGTAGATAAGAGCATCAGACACAAGGATTTCACAATCACACAATCACAGTGTGAAAACTATACCATTATACAATCATCTTCAAGAAACCTGGCTACTGGAACACAGCTCCGCATTTTCAGGCAGTTCCCTCCAGCCTCTCCACTACATCTTGACTAACAAGGTATTATCTATTTAATACATAAGAATAACCTCCAGGATAACTTCTCGACTCTGTTTGGAATCTCTCGGCCATTGACACTTTATTTGTCTCATTTCACTTTTCCCACTTTTGGTCAAGAAGGTTTTCTCAACCCCTTGATGCTGAGTCTCAACTCATTCTAGGGTTTTTCTCAATCCCTTGATGCTGAGTCTCAGCTCATTCCAGGATTTCTGTCCCACGTTGCTAGGAAGGTCCACACCCCTGGGAGTCATGTCCCACGAAGACAGGGGGAGGAGTGATGAGTTTACTTGTGTTGGCTGGATAGAGAGGCCACATCTGAGCAACAAAAAAGGTTCTCTTGGGGAGTGACTCTCAGGCCTAATTTTAAGTAGGCTTGACCAATCCTTGTGGGGTTAAGTTTCATATGAACAAACCCCAAGATTGGAGGCTCAGCCTATAGCTTTGATTGTCCACACTGCTTGTGAGAATATCAAGAATTCAACTAGGGGAAGTTGAATTTTCCCCCTTTCTCATCATTCCCCAAAGGGCACTTTGCAAATACTTTTTTATTCACCATTCAAATCACTGTGGGATTTATGGGGGCATCTCTCTGGACAAACCAACAAAATCTCAGGTCCTATTCAAGTTCCATGTACTTATGATGTTCAATTAAGCTGTCTACATAAGTTATCATAGGAAATGCACTAGCCAAAATATAAATTTTGTTCCAAATAAACATTTTTTGCTTTAGTCTCACACATAAGGTAAAATTTTAAAGTATTAATTACCACCTGTTTTCAACACCCTGCAGTAATGACATTCGTTTGTTTTTCCTCATGCAAAAACATTTTTAAACTTTACTACATGGAATCTTGAATAGGGCGTGAGATTTTGTTGGTTTGCCCAGGTTAGTGTGATACCCTGATATATTCCAGAGTAATTTAGCCAGAGAATAAAGAAGCATTTTCAAAGTCTCCATGGAGGACTGCAGAGAAAGGAGGAAATAGTCAGCTTTCCCATCTAAGGAATTCCTGATATTCTCACAAGCAGTACAGACAACTAAATCAATAGGCCAAGCCCTCAAACTTGGGATTTACCCCTAAGAAACTTATTCCTGCAAAGGACAGGCTAAGCCTACTTAAAATTATGCCTAAAAGTTACCTCAGAAGCCTCTGAGCCTTCATCTGAGAAGATGAAGATGTGGCCTCTCTCTCTAAGCCAACTCAGCAGGTGAATTCACTGCCTTACCTTCTACGTGGGACACAAGTGCAAATCTCCCTGGCAACATGGGACAGAAATCCTGGACTGAGCTGGGACTCAGAATCAAGGAAATGAGAAAACTTTCTCTCTCTTTTTTTTTTTTCTCATGGGCAGGCACCGGGAAACGAACCCTGGTCCTCTGGCATGGCAGGCGAGCACTCTTGCCTGCTGAGACACCATGGCCTGCCCAAGAAAGCTTTCTTGACCAAAAGGGGTAAGAGAGAAATGAGATAAAATAAAGTTTCAATGGCTGAGAGGTTTCAGAGTTGAGAGGTTATCCTGGAAATTATTCTTATGTATTAAACAGATATCCTTTTTCAGTTATGGTGTATTGGAGTGGCTGGAGGGAAGTACCTGAAGCTGTTGAACTGTGTTCCAGGAGCCTTGATTCTTGAGAACTATTCTATAAAGATATAATTTTCTCAATGTGACTATATGATTGTGAAAACCTTGTGTCTAATGCTCTTTTTATACAAGGTATGGACAGATGAGTAAAAAAACATGGATAAATAAATAAATAATAGAGAGGACAAAGGGTAAAATAAATTGGGTAGCTGAAAATACTAGTAGTCAATGAGACAGAGGGGTAAGGGGTATGTATTTATGAGTTTTTCCTTTTTTATTTTTATTTCTTTTTCTGGAGTGACGCAAACATTCAAAAAAAATGATCATGGTGATGAATATACAACTATGTGATGGTACTATGAGCTATGGATTGAACACCATGTACGGAACGTATGTGTTTTTTCATGAAGATTTCTCAACAAAAATATATTTTTTTAAATGCAGCCATGTAGCCAAATGATAATGATGCAAAATGTCCAGTGGATTTAGCAACAAGGAGTTGCAGAAGACTGAGTTGTAGGAAAAGAATATGGATCACAACAGTCAAAGACTGAACAATAACTAAAGAAGTGAAGGCAAGGAATGAAACACAAGGCTTTCAAGAAGTTTGGCCACAGAGGGAAGAAATGGCTAAAGAAATATTATATTTCTCCTTTTCAGTTTTTATAAAAATCATACTCAGTAAAGTAAGGACTATAATTCACCTATAAGGAGATATAACAATCATTATATAATTTCTTTTGAATATTAAGGACAATTCATAGACTGCACATCACTGTAACCATTAATCAATTTTATTAAGCGTCTCTTCAGGGAAGCTTTAAATTAATAAGACATTAAAAAGACATGAGTTGCATAGCTGAAATATTTGTGTAGGCTCAAGGCCAGATCCAAGAATAGAAAACTAATGGAGGCCTAAGGGAAATATCAGTCAAATTTCTACTTGAATGACTAACACAAACAAAATTAAAATGGTGACTGACTCATAGTCACCTGATTAAAGAAGTTACAAAAAGTAGAATGCTAAAGTGATTATATATTATTTCCCCAGAATCCCTTCCTTTAAAGAATTCCTCTTCACCTTTGGGGTTATATAGACTAACTCTATCCACAGTGATTGGTCAAAAAAAATGGGCCTAAAATCAAAGCAAAGACAATTGGAACACCTCATGAAATTTTTTTGTATGAATAGCAGATGTATAATCTGTCTTCCTCTGAACTTCTGAACTGTAAAATGGACAGATGCCCAGAGCTGCTGTTGGTAATCTTGCCCTCCATTTGGAAAGTGTGTGCCTGAGAATGAGATCAAAACAGTGGAAAGCAGAGCCAAGGGACGGAAAGCCAGAGTCTGATGAACAATGTTTATCCCCTGGAACCAGCTACAACTGAAGTAAAAAAATTTACAGTTTTCAGTTGTACAAACACATTAGCACAAACGGATTTGCCATTTACAACTAAAACAATCATGACTGTTTCAAACATCTATTTTCCAATATGTTAGGTAAACTACTTTGCTTATAATAACAATAAAATAAAATAAAAATATTTTTTTAAAAAAAATAAAAATAAAAATCATATCCATAATGGGCTTCTTAAAAATGTATGCCTTCTTTATTTCCATTCTTAAACCAGTAATATTCAGAAATTTGAATTCTGCATCAGATACTCTTCATAAACACAAATAGAAATTTAGAAATCATTGTATTGTTATTATAATAGATACCAACAATAAATTATAACAGATTAATTAACAGTTTTGAGTTAAAACAAGTCAAACAGAAGTAAGTCAGCCCATGTTAGTGAAAGGATCCATAGCAGTTTACACCTGACACTGAATAGAGGCAGGTTCCAGCCTAATGAGAAACTTACACATAATAAGGTATTCTTAGAGCCACTGTAATATATCAAATGATACCTTATTAATGCCAGAGACTGCAGAGGAAAAAAATATTAACAAGAACAAATCAGACCAGCACAGTAAATTTCCAACCTATAATAAATTTTCTAACCATAGACTCACCCTCAGAGAAATCTGATGCAGGTGACTCTTTCCTCCTGACAGGAGGCCAGTTTGGCATGGGAAAATCTGGCTGGAGTCCATAATAACTAAGAAGACCCTCCTTAGGGGGAAAAAGGCACCATACGGCAGAGAAAGAAACAAGAAAACAAGAACTGGAAAATTCTGATCTGGGTAACAAAACCTAAGCTAGAGGTCCAGAATAAGCTGAATTGAATGTCAAGGAAGAGATAGACAACAAAGTCATCCAGCAAAAAAACTTAGGTAAAAAAAGTGAAAACAATCTCCAGAATAAACTAATTAAAGTAATTAAATGCTTAGACACCAGCAAAAAATAACAAACCATACTAGGAAAATCAAAGATATGGCCCAGTCAAAGGAATAAACCAACAATTCAAATGAGATACAGGAGTTGAAACAATTCAGAATGTTCAAACAGACATGGAGATCTCACCAGAAATCAAAGCAGCAAATTAAGGGATGATATAAAGAAGACAAGGAATGAACAAAAAGAAGACATCAAAAGTTTGAAAATACAAATCACAGAACTTATGGGAATGAAAGCTACAGTAGAAGAGATGAAAAAAAACAATGGAAACCTACAATGCCAGATTTCAAGAGGCAGAACATAGGATTAGTGAACTGGAGGACAGGACATCTGAAATCTGACAAGCAAAAGAAAATATAGGGAAAATAATGGAAAAATATGAGCAGGGACTCAGGGAATTGAGTGACAACATGAAGCACATGAATATATGTGTTGTGGATGTCCCAGAAGGAGAAGAGAAGGGAAACAGAGGAGAAAAACTAAGGGAGGAAATAATCACTAAAAATTTCACAACTCTTATGAAAGACATAATATTACAGATCGAAGAAGTGTAGCATGCCCAAACAGAATACATCCAGGGCGGGCCACAGTGGCTCAGCAGGCAAGAATGCTTGCCTGCCATGCCAGAGGACCCGGGTTCGATTCCCGGTGCCTGCTCACGTTAAAAAAAAAAAAAGAATACATCCAAATAGATATACTCCAAGACTCTTACTTATCAGAATGTCAGACGTCAAAGAGAAAGAGAGAATCTTGAAAGCAGCAAGAGAAAAGCAATCCATCACAAACAAGGGAAGCCCAATAAGACTATGTGCACATTTCTCAGCAGAAACCATGGAGGTGAGAAGACAGTTGGATGATACATTTAAATTACTAAGAGAGAAAAACTATCAACCAAGAATTCCATATCCAGCAAAACTGTCCCTCAAAAGTGAGGGCGACCAAGGGATCTTTCCCTGGATACCTTTGATTGGATATTTCTATAGACTTGTTTTAATTGGGACATTTTCTCGGCCTTAGAACTATAAACTAGCAACTTATTAAATTCCTCTTTTTAAAGCCAAAAAAAAAAAAATAGGGCGAAATTAAAATATTTTCAGACAAAAAAAATCACTGAGAGAACTTGTGATCAAGAGACTGGTTCTACAAGAAATACTAAAGGGAGCACTAGAGACAGATATGAAAAGACAGGAGGGAGAGAGGTGTGGAGAAGAGTGTACAAAGAAGACTATCAGTAAAGGTAAAAAGAAGGAAACTTAGATATGACATATAAAATCCAAAAGGAAAAATGGTAGAAGAAAGTACTGCCCGTACAGTAATAATATGCAATGTTAATGGATTAAAACTCCCAATCAAAAGACACAGACTGGCAGAATGGATTAAAAAACAGGACACATCTATATGCTGTCTACAGGAAATGCATCTTAGATACAAGTATAAACATAGGTTGAAAGTGAAAGGTTGGGAAAAGATATTTCATGCAAATAACAATCATAAAAGAGCAGGAGTAGCTATACTAATATCCAACAAATTAGACTTCAAATGTAAAACAGTTAAAAGAGACAAAGAAGGACACTATATATTGATAAAAGGAACAATTCAATAGGAAGACATGACAATCATGAATATTTATTCACTGAACCAGAATGCCGCAAAATAAACATGAGGCAAACACTGAAAAGAGAAAAAGACATATCTACCATAATACTTGGAGACTTCAATTCCCCACTCTCATCAAATGGACAGAACATCTATCCAGACAGAGGATCAATAAAGAAACAGAGAATTTGAATAACACAATAAATGAGCTAGACTTAACAGACATTTATACAATATTACATGCCACAACCGCATGATATACCTTTTTCTCAAGTGCTCTTCGATCATTCTCAAGGACAGACCATATGCTGGGTCACAAAGCAAGTCTCAAGAAATTTAAAAAGATTGAAATTATACAAACATTTTCTCAGATCATAAAGGAATGAAGTTGGAAATCAGTTATAGGCAAAGTGCCAAAAAATTCACAAATATACGGAGGCTCAACAACATACTCTCAAACAACCAATGGGTCAAGGAAGAAATTACAAGAGGAATCAGTAAATATCTCGAGACAAATGAAAATGAAAACATGACATATCAAAATTTATGGGATGCAGCAAAGGCAGTGCTAAGAGGGAAATTTATTGCCCTAAATCCCCATAACAAAAAAAAAGAAAGAGCAAAAATCAAGGAACTAACTATCCACTTGGAAGAACTAGAGAAAGAATGGCAAACTAATCCCAAAGCAAACAAAAGGAAAGAAATACTGAAGATTAGAGCAGAAATAAATGAAACTGAGAACATGAAAATATGAAATCGAGAAAATCAACAAAACCAGAGGTTGGTTCTATGAGAAAATCAGTAAGATTGATGGACCCTTAGCAAGGTTGACAAAAAGAAGAGAGAGGATTCAAGTGAATAAAATCAGAAATGGAAGAGGAGACATAACTATTGACTCCACAGAAATAAAGGAAGTAATGAGAGGATACTATGAACAACTTTATGCTAATAAACTCAACAATGTAGATGAAATGGACAACTTCCTAGAAAGGCATGAACAACCAACACTGACTCGAGAAGAAATAGATGACCTCAACAAACCAATCACAAGTAAAGAAACAGAATCAGTCATTAAGAAACTCCCCAAAAAGAAAAGTCCAGGACCACATGGTTTCACATGTGAACTCTACCAAACATTCAAGAAAGAATTAGTACCAATCTTGCTGGAAATCTTCAAAAAAAATTGAAGAGGAGGGAAAGCTGCCTAACTCATTCTATGACACCAACATCACCCTCATACCAAAACCAGACAAAGATATTACAAAAAAAGAAAACTACAGACCAATATCTTTGACGAATATAGATACAAAAATCCTTAACAAATTCTTGCAAATCGAATCCAATAGCATAGTAAAAGAATTATACAGCATGACCAAATATGATTCATCCCAGGTGTGCAAGGACAGTTCAACATAAGAAAATCAATTAATGTAGTACACCATATCAACAAATCAAAGCAGAAAAAACATATGATCATCTCGATTGATGCAGAAAAGGCATTTGACAAAAGTCAACATCCTTTCCTGTTGAAAACACTTCAATAGGAATAGAAGGGAACTTCCTCAACATGATAAAAAAGAGAACATACGAAAAACCCACAGCTAACATCATCCTCAATGGGGAAAAACTGAAAACTTTCCTCCTAGGATTAGGAAAAAGACAAGATATCCACTATCACCACTGTTATTTAACATTGTGTTGGAAGTTCTAGCCAGAGCAATTAGACAAGAAAAAGAAATACAAGGCATCAAAATTGGAAAGGAAGAAGTAAAACTCTCACTGTTTGCAGATGATATGATACTATATGTCATAAATCCTGAAAGACTGACAAGAAAACTACTAGAGCTAATAAATAAGTACAGCAAAGTGGCAAGATACAAGATCAACACTCAAAAATCTGTAGTGTTCCTATACATTTGTAATGAACAATCTGAGGGGGAAATCATGAAAACACTTCCAATTACAATTGCAACCAAAAGAATAAAATATTTAGAAATAAATTTACCTAAAGAAACAAAAGACCTATACAGAGAAAACTATAAGAAATTGTTAAAAGAAATCACAGAAGACATAAATAAATGAAAGGGCATACCGTGTTCATGGATTGGAAGACTAAATATAGTTAAGATGTCAATTCTATCTAAATTGATTTACAAATCCAATGCAATACCAATTAAAATCCCCAAAACTTACTTTTCAGAAACAGAAAAACCAATAACCAAATTTATCTAGAAGGACAGGGTGCCCCAAATGGCTAAAAGTATCCTGAGAAAGAAAAAATGAAGTCGGAGGTCTCACACTACCTAACTTTAAGGTGTATTACGAAGCTACAGTGGTCAAAACAGCATGGTACTGGCATAAAGAGAGATATACTGACCAATGGAATCCAATAGAGTGCTCAGATATAGACCCTCTCATCTATGGACAATTGATCTTTGATAAGGCAGTCAAGCCAACTCACCTGGGACAGAACAGTCTCTTTAATAAATGGTACCTAGATAACTGGATATCCACATGCAAAAGAATGAAAGAGGACCATATTTTACACCCTATACAAAAATTAACTCAAAATGGATCACAGACCTAAACATTAGATCTAAGACCATAAAACTGTTACAAGAAAATGTAGGGAAATATCTGATAAATCTTATAATAGGAGATGGTTTCCTAGACCTTACATCCAAAGCACAAGCACCAAGGAAATAAATAAATAAATGGTAACTCCTCAAAATTAAACACTTTTGTGCATCAAAGAACTTCATCAAGAAAGTGGAAAGACAGCCTACACAGTGGGAGACAATATTTAGAAACGATATATCAGATAAAGGCCTAGTATTCAGAATATATAAAGAGACTGTTCAACTCAACAATAAAGACAGACAACCCAATTCCAAATAGGCAAAACACTTGAGCAGACAATTCTCAGAAGAGGAAATACAAATGGCCAAAAGACAAATGAAAAGATGCTCAATTTCCCTGGCTATTAGGGAAACACAAATCAAAACCACAATGAGATATCACTCACACCCACCAGAATGGCCATTATCAATAAAATAGAAAACGACAAGTGCTGAAAAGGATGTGGAAAAAAAGCCACACTTATCCACCGTTGGTGGGAATGTCAAATAGTACAACTGCTGTGGAAGGCAGTTTGGCGGTTCCTCAGGAAGCTAAGTATAGAATTGCCATATGACCCGGCAATACCACTGCCAGGTATCTATTCAGAGGTCATGAGGGCAAAAACACAAATGGACATTTGCACACCAATGTTTATAGCAGCATTATTTACAATTGCCAAGAGACGGAAACAGCCCAAATGTCCATCAACAGAGGAGTGGCTAAACAAGCTGTGGTATATACATACAATGGAATATTATGCAGCTGTAAGACAGAATAAAGTTATGAGGTATGTAACAACATGGATGGACCCTAAGGACATTATGCTGAGTGAGATTAGCCAGAAACAAAAGGACAAATACTGCATGGTCTCACTGATATGAACTAACATTAATGAATGAACTTGGATAATTTCAGTTAAGAACAGAGGTCATCAGGAAATAAAAATAGGGTAGATATTGGGTAATCAGAACTAAAGGGATACAGATTGTGCAAAGGGACTGATTCTAAAAACTCAGAAATGGATAGCAGAATACCACCTAACTGTAATACAATAATGTTAGAACACTGAATGAAGTTAAATATGAGAATGACAGAGGGAGGAGCCTGAGGACACAAATGAAATCAGAAGGGAAGATAGATGATAAAGACTGAGATGGTATAATCTAGGAATGCCTAGAATGTATAATGATAGTGACTAAAGGTACAAATTTAAAAATGTTTTGCCTGAGGAAGAACAAAGGAATGTTAATAATTCAGTGTATTGAAAACAGATGGCAATTAATCTTTTAAAACTTTAACTTAAGCGTGAGACTAAAGCAAAACATGTTTATTCAGCACAAAATTTATATTTCGACTAGTGCATTTCTTAATATAACTTATGCAGACAGCTTAATTGAACACCATAAGTATGTGGAACCTTGAGTAGGGCATGAGAGCTTGTAGGTTTGTCTAGAGTGATGCCTTGATAAATTCCAGAAGGATTTGAACAGTGAATAAAAAAGTATTTGCAAAGTCCCCTTGGGGGAAAGGTGAGAAAGGGGGGAATTTAACTTCCACAAGTGGAGAATTCTTGATATTCTCACAAGCAGTGGGGACAACAAAAGCAATAGGCTGAGCCCCCAATCTTGGGGTTTGCTCATATGAAACTTAACCAGGCAAAGGATAGGCTAAGCCTACTTAAAATTAAGTCTAAGAACCACCCCCAAGAGAACCTCTTTTGCTGCTCAGATGTGGTCTCTCTCTCTCAGCCAACACGACAAGCAAACTCACTGCCCTCCCCCTTTCCACATGGGACATGACTTCCAGAGGTGTGGACCTTCCTTGCAATGTGGGACAGAAAATCTAGAATGAGCTGGGACTCAGCACCAAGGGATTGAGAAAACCTTCTCAACCAAAAGGGGGAAAGAGAAATGAGACAAAATAAAGTGACAATGGCTGAGAGATTCCAAACAGAGTCAAGAGGTTATTCTGGAGGTTATTGTTACACATTAAATATATTATCACCTTCTTAGTTAAGGGGTAACAGAGAGTCTGGAGGGAACTGCCTGAAAATGTAGAGTTCTGTTTCAGTAGTCATGTTTCTTGAGGATGACTGTATAATGACATAGCTTTCGCAGTGTGACTGTGTGGTTGTGGAAAAAAACGTATTGTTTAATGATAGCAAATTTCCATTTAAATAACACGATAGAATAAATTTGAGCATCTAGAATCAAAGTAGTATTCTTTTCACTAAATTCCCACTTTATTAACCCTTATTTTAAAAAAACTAGCCTTTTTTTCTTTTTTTAAAATAACTTAAAATGATAAAAAGATGTATGTGTTTATGGAAACACATTTCAAACTGTAGAAAGTAAAAGGGAGCTCTTGCTTCTGACGAGGTTATCCCAGGCCACCTTCCCAGAGGTAAAACTTGCAAATGCAAATGTGTGTGTAAGTGTGTATATACGTGAATACTTTAGAATTCTGTTCTGTGGTTTGATATTTGTGTTCCATTGCACTATTAGTGACTATATGGTGTCATTATATCATACTTGATTTAGTCTTCGTCCCGTGGATGCATGTTTAGGCTGTTACAATTCCAGTGTTGTTGTTTGCCATTATAAACACCACTCTAATAAATATCTCTTGAATATTACAAAAAAAATTTTTTTTAAGTTCTAAAGGACTAGGAAGTTTGTCGCGACAGCTGAGGGTACTGCTGTGTTCTCCTGGTCTGTAAGGCTATCTCCATGGGAGTTGTCTCTTACATTGAACAACTCATACTCTTTTTCCAGTGTTTGTTGACATTTCCCGATCAATCTCTCAATCGTCATCCTTGTGGGAACCAGGCAAATACAGCTCCCACCTGGGGAAAGAAATTATTCTTAAAAATATTATGAAATAGAAAACATTTGGCAAGATACTTACAAGATTTTCCATATCCGTGCGAGCCAACATGTAGGTTCTAATATTACTGTTCTGGTGGAGTAATGTATACAAGAGGAGGGTTGCATGATCAGATGTCTGCTGTTCACATAAAGCTGTGTACAAACTGTTAAAGTTAATTTGGAAAGCATGTGGAACTGAAGAGGGGAAAGGACTGTTATCTGAAATACAAAAAAATAAGTACAAAAATGTAAAAAGATAACAGCAGTATCTTCTGAATTTTGCCTTATATAAGTAACAAAAGCATTGTTAAAGTAACGTTTACAATTCAATTCCCATTAATTTTATTTAAAGTCACTACATTTCAGATGTTTACAATATAACTTATAATTTAAATTTCAGTTAAGAAAGAATTAACTAAATCACATAGTTTGACTTCATCAGTATTTTTCACATTAATATAACTGAACTAAGTCTGCTATAAGATCATGAACTTAAATAAACAGATCTACAGATCCAGGCAAAAGGCTCTCTAACAGATCTCAAGTAATTGAGATGATCTGTTATCCAAAACTAAATACCCACCAATTATAAATAAAAGTATCTGAGACAAAGAATGCAAGTTTTCACAACAAACAGAAAATTCTCTTGCAAGACAGGGTTAAAAAGAAAAAACTGTTTTGAAGCAATATTAATTTTTTTCAAATGAATAATCACAGCTAAAGTTTTCAACAGTGTTATCAATTCATTTATAAAAAAACATGGCTAGAATAGCAAATTATAATTTAGCTAACTTTAAAATAATATAAAAGTATGTTCAACATTAGCCTCTGGAACGGACAAAATATATTAAATTGAAGACAACTATTAGAAAATTTCTCTCTCTATATATATTTTTGTTGTTGCATAAAAAATTTACATTTAATGAACTGCAATTATTAAAATAAATTTTTAAGTATAATGACTGGAATGATGAAAACATAAATCAAAACCACACTAAGAAAATTACTGATATTTCAGAACTGACATAGCCCTCTTATAACAGTAATTGGGTTTGCTTAGAAATTGAAGAAAGCAAGGATAAGAAGTCAAAAAGAAGAGAAAGTTCAGCTGACTCAGAGAAAGGCTAAATCTCATCAAATAAAACACTGGAATATGATAACAAAGTGCAGATATTTTAATGCGTTTTGAAAAGTAGACACCATGAATTTTTTAAAAAGACTTTAAAATGTTGAACCCCATACAAAGAACAGAAACTGCTTTAACATTTCCAACAGATGTGTTCTTATGGAAATGAGCTGTGCACCAACACACAAATCTTTAATAGCACAGTCCAATACCTGTCAGATTCTCCTTTCTAACCTTTACATGTGTGAGAAGAATACATCTAAAAATGTCACTTTCATTACACAGTGCCCTCACTTTACTTTCTACATTTGGGATATGAGTTATGTTTTAAATTCTAACCTGTATTTCTCGGATTTAAAAAAGAATATTTTTTGTGAGACTGACTTAATCGTTTTGCAAGTGATGGCAAGAGGAAATGGTACATACATATTGTGAGTACTCAAACATTATGGAATCTAAAGAAAATTCACTGGAGGATGATTTGGACACACTGTACTTTCCTTATAATGGAAGCAAGGTAACATATTCACTGTATTATACCTGATTCCAGATGGAATATATCTGTGATGTGTGTGCCGTTACAACATCTCTATATTATTAGTCAGTAAGTGCTATGAACCAGCCATCAGATGACAGCTTTTTAATGTCATTATTCTTCATTTAGTCCATACAACAACCATGTCATTACTCTCACCAGCTCTACAAAGGATGAAACAGAGGCTTGGGAAGATTAGGTAACCTTTCCAAGATCAGTCCTGAATGTTAACCCAGATCGATCTTTCTTACCACTACATTATACTGTTCCTATAATGACAGTAATAATTATTAAGTGCTCATTTAAGTCTATAAGGACATTGTGAAGGAGAGATTATCCCTGCTTTACAGATAAAAATACTAGGGCTGAAACAATAAAAATTAGGATATGAATTCAGGTTAGCCTGACCCTAAAACTAACGTTTTGAATCACTGTGCTGTAACTAACATCTCTCAAAAGATGGCTTTCCCAAGCAAGATTCAACCACACACTAACATTTGGCCTGAGCAGCAAAAGTAACAAAATAGCATATCTTAAATACTCACTATGTTGTAAAATCTGAGCTAATTATTTGAAAACCTTACCTTCCTTGATACTGATAAAATATTAAGTAGGTGATTTTATCCCCATTTTATACAAAAGTCATTGAGGCTCATTGAAATGAAATTGTCAAAGATCTCACAGCCGCTAAGTGAGAAAGTTATGGTGTGAACCCAGGTCTGCTTCACTTCAAAATTTGTTTGAGCCACATTGTTACCATGAAGAAGAGCAATAGGAACAGAAAAAATACTACGACATACATGGGTTTTCATTTTTTATCTATCATTTCGTTAGATACGCCTCCATTTTTCCAAATGATAAAATCAGAATTGGCAATGGGTCAACTAAATGCACCCTCAACTGCTATCTATACATGGCAAAGAGTTTCAAAAGCCTTAAAAATATTCCTACTCAATAGTTTTACTTCCTACCATCTTAATTATATTAATTTTTGAAAAATTAGCTAACGTGCTTTTATAGCCTAACTTTTTTTTGGAGAGGTTGTACAAAACTTCTGTATTTACAAAATGTCACAAAAGTGAATCCAACTGTCAATGCATATGCACACATCACTCACATCATCAAAAACAAAAAGTATTCTAATACTATAGAACAGTAAGATCACCAGCTTCACTGGCAGCTGTTAAGCACTAGGGCCACATAAGTTACACCAGAATGGGCAAATATTGCCCAAGTAAAATTCTATTGGTAAAGATGAAACAGGTTTAAGGCCATTCAAGTTCAAGCACACAGCCCCATCTGTTTGTGTTTGAAATATGTAATCTTTCTCCCAACCTGAGGTCTTAAACTCTGTTTTACAAAATCCAAAAGAAATCAATATAATAGAGGTTAAATTAAATAAGAGTAATGTACAAAGCTATAACTAAGATGAAGGAAAATCCAAAACATTAAAATTGTAAAATGTGAACTACCTGCTCATGATCTAATTAGGAGGTTAGCAAATTACAGTACGTAGGCCTATGTTCATCCATGTTGTCTGTCATATGCATTAGAAACCTCATTTCAGCCATCTGTTTTTGTAAATAAGGTTTTACTGTCACATTCATTTGTTGCATATTATCTATGGCTGCTTTTGTGCTACAATGGCAGGGTTAAGAAGCTGTTATACAGACCACAAAGTCATCTGCCCCTTTACAGAAAAAGTTTGTGGATTCCTGTTCTAGGTTTTAGTTCTACAAAACTCTAATTGTAATACAGACTTCAAATGAAAAATCTTCAGAAACTGTCATTTGAGGTTTTCAAGGTAATCCCTAACCCTAGCAGATGGGACAGGCTGAATCAAATTCAGGACATGCTGTTTTGGTTTTTCTGTAAGGAATATAAATTTAAGTGGATATAAAAGACCACAGCCTTCATCTAGGATTTACTTGGCCTTCCTTAGAATGAAGCAGAAAAACATAACTTTACTCTAAGCAGTGCAAAAATATCCAAATTGACTATCCTCTCCAAAGCTATAAGAGAACAAACCATATGGTGTAAACAATATCCTCTTTCCTCATTAAAAAATAATATTCAGAGAAAAAAAATACCACAAACCTTGTGTGTTCTTAAAGGACATAATGGCCTGTCTGTAGGGGTTTGGTGCCTCTGGCGCGTCCGTCAGGTTGGCCAACACCAGCAAGAGGAGGAGACTCTGGTTGGCCAGAGGTGAAGAAAGCTCTGGAGTAGCAGCTGCTTTGCTGCCCACACTGCCTAGTGTGAAAACAGTCCAGAGTCCAGCTTTGGAAGAAAACATACAGTTATGGCTAATAAGATGAATATATTTCTGCAAAATACTTTACACTTTTTATGTTTAAAAGTTTGAAACAACACCTTTTCTTTTTCTATTATGCAAGCAAAACAAAGTTCATTATTTCAAAATTCTCACATTACCCAAATATGTAAATTTTTAAAGACTATTCCCTATTCGAATAATTCCTCTTCCTGTAGGTAATCACTGTTAAGTTTCTTGTGTAACTTTCTAGATTTTTCTTTGCATATGATAATACATAATTTTAAGACAACTGCACATGCAACTTTATGCCAACTATGCTGGTTTGAATATGCTATGTAGCCCAGAAAAGCCTATGTTCCTTTATTTCAATCTTGTGGGGGCAGAACCTGTTGTTGGGTGGAACCTTTTGATTAGGTTGTTCCTATGGAGTTCTGACCCCACCCATTCAAGACAGGTCTTAATACCCTTGCTAGAGTCCTTTAAGAGAGCCCATAGAGTTTAAAGGAGCTATGAAAAAAAAATGCTCTAGGAGAAGCCAGAAAGACCCACAAAAGCTGAAAGAGACATTTGAAACCAAGCCGAGAGAGAAGGGCCACCAGACATTGCTATGTGCCTCCCCAAGTGACCAAGGAACTGGATGCCATCGGCCTTTCTTCAGTGAAGGTATTCTCCTGTTGATACCTTAATGTGGACATAAGCAAGATTTTGTGTCAAAAATGAAGAATAATTCATCACTAAAAAGCTATTAATTTATTTCTCTTAAAAAAATGAAGGAGGGCAATGTGACGGTGGCTCAGTGGTAGAATTCTCGCCTGCCATGTCGGAGACCTGGGTTCAATTCCTGGTGCCTGCCCATGCAAAAAAAGAGGAAAAGAAAGAAAAGAAGAAAAATGAAGGAGAAAAATAAGGTCATCTCAATAGTTGTCAAACTTTTTTTGATAAAATTTAAAATCTATTATTAACTTAAAGAAAAAATTTTTACAAACTATTAAGGGAAGAAAAACTCCTTGGTTTCTAAAGTCTATCAAACCAGAAATCCATAGAGGTCAAACATTGGAAGTATGACCATTAATATCATCAACATCAGCACTGTACTAGCAGAGCTCCAAGAAAAGACATTAAGGAATGAAAAAAAATTTTCATTTCATTTTGCAGGCAATATGATTATCCAGTTTGAACTACAAAGCCCAATACAGTAGCTATAGCCTCTTGTGGCTATTAAGCACTGGAAATTGGCTAGTCCAAACTGATTGTTAAGTATAAATATACACTGAATTCTGAATGCAATACCAAAAATAAGAATAACATAAAATATCTCTCACTATTTTTTATATTGATTACTTGCTGAAATGATATTTTGAGTATATTGGTTTATATAAAATCATCATTTTTCATCCATTTCTTTTTACTTATTAATATGGTGACTAGAAAATATGAAATTATATATGTGACTTGCATTTGTGGCCCACACTGTATTTATATAGGAGAGTGTTGCTCTAGAACATCAAAGAGAGTCAAGTAATACTATTAGAACAAATAGAAAATTTTGGCATTGTTCTATGGCTATCAGGTCAACATAAAAATCAATGGGTTCCATGTATATGAGCAATAAACAATTAGAAGACATATTTCATTTCAATCAAAACAACAAATTCAATAAAATATTTAGGGAAAAATATGAAAGAAATATGTAAGGCCTTTAGGTAGACAAACACAGAACTTGACTGATAGCCATACAAGAGATGAATTAAAATAAAAGCATGTTTCTAGACAAAAAGATCTCAACACTGGAAAAATGCCAAATATTCCCCTAAATTAATCTAAAAATCAATGTAATCCTTATCAAAATGCAAACTGGAATTTATGTGATATATTCTATAATACAGTATAATTAGGATATTGCTGGACAAAAAAACACAAGAAAAATTTTTTTAGAAAGACTAATAGGGAGTAATGCTCAATATTTTCATAATGCTATATTCAAGAAAAAGTATGATATCAGCAGATGAGTGGACAAATATCAATGAAACAGAAATCAGTTCAGAAATAGGACACATGGATTTGAGAATCAAGTTTATGATACCAGTGGCATTTCAAGTCATCAGTGAGAAAAAGGCAAACTTCTATAAATGCCCTTGGGACAAAAGAACTTACTCATTTTGCCAGTATATATTTATAGAAGTTTGCATATAAATAGAGTATAGAAGATTTCTTGATTACTTAAAAATTAAATTACTTTATATGATGAAAAATATCACAAAGTATAAGACAAGTAACAGATGAGAAAACAGTTACATCTATAACTAAAACTAATTTTTTTAAAGACCAATAGAAATCTGTAAGAGAAAAAATTACCAATCCAAAATAAAAATTTTATAAAATATATATTAAAATGATAATAAGATCATTCAGGCAAATATAAATTTTTTAATGTCTTATAACACCATTATTGGTGAAGCTATAGAAAATTACCAACACTGACTGAAGTAATACAGACTTATTGGAAGCAATTTGGCAGTTCTTGTTAAAATTAAAAACGTACATTCCCATCAACCCAACAATTCTTTATCATTATCTTACAGAATACTTGAACAGGTACATTAAAATGCCTTGTTAGGAATATTTATTCCAATACTGTTAATAATTGTCAAATAATAGAAACAACATAAATGTTTACCAATAGCAAACGATTATCTAAGATATGATTAATCCATACTATGGAATACAATATAAAGAAGTAGATGTTTATGTACTAACAAGGATATTTCTCTCACGTATACTGTTAAATGAAAAGAGCAAGTTGCAGGAAAATTGGGGTAAAAATTTTATAAATCACTTATATGTATATGTTTGTGCATGTATGTACATAAATACAAATTTTTACAACATTAAGGGTAAATTGCACAGCCTTTGGAGAATAGAATGTGATTGCAGGTAATTCAAGGAGACCTTTTGCTTTACATGTAGACCTTACATTTTTTACAATAAGAATATATTCATTTATTTCTTTAAAAATAAATGTAGGATGGGCCACAGTGGCTCAGCAGGCAGAGTTCACCTGCCATGCCAGAGACCCGGGTTTGACTCCCAGTACCTGACCAAGTGAAAAACAAACAAAATTAAATTAAAAAATAAATAAATAAAGGTAAAAGATTAGATTCCTGGTGCCTGCCCACAAACACACGCAAAAAACAAAAAAATACTGACGCCCCGCAGCAGCTGGCCCACCCGCCCCCCTCTCCCCTTTTTCTCTGCTGGCCCGGCGCGCGGCGCCCACGCCCCGCAGTAGCCGGCCCGCCCGCCGTCCTCTCCCCTCTTTGTCAGCCGGCCTGGCGCGCAGCGCCCACGCCCCGCAGCAACCGGCCCGAGGGCCCGGCATCTTCCCCCTCCTGCTCCGGTGGCTCTCTAACCACCACCGTGCCCTCTTCCGCCTTCACCGGCTCCTCCACCACCGGCCTCGACAGCCTTGCCACCCTCACCTTTCCTCCTCCAGAACAGCTACTGGGGGAGTGGAGACAATACAGAGCAGCTCCCGGAGCCACGATGGAGATCAAAGGGACGGCGAACCCCATCCTGGAACGGCTGACTGGGAGAACCAGATCCGGTGAGATCACCGAGGGGCGCGGGCTTTCCCGGGCGGGACGGCAAGCGGCCGGAGTCCCTCCCTTCCTCCTTCCCAGGCCAGCTGGCAGAATTGGGCAGGCGATCGCCTTGGGCGGCGGCGGGTGGCGCCCCCACCACGCGAGGCCCCCCGGAACAACTGATAGAGTTGGGTCAGAAATCCCCGGACTGCGGAGAACGGTGACCGGGGGGTCCCTTCCAAACACGTGACTCCCCGGTCCAGCTGGGAACACTGCACCCTCCCGGGCTGCGACAGTTGGCGCCCTCACGCCACGCTTGGTGCCCCGGGCCGACTAGGAAATTCGGTCAGGCGCTTTCACGTGCTGCGGCGGCTGGCGACCCTCCCCGCGTTCGGAACCCCGGGCCGGCTGGCACTCTTCCAAGACGCTTCAGCTGCCGAACCTCCCAAAGGACGAGAGTTTTTCAGAGTTAAAGGACCCACAGCAACTTTCACTGGTGGAACCCGTAGACAAACGTGTGCCACGAGCGCCACCTACTGGACAGGACAAGAAAAACAGAACCCAGAGATTTCACAGAAAAATCTTTCAACCTGTGGGGTCCAAAACCCAGGGAAATCTGACTAAATGCCCAGACGCCAGCAGAAGATAACGGATCATGCTCAGAAAATTGAAAATATGGCCCAGTCAAAGGAAAAAACCAATAGTTCAAATGAGATACAGGAGCTGAGACAACTAATGCTGAATATAAGAACAGAAATGGAAAAACTCTTCAAAAATGAAATCGATAAATTGAGGGAGGACATGAAGAAGACATGGGCTGATCAAAAAGAAGAAATAGAAAAACTGAAAAAACAAATCACAGAGCTTATGGAAGTGAAGGATAAAGCAGAAAAGATGGAAAAAACAATGGATACCTACAGTGATAGATTTAAAGAGACAGAAGATAGAATTAGTGATTTGGAGGATGGAACATCTGAATTCCAAAAAGAAACAGAAACTATCCAGAAAAGAATGGAAAAATTTGAACAGGATATCAGGGAACTCAAGGACAATGTGAATCGCACAAATATACGTGTTGTGGGTGTCCCAGAAGGAGAAGAGAAGGGAAAAGGAGGAGAAAAACTAATGGAAGAAATTATCACTGAAAATTTCCCAACTCTTATGAAAGACCTAAAATTACAGATCCAAGAAGTGCAGCGCACCCCAAAGAGATTAAACCCAAATAGGCGTTCCCCAAGACACTTACTAGTTAGGATGTCAGAGGTCAAAGAGAAAGAGAGGATCTTGAAAGCAGCGAGAGAGAAGCTCTTTCACACACAAGTGAAACCCAATAAGACTATGTGTAGATTTCTCAGAAGAAACCATGGACTCTAGAAGACAGTGGGATGATATATTTAAGTTACTAAAAGAGAAAAACTGCCAACCAAGACTCCTATATCCAGCAAAATTGTCCTTCAAAAATGAGGGAGAAATTAAAACATTCTCAGACAAAAAGTTACTGAGAGAATTTGTGACCAAGAGCCCAGCTCTGCAAGAAATACTAAAGGGAGCACTAGAGTCAGATACAAAAAGACAGAAGAGAGAGGCATGGAGAAGAGTGTAGAAAGAAGGAAAGTCAGACATGATATATATAATACAAAAGGCAAAATGGTAGAGGAAAATAGTATCCAAACAGTAATAACACTAAATGTTAATGGACTGAATTTCCCAATCAAAAGACATAGACTGGCAGAATGGATTAAAAAACAGGATCCTTCTATATGCTGTCTACAGGAAACACATCTCAGACCCAAAGATAAATATAGGTTGAAAGTAAAAAGTTGGGAAAAGATATTTCATGCAAATAACAACCAGAAAAGACCAGGAGTGGCTATACTAATATCCAACAAATTAGACTTCAAATGTAAAACAGTTAAAAGAGACAAAGAAGGACACTATATACTAATAAAAGGAACAATTAAACAAGAAGACATAACAATCATAAATATTTACGCACTGAACCAGAAGGCCCCAAAATACGTGAGGAATACACTGCAAACACAAAAGGGAAATAGACACATATACCATAATAGTTGGAGACTTCAATTCACCACTCTCATCAATGGACAGAACATCTAGACAGAGGATCAATAAAGAAATAGAGAATCTGAATATTACTATAAATGAGCTAGACTTAACAGACATTTATAGGACATTACATCCCACAACAGCAGGATACATCTTTTTTTCAAGTGCTCATGGAACATTCTCAAAGATAGACCATATGCTCGGTCACAAAGCAAGTCTTAACAAATTTAAAAAGATTGAAATCATACACAACACTTTCTCAGATCATAAAGGAATGAAGTTGGAAATCAATAATAGGCGGAGTGCCAGAAAAGTCACAAATACATGGAGGCTCAACAACACACTCTTAAACAACAAGTGGGTCAAAGAAGAAATTGCAAGAGAAATTAGTAAATACCTAGAGGCGAATGAAAATGAAAACACAATATATCAAAACTTATGGGATGCAGCAAAGGCAGTGCTAAGAGGGAAATTTATTGCCCTAAATGCCTATATCAGAAAAGAAGAAAAGGCAAAAATGCAGGAATTAACTGTCCACTTGGAAGAACTGGAGAAAGAACAGCAAACTAATCCCAAACCAAGCAAAAGGAAAGAAATAACAAAGATTAGAGCAGAAATAAATGAAATTGAAAACATGAACACAATAGAGGAAATCAATAAGACCAGAAGTTGGTTCTATGAGAAAATCAACAAGATTGATGGGCCCTTAGCAAGATTGACAAAAAGAAGAAGAGAGAGGATGCAAATAAATAAGATCAGAAATGGAAGAGGAGACATAACTACTGACCTCACAGAAATAAAGGAGGTAATAACAGGATACTATGAACAACTTTACGCTAATAAATACAACAATTTAGATGAAATGGACGGGTTCCTGGAAAAACATGAACAACCAACTTGGACTCAAGAAGAAATAGATGACCTCAACAAACCAATCACAAGTAAAGAAATTGAATTAGTCATTCAAAAGCTTCCTAAAAAGAAAACTCCAGGACCAGACGGCTTCACATGTGAATTCTATCAAACATTCCAGAAAGGAATAGTACCAACTCTCCTAAACTCTTCAAAAAAATCGAAGTGGAGGGAAAAGTACCTAATTCATTCTATGAAGCCAACATCACCCTCATACCAAAACCAGGCAAAGATATTACAAAAAAAGAAAACTACAGACCAATCTCTCTAATGAATACAGATGCAAAAATCCTCAATAAAATTCTAGCAAATCGTATCCAACAACACATTAAAAGAATTATACATCATGACCAAGTAGGATTCATCCCAGGTATGCAAGGATGGTTCAACATAAGAAAATCAATTAATGTAATACACCATATCAACAAATCAAAGCAGAAAAATCACATGATCATCTCAATTGATGCAGAGAAGGCATTTGACAAGATTCAACATCCTTTCCTGTTGAAAACACTTCAAAAGATAGGAATACAAGGGAACTTCCTTAAAATGATAGAGGGAATATATGAAAAACCCACAGCTAATATCATCCTCAATGGGGAAAAATTGAAAACTTTCCCCCTAAGATCAGGAACAAGACAAGGATGTCCACTATCACCACTATTATTCAACATTGTGTTGGAGGTTCTAGCCAGAGCAATTAGACAAGAAAAAGAAATACAAGGCATCAAAATTGGAAAGGAAGAAGTAAAACTATCACTGTTTGCAGATGCTATGATACTATACGTAGAAAACCCGGAAAAATCCACAACAAAACTACTAGAGCTAATAAATGAGTACAGCAAAGTAGGTTACAAGATCAACATTCAAAAATCTGTAGGATTTCTATACACTAGTAATGAACAAGCCGAGGGGGAAATCAAGAAACGAATCCCATTTACAATTGCAACTAAAAGAATAAAATACCTAGGAATAAATTTAACTAAAGAGACAAAAAACCTATATAAAGAAAACTACAAAAAACTGCTAAAAGAAATCACAGAAGACCTAAATAGATGGAAGGGCATACCGTGTTCATGGATTGGAAGACTAAATATAATTAAGATGTCAATCCTACCTAAACTGATCTACAGATTCAATGCAATACCAGTCAAAATCCCAACAACTTATTTTTCAGAATTAGAAAAACCAATAAGCAAATTTATCTGGAAGGGCAGGTTGCCCCGAATTGCTAAAAACATCTTGAGGAAAAAAAACGAAGCTGGAGGTCTTGCGGTGCCGGACTTTAAGGCATATTTTGAAGCCACAGTGGTCAAAACAGCATGGTATTGGCATAAAGATAGATATATCGACCAATGGAATCGAATAGAGTACTCAGATATAGACCCTCTCATCTATGGACATTTGATCTTTGATAAGGCAGTCAAGCCAACTCACCTGGGACAGAACAGTCTCTTCAATAAATGGTGCCTAGAGAACTGGATATCCATATGCAAAAGAATGAAAGAAGACCCGTATCTCACACCTTATACTAAAGTTAACTCAAAATGGATCAAAGATCTAAACATTAGGTCTAAGACCATAAAACAATTAGAGGAAAATTTAGGGAGATATCTTATGAATCTTACAACTGGAAGCGGTTTTATGGACCTTAAACCTAAAGCAAGAGCACTGAAGAAGGAAATAAATAAATGGGAGCTCCTCAAAATTAAACACTTTTGTTCATCAAAGAACTTCATCAAGAAAGTGGAAAGACAGCCTACACAATGGGAGATAATATTTGGAAATGACATATCAGATAAAGGTCTAGCATCCAGAATTTATAAAGAGACTGTTCAACTCAACAACAAAAAGACAGCCAACCCAATTACAAAATGGGAAAAAGACTTGAACAGACACCTACCAGAAGAGGAAATACGGATGGCCAAGAGGGACATGAAGAGATGCTCAATGTCCCTGGCCATTAGAGAAATGCAAATTAAAACCACAATGAGATATCATCTCACACCCACCAGAATGGCCATTATCAACAAAACAGAAAATGACAAGTGCTGGAGAGGATGCGGAGAAAGAGGCACACTTATCCACTGTTGGTGGGAATGTCAAATGGTGCAACCACTGTGGAAGGCAGTTTGGCGGTTCCTCAAAAAGCTGAATATAGAATTGCCATACGACCCAGCAATACCATTGCTAGGTATCTACTCAAAGAACTTAAGGGCAAAGACACAAACGGACATTTGCACACCAATGTTTATAGCAGCGTTATTTACAATTGCAAAGAGATGGAAACAGCCAAAATGTCCATCAACAGAAGAATGGCTAAACAAACTGTGGTATATACATACGATGGAATATTATGCAGCTTTAAAACAAGATAAACTTATGAAGCATGTAATAACATGGATGGACCTAGAGAATATTATGCTGAGTGAGTCCAGCCAAAAACTAAAGGACAAATACTGTATGGTCCCACTGATGTGAACGGACATTCGAGAATAAACTTGAAATATGTCATTGGTAACAGAGTCCAGCAGGAGTTAGAAACAGGATAAGATAATGGGTAATTGAAGCTGAAGGGATACAGACTGTGCAACAGGACTAGATACAAAAACTCAAAAATGGACAGCACAATAATACCTAATTGTAAAGTAATCATGTTAAAACACTGAATGAAGCTACATCTGAGCTATAGGGTTTTTTTTTTTTTTTTAATATTATTTCTACTTTTATTTCTTTTCTCTATATTAACATTTTATATCTTTTTCTGTTGTGTTGCTAGTTCCTCTAAACCGATGCAAATGTACTAAAAACGATGCTCATGCATCTATGTGATGATGTTAAGAATTACTCAGTGCATATGTAGAATGGTATGATCTCTAAATGTTGTGTTAATTTCTTTTTTTTCTTTCCGTTAATAAAAAAATACTAATTAATAAAAATAAATGCAAAAGATTAAAATTAAAATAACAGAATATAGGGCCCTGTATGCATGATATGGAAAAATCTCATCAGCACATGAAGTGAAAGAGGCAACTCACACAAATAATATATCTCATTTGCTTAAAAATTATAAATATACATATTTATGTATGTAAATGCACCTATAGGTGCCCAGCAAGATCCACTGTTACCTGCCTCTAGTCATATAGAAGAGCAGGAGTGAGATTATTATAAAAGAGCCTTTCATTTGGGTCAGAGCATTACCCAATTGTTCAACTCTTTACAGCAAAAATATATTCAGGTATACCTTAGGGAATTAAAAAACATTAAGGAAAGAATTGAGGTAGGGTGGAAAATTCCTGGTCTTCAACCCCAGAAAATGTGATGCAATATACACCTTGGGGATAGGATATAAAAAGCTTCCCCAATTGTTTTGGAGGGAAAATCACCATCACATTAATACTGATTGTATCTAGGATGGTGACAATGGATGTGATATCTTAATCTTTATTAGTGTTTTTTTTTTATATATAATTTACTATAATGAGCATGTCCTTTCACATAAAAGACCTTTGTAAAAGGAAATAAATGCTACTGTACAGAAATTTAAAATCCTAGACAGGAATATAAATAAAACTGATTAATTCATTTCTCCTAAAATAACATGATACTTTTTTTTTCTTTTCAACATTGTGAACAGTTAGTTCAGGGTCGACATCTGTTCATTTCCAATATCTTGCATTTTTATTAACATACAACATAAATTGCCTAATGGATGGCATGTGAATCTATCATTTCTTACATAACTGTGGTCCTGTTTTTATTATTAACTTTGAAGAAATGATTGCTTGGGGAGGGGAGTGTGGTACATAGCCCTATGCCCCCATTTCAGAGAGCCCCAAAGGAACTGAGGGAATCTCAAAGCATATATCCAGTATAAACCTTCAGAACAAGCAAATCTCAGCTCAAGATATCAGCAGTAAGGATTTTTTTTTCCAATACAGCAAAGATTTTAAGATGATTGAGGAAAGCAAGAAAGTTTCTGGTTACTAGTCCTTTTCATTAGGAAAATCTGGATATTTAGATTAAAATTATCAATCTCATAACACAAATTTAAATGTATTCAAAACAATATCCATGACATACCCCAAGAAACTTTAGATATTTAATAAGAAATCCAAATTACATTAGAAAGTACAGCCAATACTAAATATTAATTATCTGTTTTAGGACTGCCTTTGTAATTTATCTGTAACATTAGAAAACAAAACAAAACATTAAGTCCTTTCCACTCAGCATATGCTCAGTGAATGTCCATCCCATTTCCATCAGTGTGTGTCCTGGGATTATAAACAAAGTTAAAACATATTTAATTACGAAGGTCAATCTGTGGCAAAAAAAAAAATAATCACAACATGCTTTCAAGGTAAAATATATGTATTTTTTGGATTCTCTTCACAACTGCTTATCTTAGTGACTAGGGATACATAAGAGTTGACAAAATTCTGACCATGTTTCAGTACAGGTTCAGTCCCCACTGCTCCCCCACCTTCAAGTTTTTCCAAAGATATTAGAAGCTGCTTACAGTGTCAGATAAACGACCATGATATTAGAATACCCCCCTCCACACTGACACCCTTATCCACCCATCCTTTTGCTGACAAATATTACTTCTACACGGGGCTGTTCTTGCAGGGAAAAGGGAGGCAACTGCCATTGCCAACCTTGTAGATTAAACTGGCCTGTAATACTGGATGAGAAATCTCCCAGAAGTTTATTTCTTCTCACTGATCCAAGTCTCTGATCTATGACCAAGAATCTTAGTGGAACTGCATTTTCCTGTGGCAAAAACATTTCTCTCAGCCAGAAAAACAAGTTAAAGGAAAGTTACACTATATTTTTTTCCATTTGAAAAAAAACAAATTAAAGACGGTCCCTAAAATTTAAAACTGTATCCCTTAGGTCTTGCAAATAAATTCTTAAAATAAAATTCATCGACCTAAAACTAAAAAGTACTGTAATTAACTAAAAGACCAAATCTAATCTTTGATGACTCAATTTCCATATAGTACTGCCTCAAGATTTTTTATCCTTAACAATTAAATGTGAGAAAAATATGACAAACTAAAACATCAGTAAAAACAATAATCTTTAATAAAAGAGAATCCCATTTAAAAATTGCTAAAATGAAAAATAAACATTTTAAGAGTTAATTACTACTTTTTCATATTACTAAACATACCACTTGCCAAATTATAACTGATTTTTCATATCTAGCAAATATATTACAAAACACTAATTATTTTGTCAGAATTATACAAAAAAATAAATGACACTGTATGTTCAATCTGCTAAAAGGCTCATCTCCATATATTTTAAACCCATAGTATTGCAGCAAACCAGATCTCAAGAAAGAACTGAAAAGGCAAATATGCTGGTTTGAAAGGAAGCATGCCCCCTAAGAAAAGCCATGTTTTAATATAAATCCCATTTCATAAAGGTAGAATAATCTCTATTCAATATTGTATGTTTGAAACTGTAATCAGATCATCTCCCTGGATGATATGATTTAGTCAAGAGTGGTTGTTAAACTGGATTAAGGAACAACATGTCTCCACCCATTTGGGAGGGTCTTGATTGGTTTATTGGAGTCCTATAAAAGAAGAAATATTTTGGAGAATAAGAGACTCAGAGAGAGCAGGGAATGCTGTAGCACTACAAAGCAGAGAGTCCTCCAGCCAGTGACCTTTGGAGATGAAGAAGGAAAATGCCTCCCGGGGAGCTTCATGAAACCGGGAGCCAGGACAGAAAGCTAGCAGATGACGCTTTGTTCACCATGTGCCCTTCCAGCTGAGAGAGAAGCCCTGACTGTGTTAGCCACATGCCGTCTCACTTGAGAGAGAAACCCTGAACTTTGTCGGCCTTTTTGAAGCAAGGTATCTTTTCCTGGATGCCTCTGATTGAACATTTCTATAGACTTGTTTTAATTGGGACATTTTCTTGGCCTTAGAACTGTAAACTAGCGACTAATTAAATTCCCCTTTTAAAAGCCGTTCCGTTTCTGGTATACTGCATTACAGCAGCTAGCAAACTAGAACAGCAAGTCATTTATTAGAAACACGTAAAAATTCTCCATGAGAGAGGTTCCAGTCAATGCTTATAAAAGGCCAATCCATCAACAAATATACAATGAATGGCTATTAGTGCCAGGCCCTATGACAGTTTTCAAAAATACAAAGAAGAAAAGCTCACACCCTGCCTTTGAGAAAGCTAGCAGTATAATGGGTGAACAAGCACTCAAACAACTACTAGCAAATACTAAGTGCCATAATGATCCAACAAATACACCTACCGTCAAATAGCCACAGATTTTTTAAGCATACTGAAATCATAAGGAAAGAGAGGATCAGCAACAAAGATACTTGTCAGGGTCAGCTACCTATTCCAATACCAGGCTCCTGTTCTTCCTTTTAATTACTAAAATACCCTGGGAATCAGCTGGGCATGACTACATTGCCCAATCTTTCTTGCAGCAAGCAATGGCCATATGATTAAATTTCAGTCAATGAGACATGATTGAAAGTAGCATATGTAAGTTTTGGATCACATCGTTAAAAGGAAGCTATTTCCTCTTCACATTCTAACCTTTCCCATAGACTAGAACCTAGATGTATTGGTATAGAGCCAGAGCTGATGCTGTACATGATGATGCTACCTGCAGGGATGGCAAAACAAGATTAGGAGAAACTTCGGTCCCTGAATAACCTCTGAAAGCAAACCTGCCTAGACTCCTGAACCAACTCAGCTTTCTAAGTAAGAGAAATGTAAGCCCTATCTTCTTTAAGCCACTGTTTCACTGTCTATATTGAAGGCCAAACTAACATCCTAACTAATACGATTATGTAAATTTGTAAATTTCCAGAATATCATTACTTAGAGGCACTTTTTTTAAACAAACAATAATTTATTGTTTTTGGTTCTTTTCCCTTCATAATATTTTTAATTTTTTAACTTTTGGGGGATAATTGTAAATTCACATGTACTTATAAGAAATAATACAGAGGAATCCCATGAATCCCTTGCCCAGTTTCTCCCAATGGTAACATCTAACAAATTATAATACACTTCTATGTCGGAAATGACTCCCAAGGGTGTAAATCTCCCAGGTAACATGGGACATGACTACAGGTGATGAGCTTGGACCTGGCATCATAGGATTGAAAAAGCCTTCTTGAACAAAAGGAAGAAGAGAGATGAGACAAAATAAAATTTCAGTGGCTGAGAGATCTCAAATATGGCTGAGAGATCTCAAATATAGCTGAGAGGTCATTCCGGAGGTTATTTTTATATGGTATACAGGCGTGCTCATTTAGTTTTTGATGTATTGAAGTAGCTAAAGAGAAATACCTGAAGTTGCTGAACTGTAATCCAGTAGCCTTGGTATTAAAATGATATTAGCTTTATAAAATGAGTTAGGTAGAGTTCCTTTTTCCTCAATTTTTTGGAAAAGTTTGAGCAGGATTGGTGTTCTTTTTGGAATATTTCATAAAATTCCCCTGTGAAGCCGTCTGGTCCTGGGTTTTTCTTTGTAGGAAGATTTTTGATGATTGATTGAATCTCTTTAATTGTGATTGGTTTGTTGAGATCTTCTAATTATTCCTGAGTCAATGTAGCTTATTTGTGTGTATCCAGGAATTTGCTCATTTCATCTAAGTTGTCTAGTTTGTTGACACATAGCTGTTAATAATATCCTCTTATTTCCTTTATTTCTTCAAGGTCTGTGGTAACGTACTTCTTCTCCTTTCTGATTTTGTTTATTTGCATCCTCTTCCTTTTTCGTTTTGTTATTTTTGCTAGTGGTCCATCCATTTTATTGATTTTCTCAGAAAACCAACTTTTGGTTTTATTGATTCTTTCTACTGTTCTTATGTTCTCCCATTCATTTAACTTTGCTTTACTCTTTGTTATTTCTCTTCTTATATTTGCTTGGGGTTAGTTTGCTATTCTTTTTCAAGTTTCTCTAGGTGAGCAGTTAAGTACTCAATTTTTGCTTTCTTATTTTTTAATATAGGTTCTTAGGACAATAAATTTCCTTCTCAGCACAGCTTTGCTGCATTCCATAAATTCTGATATGTTGTGTTTTCATTTTCATTTGTCTCCAGATAGCTACTGATTTCTCTAACAATTTCTTCTTAAGCTGGTTGTTTAAGAGTGTTATTTAATCTCCATACAGTTGCGAAAGTTCTGGTTCTTTGGTGGTTATTGATATCCAGCTTCATTTCATTGTGATCAGAGAAAGTACTGTGAATAATTTCAATGTTTTTAAATTTACAAAGACCCGTTTTGTGCCCCAGCATATGATCTATTCTTGGAGAATGTTCCATGAACACTAGAGAAGAATGTATATCCTGGTGTTTTGGGGAGTAATGTGTCTGTTAGGTCTAATACATTTATCAAGTTGTTTAACTTCTCGATTTCCTGGTTGATCTTCTGTGTGGTTCTGTAGAGTAGATTAGTGTACCGAAGTCTTCTACTATTACTGTTGAAACATCTATTGCTCCCTTCAATTTTGCCAATGTCTGTCTCATGTACTTTGGAGTTCCTTGACTGGGAGCATAAACATTTATGACTGTTATTTCTTCTTGGTGAATTGTCCCTTTTAGTAATATATGGTGTCCTTCTTTGTCTCTTATGATGTGTTTACATTTAAAGTCTATTTTGTCTGATACTAGCACAGCTACTCCTGCTTTCTTTTGGTTACAACTTGGGTGGAACATCTTCTTTCATCCTTTCATTTTCAATCTATTTGCATCTTCGTGTCTAAGATGAGCATCTTGTAAGCAGCATATAGCTGGATTATATTTCTTAATCCATTCTGCCAATCTGTATCTTTTAAATTGGTAAGTTTAGTCCATTAACATTCAAAGTTATTACTGAAAAGGTGTTTCTTGAGTCCACCATCTTATCTTTTGGATTTTATTTGTCAGATCTATGTATTCTTTTCCCTCTTTCTCTTTTTACCCTTTAAGTTATCCTTATGGGTAATCTTCAATTCTGTGTTCTCAAGACCTCCCTCTCCTGTGTTTTTTTTCAACTGGCAGAACACTCTTGAGTATTTCTTGTAGGGCCAGTGTCTTGTTGAGAAGTTCTTTCAGGATTTGTTTGTCTGTGAAATTTTTCATCTCTCCCCCAGTTCTGAAAGATGATTTGGCTGGTTACAGGATTCTCGGCTAGAAGATTTTCTCTTTCAGTATTCTAAATACATCATACCGCTGCCTTCTTACCTCCATAGTGTCAGTTGAGTGTCTGAACAGTCTTAATGGTTACCCTTGCATGTAGTAGATTGTTTTTCTCTTGCTTCTTTCAGGATTTTCTGCTTCTCTTCAATATATGACAGACTGATTAGTATGTGTCTTGGAGAATGCCTATTTGCATTTATTCTATCTGGAGTTCAAGGAGCTTCTTTGACATATATTTATGTCCTTTATATAAACATGGACAGATAGTTATATAAAGATATGCTGTTTTGAAAGTCCAAAATCAGTTGTCCTGTCTCTAGTTCACTTATTCTTTCTTCTGCCTCTTCAAATCTGCTGTTGTTTGTCTCTAGTATGTTTTTTATCTGGTCTACAGCATTCTTATTCTCTATGATATCTGCTATTTTTATATTTATTCTTTCAGATTCCTCTTTATGCTCTTGTAGTGTCTTCTAGATTTGTTATGGCATTAGCCATCCTACTGATTTTATTTAGTAGAGTTATATGAACATCTTTGATTAGTTGTTCCAACTTCTGTGTCTCCTCTGGTGTTTCAATTTGGTCGTTAGGCTAAGCTATATTTGTCTGCATCATGACATGCTAAGTGATTTTCTGTTGTCTTCACGGCAAGTAAATAACTTGATTGGTTTGCTTTGGAAGTTGATTTCCTTCACTAGGCTTTATATTGTATTTGCAGGGTGGATATGGAGCAGGATGCAGGTTGTGGGGCAGGGCATAACAGTGCAGTGATGCATTGCAGTGCAGGTAGTATGGGTGCAGACTGGGGATGTTACACTTGTACCTGTGAGCATGGGCACCCAGAGGTGGGGAGGATGTGGCTGTACAGGTGCATGAGTCTGTGGGGTGCAGCCCTGGTGTGAGCTGGTCTAGGGTACCTGGCACTTTGCGTGCATGTGCAGAGGTCAGGGCAGTGGGTTGGCATTGTGCCTGCATGGGCTGGGGGCAGGGGGGGGAGGAGTCATGACTGAGGGCCATGTGCATGTGCAGATCTGGAAGGGCCATAAACTGATATACACGTGTGCAATGCTCAGAAGGGGAGGAGTGGGGTGGGGTGGCACAACTGTATCAGCTGGGCACAGGTGTAGCCTAGGTATAGAGGTAAGCACCAGCAGCCTTTATGCACAGGCGCCCACCTATAGGGGGTAGGGACAGGGAGGTAGGGCTCGGGAGGGACAGGGAAAGACTGTACTTTTGCAGAAGATGTGGGTTGGGCTGGAGCAGGCGGGCATCCACTTGGGGTGGGCGTGTAGGGTGGGAGTTCCTGGAGCATGGGGAATGCGGACAGGTGACAGAGTTCAGGTGTATGGCATGTGGGTTGGGTCATGAATCACGAGGCTGTGCCGGTGAGCACAGCGCATTCAAGGAACATGGCTTGGCTTACTTCCTAGTCTCCATCTCCCTGACCGACACTCCTCAGGGCTCCAGGCTACCACGTCAGCCTGTCTGCACCAGCCGGACTGTCTCTGGTTCTCTGCTTCTCAGTTCCTCAGCTTTTGCAACCATGGCCTCCCTATGTGGTGCAGAAGACCCTTCCAGGTCACTACACCCTGGAATTGCTGGCTCAGTCACCTTCCTGTCCCTTCTCTAGCTGTTCCCTGGAGCAGGGGTGAACTCGACCTATCCTATTCCACCATCTTCCTCAATATGACATTTTTAACAAAATAATGTATTGGGGGAAAATTCAAGCAATATTACAAATATTATTGTACAACAATAGAATAGTTGATGTGAAAATTGAACTGTGTCAAAAAAGTATGCATGCATCTCAGATGTTGTGGGAGAGCGTCATGGAATAACACACTGTTGGAACCATTCTCTACCATCAGGCACACATACATAAATATGTTTCCAAAACACCTTTCATGTTGAGCCCTTGATTTTACTGAGAGTTATATGCCAAGAGGGACAAGTTTGAGAAAATTCTGAGAAAACTCTAGAAAGGGAGCAAAGAGAGTGAGAAAAAAATGACTAGAATGAGAAAGAGCATTTTACCACTGCTTGTTAACATTCATTATTTGAAAAGAAAGCCACGTTTTGAGAAATTTTCATACAAATATGACAATTTGTTACATAAATATAGACGTTTTAGTATGTTTGATAAAACTAGTTAACAACCGTGGTTTATTATATGCATTAAAGCTGTTTAATTTAAAATAATGAAAAAGAGACTACAGATTAGCATTCTTAGCAGAATGTCTGATTTTCACGAATGGATCACTGTTGTTAAGTGAGAAATGTGTACACTCTGTAACTCTATCAGAAGATGAGTTGTTAGGGTTTGACTACAAAGGGCACGGTGGGAATTTTCAGGTTGATAGACATGATCTCTATCTTGATTGTGGTAGCTTTTATACAATAGTATACATAAGCAAAACTAATGCTAATAAGGGTAAATTTTACTATATATAATTTATACCTCAATAAACTTCATACCCCTCACACAAAAAAAAACTGCTTGCATGGATGTGGAGCATATGGAACTCACATATACTCTAGGTGAGAGTATAAATTGGTGCACAACTTAATCATAACAAAAGTTAAATGCTGTATAACTGGGACCCACAATTCCACTAATGATTATTATACCCAACAAAAATGCTTACATGTGTGTGATGAAAACATATACAAGAATGTACAGAGCAGCATTATTTTAATAGTTAAACGGTGGAAAGAACCCAAATACATATCACAGCATAAAGGATAAATAAAATGTGGGCTAGTCATAAAATGAAATAATGTATAATAATGAAAATGAACTATACTTCATGCAAAAAACATGCATGAATTTCACAAACAAGTAAAAGAAAGCAGACGCTAAAGAATACATGGAAAATGATTCCATGTATATAAAATTTGAAACCAGAAAAAACTAATCTATAGTGTTAGAAATCGCAGTTGTGATTTCCTTTACAATTGAGAGGGGAGAATCATTAAGAGACTGCATGAAGAGAGGTTTCAGGGGTGCTACAAAATCACTTAACCAGACAGAGTTGACAAGTTGAATCTACACATAGATTCACCATACTTAACTTATTATCCAGCTTTCTGTTGATGGATGTTTGGTAGTATATTTTAAATGACAAGAATATAAAAGAATGTAGTTTTATCAAATTTGTTACAATTTATGATGCATATGCTAAACACATTTCTTACTTATATAAAATTTTTATTTAATTATTTACATTTTCTAGGTATATAAACATATCATACATAAAAGGCAGTTTTTAAATTTCATCTTTGCCTGTAGTCACACCTTCAATTTTTAAATTAGCCATAGGTGGTAGCACCTTTTGTGTTACATTAAAGAAGTGAATGAGAAAAAAAAAAACAACCCAGGTTTTAGGCTTTTTGCAATATACTGTTCCACTCAGAGAGGAGAGAAAGAGAAATCCAGCTGGCTCAAAAATTCTATTAGTTTCAAATCACATATACTCTGGTTCTCAAACTGGGACATATGCATTCTTGGACAGTCTGTGATGTGCCACAGACTAAACAAAGCACTTTTTTCTAGAGCATCAATTCTACACAAATATTTCAAAAAGGTTAATTGAAGTAACCTAACTGGCATGTAGTTACATGTTTTTAGCAATAAAATACATGGGCATGTTTACTGTACAAAACATGAAACCTGAGCTTTTGCCAAGTGGCTTCTGGCAAACTGCTAGATCCTTGAGGTCCTGAACTCATTTCCCTCCGTTATACGGCTAGGCTTTAAAAGTATGTTAATGGCTCCCTGCCTTTTCCAACATTGTGTGACTTACCATAATACTGAGAATTCAAGGTCTGCTTAACAACAATATGAAAGATGGTTTTAGAATTCATTATGTTTTTGCTGTTGTTTCCTTGACTGTGAATTTAAATGTTTTATTTCATGAAGAGGGAGAACAGGGTTCTCTTTTATCCCACTCTCTTCTAGGTGCAATGAGATTCTGGCGAAAACTTCTACAAAACTCATCTTAGAACGCTAATTTATTATACCACCGCCTCATCTTCATTAACTATAAGTTGTCACCCAGGATTAAGGCAAGTTACAAGTAATAGACCTGTACAAAAACAGCCAAATAAAAGTCCAAAAGGAGGTACAGCAGTTTGTAATGTGCTTCATGGTGTTTGAGACTAAGGTTCCTTTTATCTTGCTGCTCCAATCCGTATGGGCTCCATTCCTAGAGATACTCATGGTCTAAATGGCTAAACCAGCTCCAGTTATCACATATTCATTACATCCACTCCCTTTAAGAATGCTACCTGTAAGATTGCCTATACTTAAATGAGTTCTTGCGTGAACTGAAAAAAATAAATAAATAAAAAGATTGCCCACACCACTTCTGCTTACATTCCCTTGACCAAAATGCAGACCATAACAAGTTGCAAAGCAAACTGAGAAATGTAGTCTATTCTTTGCACCCTTGGAGACAGCTAAAACCGATGGCACACGAGTAACTAGTAGTTACCTCCTCACCAAGTTTAAGTAATCCTTCAAAATGTCCCAAAGATATGCCTTTTCTATTTGCCATGATAGAACAGCTCCTTTGTCTTCCATATTCTTAAAGTCCTCTCTTTAGCTTAGCTCAGGGGCTTCATTAACAACATGTGAATTGGCAACAAATACTGGTAGTCTTACCACCACATCCTCCCTTGGATACAAGCAACAGGATGCCTCAAAGCATGTGCTATTAATCACACAGTCAAAAGGAGACAGGAAATAACTTTGGCTGCTTTACAGTAAGAATTTCCCTGCTCCCCTGATGTGACCAAGTGTTTTAATTTGCTGATATTGATGGAATGCAACATACCAGAAATGAATGGCTTTGATAAAGGGATTTTCTAATTACAGCTCTAAAGACTTAAAAATGTCCAAACTAAGGCATCCAGGAAAAGATATCATGACTCCAAAGAAAAGGCAAATGACAGCAAAGTTTCCTCTGTCACATGAAAAGGCACATGGCTGACAACTGCTGGGTTCTACATCTCCAAACTTGTGTCTAGGCATTTGCTCTCTGTTGGCACGGACAGCATCTTCAAATGTTTCCATCTAAGCTTCCTCTAAAATGTTTCCCCTTTTAAAGGACTCCAGCAAACTAATCAAGACCTACCTTGAATGGGTAGAGTCATATCTCCATCAAATCAAAAGGTCATACTCAGAACTGGATGTGTCATATCTTCATGGATACAATCCAATCAAAATTTCTACCCTAGTTCTGCCTCCACAAGAATGGATTAGGAAAAGAACATGGTTTTTCTGAGGTACATAATAGTTTCAAACTAGCACACCAAATCTGGAACTGAAATTAGCAGAAATAATAGGTTGGATTTAAATTGTGTCTCAAACTTTTCAAATATATAGTAGAGACAAAGACTCATTTTTTTTTCCAGTCTTTGTCTCTACTATATATTTGAAAAGTTGATTTTGTTATAGTGGTAAAATTATAGTTACTCTTATTTTGTAAATTTCAAAACCTACAATGCTCTTTCTGAAATAAATGTTCTAAGATTTTACACATACACTTTTTTTAATGCATGTTTATCTTACAAATGGTGACAGAGATAGATATTATTATGAAAACAGCATTGGTTTTGCAGGCACAATATGATTTTAAAATCCAGCCCTACCATCTACTAGTTGTGTGACCTTATAAAAACTACACAACTTCTGTAAAATAAGGAACACAGTGCAGGTAATTTAATTTGCCGGTTTTATCTAATTTTCATCCCCTCCCCTCTGTGATCGGTATTACAGGTTCTAGAACTCTGCAAAGTATGGTGCTCAAACTTTGTTGCCAGCTGGCTTCAGGTTAGCACCCAGTCAATGGGAGATAACTGGCAGAAGACTAGAAAGGGAAAAGAACGGAGAGGTCATTTTTTTTTCCCCTGCATTTCTGACAGACATAACCATCATTCCAGTGAATCTGTGTTCAGTTAGTAAGATTCCTGTGGGAGAGGAGCCAACAGGTTCTCTTACAATGTAAACATTTAAAAGTTGTTTATCACAGTGTTGCCTGGAATGGCAAAATATTAGAAACCACCAAAATGACTAACAAGTAGCTGAAAATTAAATAAATTTGGGTGGATCCATAAGATGCGCCATTAAAATCATCTTTATAAAGAAATATAATTGCATGGAAAATTTAGCAAATTGTTACACAAATAAGACAGGATTGGAAAAAATCCCTGTATATTGTGATTAGCATCATGTCAGTGTTGGGACTGTATAGACAGACAAGGACAAAGAAAGATGCAGAATCCAACTGTCTACCACTTAAATGTCGGAGAGTTATGGCCCAGTCAGACTGAAAGAACAGGAAAAGAAAAGACAATGCAAGGAAACAATAAAAAGCATGGAATAAGTTGGCTCAACATGAGTGGTGGACTGAAGATTTTTGCATACACTATGCCTTTTCAAAGGCAATGATTTCATCCCATAAACAGACAGATAGGATATCTGTAGTTTCAAATTTTTATGAAAGGGGGAGGGGTTTGGCCATAGGAAAAAATGACCTAAAAAGGCTCTTTGGGGGATGACAAAGGGAAAAAAAGGCCGACACAAATCTCTTTTTTTCCACAAGTATTGGTGGAACTTGAACCTGCGGTCAGAGGAGGATTGGAATTAACCCCATCTGAAGGGCACGGAGGCCCCAGATCTCACAGGCACAGCAGAAATGGCTCACTGGATAGCCATCACAGTTATAACGAGAAACACAATGGATGTATGTAACACCAAGACTTAAGAAAATCTAAGTTTGTAAAGAATATCAAAACGATTAAAAGAACAGGAGATTTACTATATTGGAATTACTCTAACAGCTTAAATCCTAGAGTGGGAAGTATCTCGGGTAGGCATTTCAAATGCCTTTTCAAAAAAATAAGTCCGCCACTCATGTTGAGCCAACTTATTCCATGCTTTTTACTGTTTCATTGCATTTTCTATTCTTTTCCTGTTCTTTCAGTCTGACTGGCCCATAACTCTCTGACATTTGAATGGTAGACAGTAGGATTCTGCATCTTTCTTCGTCCTTGTCTGGCTATACAGTCACAATACTGACATGATGTTAATCACAAAAAAGGCATTTTCAAAAAGAAAATCTAATATATTAAATTTATAATGGCAGTCATATTTTTAATAGATTTAATTAACCAAGCTTATAAATGAGACTAATTATATGAGATTCAGTTTAACTTGAGTTCACTGAACATTTATCAAAGGGCCATCAAAAGTTACTGCTAAAATTTATTCAATTTAAGATCTGTAACTTCAATATAAATGCTGAAGAAAAACTAAATTTACAAACGTAACTTTAATAAAATATAAACATATATATGCACAAAGAATAAAAAAAAGAAAATATAAAAACACAAGTAACTGTCAGCACTACTTTCTGAGCACAAACGATGCCTTCAGATGTGTAAAAATATGTACCAGAAATATGATTTCAATTATATATCTACATATGAAATAGTGTATATGTATGCATATATGTGCACACATATGAATGTATATGATGAATAAGAATAGAAGGAGATATATCAAAATATTAACCATGGTTATCTTCAGTCAACAGAATTATTGAATATTTAAAATTTTTCTTTACTGTGTTCTGTATTTTCTGGCCTATTTCTAGATTCTTTAAGATATTCCACATCATTATTACCTACTGATTCAATAGATTGTAAAAAATGATATTACCTTTACATAGAAAAAAAAAATCTGCCTGTTAGGATTACAGATTATGAACTTGATTAAAAAAAAAAAAGAGGGCTGAACATTCTAGTCAAATGCTGTCCAAAAGAAATATAAGAGCCATATATACAAAATTAAGTTTTCTAAAAGCCAGATTAGAAAAGTAAAATGATACAAAAATAGTTATAATAATATACTTTATTCAACCAATATATCCAATATATTATCATTTCAACACATAATCAATATGGAAAGATCACAAATGAAATATTTTACCTTCCTTTTTTTTGGACTAAGTCTGCAGAATCTGTTGTATACTTTTCATGCAGAGAACATCAACTCAAGCCAGTTGCATTTCAAGTGCTCAGTAACCACATGCAATTCTAGGCAGAGGGAGCAACATAGCCAAAGCCATAGAGGCACAGGAGCAGAAGGCATAGTTGGAGATGAGTAAATGATCATGTATGTGGAAATGAAGGTGTAAAGGCAGGCCAAATGCCATTTACGGTTATCATCTGCCAATAAGGGGTTTAAAATTACATTTATTATTGATGAGATTCACCAAAAGAATAGAAACAGGAAAACAACACAATGAGGTTATAGAAAGTTGTTTTAGAAAGTTATTTCTAGCAGAAATGTGGGGAAAATTTTCTTAGACAATCTTAAAGGTAGATTTCAAGTGAGAAATAATGAAGGATAAGGTTATGAGGAAGAGACAGAAGAGATGATTTGGAGTGAAGATGAAAGGAAGCACCCACTACTATAAAATATTTCTATCTTCACAGTGACTTTTTCCTTTTATTCTCAAGTCCTAGCCATCTTTATTTCTAGGGAAGTTTTTTTGGGCTAAAAAGTGTACTCTGTCAGATAAAACTTCATTTATACACTCTTGTGTGTGTGCATGTGTGTATATATAAAACTACTAGGTTGTGGGAATGAAGAAGGTAGAGTCAAGAACAGAGGCAAAGGTTCAAGCTTAAACATCCAAATGGATAGTGGGTTTTCTGGGACAGGAAAGGTAAAATGGGGGAACCAATTTAGGCATCAGCTGGATGAATGAAGTGCTAAAAATATGTGCCAGGAGATTAGGAGAGAGGTGGGTGCCAGAGCTAAGGAGTTGTGATCATCCATTTGTAGGGGATCCCTGAAGCCATGGGTACACATAAAATTACGGATAAACATGACACTTGAACTTCCCTACTTCCAGGGGAGGGTTAGTGTAAACATCAAATGTAATGTAATCTGTAAAGTGCTACAGAGATTTAAAGCAGGTATGATTGGTTCCTCTCTCCTCAGGTCTCTCTCACTCCCCTCCCCTTAGCTATTCACTCACTCATAAGGCATTAGCCTAACTGTAGAATAATCACACCAGCCTTAACGTGGCTAGTAGATCCCTAATAGATGAAACTTGGTTCTAGAACATACATCATAAACGACACCAGGGCCAGACTCAAGCCTGGGGTTCATCTCCTACACCGCCAGGGAAAGTTTCACTCATGGATGTCATGTGCATGCACGGGGCGATGGCAATGATTTCACTTGCAGAGTTGGGCTTAAAAGGAGTGAGGTCACATCTGAGCAACAAAAGAGGTCCTCCAGAAGTAACTCTTAGGCATACATGTAGGTACGCTAAACTTCTCCGCTACATACATAAGCTTCACAAGAGCAAGCATCAAGATCAAGGGCTTGGCCTACTGATTTAGGTATCCCTAATGTTTGACCCAGTATTAGGTTTTTGTCTTTTTTTTTTTTTTAACTTTTTTATTGTAGGGTATGACATATATACAAAGCAAAAAAAATAAAAAATAAAAAAGCAATATTTTCAAAGCACTCTTCAACAAGTACTTACAGGACAAATCCCAGAGTTTGTCATGGCCTACCATGAGATCCCCTTAGAGTCTTCCTTCTAGTTACTCCAGAATATAGGAGGACAGAAGGCTTAAACAATTTTTTATCATCACAATTGACTTTTTTCCTTCTTTTTTTTTTTTTGTGAAAAATAACATATAACAAAAAATGCAATAAATTTCAAAGTACATCATAACAGTTAGTTGTAAAACAGATTTTAAAGTTTGGTATTGGTTACAATTCCATAATTTTAGGTTTTTACTTCTAGCTGCTCTAAGATACTGAAGACTAAAAGAGACATCAATTTAATGATTCGGCATTCATACTCATTTGTTAAATCCTATCTTCTCTGTATAACTCCACCATCACCTTTGATCTTTCTACCCCTCTCTTAAGGGGTGGTGGGCTATGGTCATTCTAACTTTTTCATGTTGGAAGGGTCTGTCACTAATATGGGGTAGGGAGACAACCATCTGACATTCTGCAGAGGCTGGGCCCTCTAGGTTTCAGGACTTATCTGGTCCAGGGACCCATATGGAGGTTGTAGGTTTCTGGAAAATTACTCTAGTGCATAGAATCCTTGTGGAACCTTATATATTGCCCTAGGTGTTCTTTAGGATTGGCTGGAATGGTCCTGGTTGGGGGCTGGCAGGTTTTGATAGGTAGCAAAGTCTAACTGAAGCGTGCATAAGAGTAAAATTAGTTACACTTCTTTTCCCACAGTAAGGATGGAATTGTTGATTACATGGTGCCAGGACCAGATTCATCCCTGGGAGACATCTTCCATGTCGTCACGGAGAACTTCACCCCTGGGTGTCATGTCCCATGTAGGGGGGAGGGAAATGATTTCACTTGCAGAGATGGGCTTGGAGAGAGTGAGGCCACATCTGAGCAACAAAAGAGGTCCTCCAGAAGTAAGTCCAAAGTATACCTATAGGTAGTCTAAGCTTCTCCACCACCTACATAAGCTTCACAAGAGTAAGCCTCAGGATCAAAGGTATGACATATTGATTTGGGTGTCCCTAAAGTTTGACACAGTATCAGGGATTCCCTGATGGTAAGGTTTAATAGTTTCATATACTTCCTCCCATCCCTCAAGGGATTTTGTCAATACTTTTGATTATCTACTTAATATACTCTAGGGTGTATCCAGACATTACATTAATCCATATAGGATTAAAAGACTTTTTTATTCCGGGCTCCCTGTGTTTCAATTGTTCAAATGAGCTATACAGATAGGTTGAGTTAGATTATGTACTACGGAAAATTTCAGTTCCAAACCAAAATAATCTTTCTTCCTTTGGTCTCAAAGAGTATATGTGGTTCTAAAATATAGACACTGTCTTCCTTACCCCGTGTTCTGAATTACTTTAACCCCAACCTGATAGCCTTCATTCTTATCTTCAATACCAGATGTTTCTTTATAAGCATTTTCTAAAGGAGACCATACCATTGTTGTTCTTTTGTTTCTGGCTTATTTTGGCCCACCAAATGTTCCACATGTTCATTCACATCGTTGCATGCCTCACGACTTTCTTCCTTTTTGTAGGAGCACAACTTTTGTTCATAAGTATATACCATCATTCATCAATCTACTTCTTAGTCAGTGCATCCTTCAACCACCTGCATTCATGAGGCATCATGTATTGTGCCCAAAGTCCACAGTCCATCAACATTCTCAATTTTAGATAATTTCCATTGCTCCCAAGAGAAAGAAAACCAATAAACACACCCTCACCAAATAGGAAATCTAAACTGCGTCTTAACTCTTGTCCCTCTTCCTATCATTTACCTCTGCTGTTGCTGTGGTAGTGCTGATGTTTTCCTTTTGAACACAGCTTATCAGACTGGAGATATCATACTAATCAATATACTTGCTCCCCTTAACACTTCTTTCATAAGCTTCCCCTTTCCATTCCTTCTGGTGGAGGTCCCATCTACCTTCTGAATGGGATGTTGCCTTGGATTCATGAAACACTCAATAAAGAATGAGATCCTAAGTTGCATGAAAAGTTTTTCTTTTAACAAGACAGAGCAGTGAAGATATTCTTTCCAAAGAACTCCCTGAATTTCCACCTAATACTTTTTTTTTTTTTCCCATGGGTAGGCAACAGGAATCGAACCCAGGTCCTCTGACATGGCAGGCAAGCATTCTTGCCTGCTGAGCCATTGTGGTCCACCCTCCACCTAATACTTTCGATTTGAAAAACTATCAACATTTATAGTCTGATTACTTCAATTAAGCTGTTACAACACTGACTACATGAGAAAGTGAATGACAATTTTAAAAGTTTTCAAAATAAACATATTTGAAATAATCACACTATCATTGTCTAATTCTGATAGAATTCAAATAAAATATGTGACTATAATTAAAAATAAAATGCTAGACTTAAAAGGTTGTACCATTTTGTTGTAACAAACCATCCATATTTGTATTTACAACTTGAAAAAAATCATGTAATCTGAACCCTACATGTCAGTGCTATGTTTATTATTGAATTGAAGGAAATCAATCTATGGGGATGAAATAGGATTTTATTTTTAAAATACAATGCATGTTAAAATAATAAGAAATCCTATTTGAGACCAATGTAAATAAGATGGCGGAGTAGCAATATGGTACAGTAGGTTTCTTGAAACACCTAAGACCCAACTGGAGCACCAAAAAACAAGCAGAAACTGTCAGAACCAACTCTGTAAAACTATGGAAAACAGCAAAAATTTTACAGCAACTAACTCAATGGTGAATCAAGAAAAAGGCAACTTAAAGACAGTAGGAAAGTGTTATGGCCCTTTTACTAGCTTTTGCCCCACCCACTCCCCAGCCGCAGTCTCTGTCACAGTTCTTGGGGCAGCCCATGTTCTCAGGATACCTAATCCCAGTTCCAAGGGAGCAGAGCACCCCTTATTTGCAAATTAGTGTGTCTAACTATTGTAACCCTCTGGTGGTTACATGAAGGGCTGACCCAAGGCACGGTCTCTGTTTCATCTGTCCTGGAACTCACTTGGGGCAAGCAGACATTGCTCATATACACTGTAAGGGAAAAATCAAACTGCAGACACCTAGGGTAAAAGATTACAGTGGAAACACAGAATAGGCCCTGCAGTCCCAGAGGCAAAGCAGTTGGAAAATCAGGGCAAAAAGGAGTACCTATGTATCTGAGGAATTTAGAAAGCCAGGCTATAAACCAAGTATAAGACACAGGCTCAGAAAACAACTGAGAAACTCCGAGATTTCACCTGGGCTGATCTCTAGGCTCACTGCAAGCCTCGCTAAGCCTCAAAAAGGACAGCCGTGGTGCAGAGCAAATTTGCAAAGAGGAAAAGAGATTTGTGTGTCTGTTTATGTATGTTTGTTTGGGTTTCTTTTGTTATTGTTGTTTTGGTACACTTGTGCATGAATGCTTGTAGCAATTTATTCATAATAGCCAAAAGGTAGAAACAATTCAAATGTCCATTAAAGGATAAACAAAATGAGGTAAATATACACAATGGAATATTATTCAGCTGTAAAAAGGAACAAAGGATTCATCCATGGATCCTGCTGAGTGAAATAAACCAGAAACAAAAGAAAAAATATATATGACTCCACTTATATGAAATATCTAGTATAAGAAAATTCATACAGACAGGAAGTAGATGAGAGGTTATCAGGGACTGGAAGAAGGGAAAATAGAGTTAATTACTTAAAGGATACAGAGTTCCTGTTTTGAGTGATGAAAAAGTTTTGATAATGGATGAATGGTACCACAACAGTGTAAATGTAATTAATGTTACTGAATTTATGCACATAAAAATGGTTAAAATGGGAAATTAAAAATTTTTTTTAAAATACTAAATAATTAGCTAACAAATAAACAACACTATTAACAAGCCTTAGAAAAACATTTCTAGGGTTTCATAGGAAGTTGTTTTTATTCCACATTCTTCTTGGTAAATATGAATTAATTCATTAGTTCATTAAATATTTGTGGCATGTAAGAGGCCATCAATCTTCCCTTCAAGTCCGGTAAGCCATCTCTAGAAAATTAGTTTACAAGTGGTTGTCAGCAAATTATAAGGAAAAAAGACAAGGTAATACTGTATTCTGACACAATATTATTTTCAAAGGTCTTAAAAGTTTATAAAAAACTTTAAAAAGCTAAATTCCAAAACAATAGTTTTATCAGAGAGTAATTACAAGTAAAATAACTTCCATTACTACTTTAAATCTAAATTCAGTCATTTTGCATTCTAGATACTATTCTAAATCTTCAACATATCCTGCAAGGAACAACTACAAGCAAAGAGTAAACCGAAAGTAATTATATCTTATAAGTCACAAATGAGTTCAGTGCTGGAAAACGAGGAGGGGGAAAAATGCAATTTCCACCTAGTATATTTAATCTATCAAATCATTCCAAATCAAAGTGAACCGAGAATGTAACTAGTGTTTATAAAGTTCTTTTTTTTTCAAAGTTCAAAGTGTTTCCATTAGAAATCTGTTACTTTCACAATGAAGTCTGTTACTGACTGCACATACTTTCTCTCTTATTGTAGTTTTTTCTCTCCCAATGAGTCACTCCAGTAAAATCCAAATCAAAGAGAAAAATAACTACCATATAAAGTAAATTACAATTATGCATACCCTTCCTATCACAATGAATTCAATAATTTTCTCAGTAATAGCATTGGGGGAAATCTTCAAATTCTACTAATCTTTCAGATTAACTTAATTTCTCCGTTACAGCATTTGCCCAAACAAACAACTCTACTATGGCCTTATAATTTGGCCAGACACCCATCACTGACAGCAAAGAACAAATAAAAACATTTTTGATGGCTCATTCAAATGGAAAAGCCATATATCAGAAGTTTTGTGTAAAACCTAGTACTTGTGATGGAAAATGCCATTTGGCAGAACACATTTAATTAGGCTTGGCCCTTTAAAACATTAAATACTCAGTTATAATCACATTACAGCTTTGTCTTATGACTAAAAACACACAAGAAATCAACACTTCGTTTCACCCTTCTTTCAGACCTCAGAGGCAATCATCATAAGGTCACTGAAGTCTCTGCTTATCCTCTTGGTCTTTTTAAAGCATAAGCTAACTTAGCTATTACTGTGTAGTAGTAACTGTTACCAAAAGTGACAATTTACTGAGTACCTCCTAAGTACCAGGCTCTTGACCACATATTTGATCATTTTATCACCTCAGCAGCACTACAAAGGAAGGTTATTATCCTCATTTTACCATGAAGAATTTGAGTCACTGAGAGGTCAAATAAATAGCTTGAGAACACATAGTTAGTGAACAGCAGACCTGGCACTCAATTTTAGTCTAATACCAATATCCATGTTCCTACCCTTATGCCATTTCCGTTAATGCCAGATCATCATTATCTAGAGCCAGCCCTCCAAAGGACTATATATCGACCCCTTAAATCAGAAAAGAAAACAATACTCCAGTCACAGAATTGTGGCTGTAGTCTCCTTAAACAATTTTTTTCTTTTCCTTAAACATTTTGGGATGACTTTTGTAACGAATCAGTAGAGTTGGAATGGGCTATGAGTGATCTACTTTGGCAATCCTCACCATTACCACTAAACAGGGTTGCATTTAAAATTAAAAATGACTGGCACTGGAAGGTGCCTTAGCTGTCAACGTAAAAAACAGAGACCAGTGGCCTCACAATCTGAAAATTTCAGCCACGGAAATTTCAGCCTAGCCTACTTAATCCCTTACTCCCACACATAACAATAAGGGTCTTAAGTCACTTGCTCTCTAGAGCATCTTTAACAGGGTAAAATGACGTACTTGTAGATTAAAGTAAGAATAACTATCAGTTGCCTTACTGTCTATAACCAAGACTGTCAATATGTACTATTTTTATCTCTGATTAGTTGAACATTTGAAATATTTACTCTAATATCTGAATTATTTAATTCAAATTATTTGAATTATTTAATATAATTGAGTTTGAGTCAACATCGAATCTTTTCTTTGTTAAAATCTCTGGCTAATTTTCTTAGCAAATTTTCAAAAAGCAAGTATGATAATCTTTCAGATAAACTAGTAAATAAAAAATGGCACCATCACAATTGTTGCCAAGTCAAGTTCATTTAAGAAACAAGGAGAAATATCTTGTGGGCAATATCTATTTAACAAAGAAATTTTCCTTCCTATTACTGGTCAAATTCTGCACCACATAAAATAAGAAGCCCATTGGACAACGAGCAAAACATGGCTGGTGGGCTCGATTTTGTCAATTTTCTTCAAAACATTTTGCATATAATTTTAAAGTGTGAGCAGACCAAAAGATTAAAAGTTCTTTAAATTTTTATTATATAAATTTGTCAAAGATTTTCTGGTCACTAAATATTCATCTAATAAAGTTTGTTTTCTTTCAAATTATCTTGATTTTAACTAACAAGAAGCAGCAGAGCTGCAGTTCAGGTAATAAAATTTTGTTATTTATATGAAAATAGATGTGTACAGTTTCAGAAGTGGTTTCATACACAACATCTCATATATTACTCACAATAGCCCTGTATAAAAGGTCTTATATTTATCAGCATTACATCTCAGGGTAATGAAGTTCAAAGAGTTGAAGAACTTGTGTAAGATCACACTGAGTATATGTGATCCCGTAATATACTCCATCCCTTATATTCTGATTCGGAATATCAAGAACTGAAAATCTATTCTTATTTACTCAAAGACTTCTAGGAATGAAAGGAAAGAAAGAGCGGTTGAGAGATCCTTGTGGTATAAACCAAAGTGAACTCATAAGAGCTTGATTATGAGCTCCAGTTTCATGAAGATACTGGGAGTAAATCCTAAAAGTCAGGGAAAACCGTAGTAATCCTCATTAGCTCTTAAGTCTGTTGTCTGAGAAAATCAGACAACTGGCCTCAAAACAAATCCTCAGCAATATTCCAGGAAGTGAAATCTATTCTATATAGACTAGTCACAAAAATTCCTAACTGCATTCATTTTAGTTGTTTTATACTTCCTCGTCTACAGAAATATACTCTGCTCTCTATAAAGGAAGCAGAATGTGCCACTCCTCTCTCAATATAGAGCCCAGGACTTAGGCCTGAATAAAGCAGGTTGAGCCAAAATATTTGTTTAATGATAAACTAGGGCTGAAAGTAAAAGCAAATCTTACTCTTTGTCTGGAATTATGACCACATCATACCTACCAAAATTAAATCTAATTGTGATACACTCAAATATCTGTACCTATATAAAAAGAAAGGGCATAAAAACTACAAGTCTGGAAGAGATAGATGATATACAATTGACAATAAATTCATTAACAACTGAACATTAGCAGTCAAAAGAATTAATGGGCATTTAGTTTGAATTAAAAATACAATGTCCAGAAACAATGAGGGGAGAGTTTCAATCTATTCCATACTGGAGTATTGTACTCATTGTTAGACTTGAAGAAAGATCCTGATAAACTGGATCTCAGGGGCAACAGAGAGCAAAAAGAATAGAAACCAGGATAATACCTGGGGAAAGGGTCATTTAAACCCATTAGAGCTGCCTCAAAATTGAATGTATGTTCCCTTTTAATGTAGTTAAATGTTAAATTACTGAAGTTAGTAACTGTACTGTGATTGCTTAAGAGAACACCCACAGTGAAGTATTTAGGAGTAAAAGGCCATGATGTATGTAAGTTACCATTAAATAATTAAACAAAAATTGTTAAAAAAGAGAAGAAGAAACAGAGGATACAAATGAGATGCAAATGGGATAAAACATTAACAATAAGTCAATCAGAGATAAGGATATATGGGTGGTTTTTTGTATTATTTTAAGTTTTGCAATTTTTTTGTACACGTGAGCTTATTTCCAAATAAAAGATTTTTTAAAAAGTGGAAGCAGAAGATTTTTAAAATTAATAAAATATTTATTCTTGAGCATAGATTATGGGTACATGGGGGTTCATTCTATAATCCTCTCTAGTTTTGTGTATCTTTGAAATTTTCATAAGAAAATGTTAAAAAAAAAATAGAAGTGGATGAAATCATGTATGTACAATAACTACTGAAGTGCCTGGCAAACAAGGCATTCAGTATACTGGTAGATAATGAATTATAGCTGAGTTCAAACCTATGTGAGTGTAGACAAGTATTAGTTTTTGACATTTAATTACATATATTTACTGAAAGTCTACAATTGTAACATACTTTACTGAATAGTGTAGTGAACACCCACACATAAATCAAGAAGCATCTCAACAACATTCAAGGACTCGGACTGTGAAAAAGAGAGACAAAACAGAAAATGCTGAAGAGCCAACCTGAGCTTGCGGGCAAATCAACATCACTCCTTTCCAATCTCAGACAATTGTGTGATCTTAGACAAACTAGGAACATAACGTCTCTTCATCTATCACACTAAAAAAGCAAAACCACCTATTTCATGATGTTGCTATGAGATTAAAGTGAGATAAACAGTTTAATACACTCTGAAGTGCTATAGAAATGTTAGTTCTCGTTTTCTCTTAGGTATATCCTCCAATGCATATACAAGTATCTCTAACATAAAACAGTGTTAAGTGACAGAGGAACAGACCACATCTAGTTAGGAGGGAAAAAGAAGTCTTCATGGACAAGGTGGTACTTGAGATGGACCTTGACGGGTTGGGCATAAAATCAAAACAGTCAGAGAGAAGAGGAAGTAGGATTCTAGGTTAAAGAAAGAATGCAACCTAAGACACAAAAAAGGGAGAATGTCAGGCATGCATTAAGTAATACAGTTTTTGAGAAACAAGTAGTAGAATAATCAGAAATATCTCTAAGAAAATAAGTGAGAATAAACCGCAGAAGCCTTGGCTGACACCTAGAGGGTGGGGCATGCGGCTCACTACTCATCCAGCCCAGTTCTAAGCATGAGGATTCTCCTCTTCTTCTGGGAGGGCCAACAAACTTCACTATCGAAAACCACAAAGTCAAGCTTTGGAAATAAGGCACTCTGCTTCAAAGGGAATCATTTAGGCAAAATATACACTGATCATCAAAAGTGATAATACACCTGAACTCAAATTTTCTTTGTCAACTTGACTGATTATCCTGGTATGTGTTTTAATTTAAAACTAAATGACTGTGATCTTTTAACCTTTTATTTTTGCCCATGGAACATACTTTTGCTTTTTAGAAGAATTATTTTCATTATTTTTAATAGTCTTTTGGATCACAGACTGTGTAATAATGAAATCATAATTATTATCATGATTTATACTGTTACATGGGTAATTTTATGAAGACTTAGGAAGAAAGCTATGTAAAATGCCCTAGCACTCTAAAATCCTAAGTTTATAATAATGCCCTTAACAAAATATTAAATTTTAAAACTGTGGGGAAAAAGACCATAGTATCTATTCTAGTTTGCTAGCTGCCAGAATGCAACACACCAGAGATGGATTGGCTTTTAATAAAAGGGGATTTATTTTGTTAGTTCTTCAGAGGAAAGGTAGATAACTTTCAACTGAGGTTCTTTCTTATGTGGGAAGGCACAGGATGGTCTCTGCTGGCCTTCTCTCCAGGCCTCTGGGTTCCAACAACTTTCCCCAGGGTGGTTTCTTTCTGCATCTCCAAAGGCCTGGGCTGAGCTGTGAGTGCTGAGATGAGGTATGCTGAGCTGCTTAGGTTGTGCTAAGTTGCGCTCTCTCATTTAAGCACCAGCCAGTTAAATCAAACATCATTCATTGCAGCAGGCACGCCTCCTAGCCAACCACAGATGCAATCAGCAACAGAGGAAGTTCATGTACCATTGGCTCATGTCCACAGCAACAGAACTAGGTGCCTTCACTTGGCCAAGTTGACAACTGAATCTAACTACCACAGTATCATTTAAAGTTATATGGAAATAACCTCAGGCATCATCTATCCCAACCTTCTCATTCAATAAATAAGTATACTGAAAGCTAGGAAAATAAGGGACTTCTGTTTTTTAGCACCCAGTATACCAATGACATCATATACCACACTGGACTTCCTTTTGATATGACACACAACTGAAAGGAAAATCAAAAGCTGTGCACAAATGTACGTCTACTTTAAAAATAAAAGAAAAAACCAAGTACTAGCGTTGTTTTGAGGAAAGCAGTTAAAGAGCTTTTAATATCTACATGCCCTGCAGAACTCCAACCATAAAGTGAAAACACTCAGCTTTTAAATACTCAAACCAGTTTAACGACAGAAAAAAATAAAGCACTAATGGATTTATTGTCTTCCCATGGGGCACAAAAATAATTTCTGTGCTGCCTTCAGGTACCATGAATGAGCAAGCCATGAGCAACTTCTGTACCTGAAATAAAGAGGTACTGGATATAATGCAAAGAACCTATGAAGGTCTGGCACTCCAGGTAAGATGTTCAGCACCAATAATAAAGGCATGAGGGATTGCAAATGTAATTCAATGCATAATATTAAAAGAAATCAAAAGAAGATAAATCCAGAAAGTTTGGCCTGCAGGTTATTTACCAGTATTAACAAAACAAGTGTACTGTTTTTAAAGAGGTCTTTTAATAAGGAGACATTCCCAAGACTGTTGATCTATAAAGTTATCACACAGTACTGCCTTTTGACATTCACTCTGAGTGTGGAGCATATGCCATAGTCATAATCCAGCTATGGAAATCAGTGCCATTTAAAATTCGTTTAAACAGCCAACCTCTGCATTTTGCAAGTTAGGAGAGTATATACTACAAGGTTAGTAAGCACAGTCATGCAGCCCTTATAACCGCCTAAGTGTCACTCTAGTTTCTGTTTCTCTTTCAGAATAAAGTATAATTTCAGTTTCTAAAACCTCACAAGACCCAGGTCCTCCTCACTGCCAAATGGGAGAAGCAGGGGGACGGCTGTTCTTCGAGTGCCTTTATGTCTGAACACAGTGATATACAAGGGAAGCCTGCTGTAGGGGGAGAAAGGGCTTCCTTCAGTTTCCAAAGCCTTAATTTTGTTTTTACCATATAAATAGAACTCACGTAAAGCATATATTTATTGGCAAACCTTCTTCTTCAACAACGATGTTTTATAGATAATCTATGTATTATTTGCATATATTTAAAATAAATCACTGCACAGAACAGAAAAATTAATATTTTAAATTACTGTCAGTATTACACATTTATCCAGCTACACAGTTCCAATATTAATTAATGGTGGCAACCAAGTTAACAGAATTTCTTATGCCTAATTTCACAAAATCTGTGCACATCAAAGAACAGAAAAAAAATGGACAAAACTTACTTGCTACTCCTGATGCAAGTCCATAGAGCAGTCCACCCCCATCTGACTGCTCAGAGAAAACATGGGCTCCTGGAGGAGGGGGTTTTTCTTGTCTGATGAAGTTATACAATAAGGTTTTCACAAGTTTGCTGGTGTATGGAAGACTATATAAAAAGAAAAAAGAAAATCACAACTCACATTTTGGGAGTTACCTGATTCTGTATAATGATTTAGAAATAATTTTGCCATTACTGTAATCAATGTAATCTATTAATATAAAAGCATTGGCACTATTGAAAGAAATCTAACACTGTCATATAACAGAGACACTGAGTAGTCACTTCCTTTGTAATCTGCATAACATATGTTATAAATATAGGGCACAATACAGTAGATGGCACATGGAGGGAGGGAGTAATGTAGAATTAGTAGGGAAAAGCAAGAATTAAAAGAAAAATAATAAACAACCACACTTTTTAAAATTATAAAATTATTCAACTTATGCATACTTAAAAATATATATACATATGTATACAAAGGATTTAAATGTTAATACTCAACTTTTAAGCTGGAATGGGAGGAGAAAGGAGAGAAAATAGGTGAAAAGGGGCATGTGTCCACAAATTGGTAATAAACCAATTCCTGGAATCCAGAAAGAATTAACAGTCTCTTGAATATACTCCTGAGGTTTTTTGTTGGTTTGTTTGATTGTTTTTACATGGGCAGGCACTGGGAATTGAACCCAGGTCTCTGGCATGGAAGGCGAGAACTCTGCCTCTGAGCCACCGTGGCCCACCCTATACTACTGAGTTTTTTAGAATATGGCTCCCAAGATAAACCACAAAACTTAGTAAAGGGCACATTATGGTTTAAATATAAGACACCATAGTGATAGCATAAAACTCCCAAAATTTAGAAAGCAAGAACACCAACATTTTCTACATCTGTGAAAAAAACAACTTCGGTACTTCAGGCTCTGTGAAGAATGAGGCTCACAGAGTCTTGTGAAACAAAGAAACACACCCCCCACAATTCCAAACACCTCCTCAAACCCATCTCATGGAGTGAGAGTCAGAAGAGGGTTCAGATGCAAACCTCCAGCTCCAAAGACCAAGCCCTTTGCTCTTATGAGTGATTTTTAAATATGCTCCAAAAGCCCGGGGAAATTCTATGAATGAGCCACAGGTATAATAAAGGTAGCAAGAAGACACCACAGAGGTGGTCAAGGCAGCAAGAAGGATGTGAAAAAGACAGAGCTTCCAACTCCCTGCACACTTCAATCAAAGCTACTTTATTTGTATTCATTTCACAATTTAAAGTTCTGTGGAGACCATGTCAATGGGTGTGAATGTTTATTTAATATCCAGCTTTTCCCATTCCCTCCCCCTGGGAGCTTATAAACTTCTGCACAGCAGCACAGCCCCAGGAGCTAACACAATGCTTGGCACATGGTAAACACAATAAATATTCTTTGACTAAATGAAGGTACAAATAGTTAATTAAAAGGCTTTGGAGTGGTCCAAGCACATGGTTATATGAAGCATAGATTATAGTAGTTTCAATGGAACTAGTGAGAAGAGGAAAATACAAACATAAGTTTAAATGAACAAATATGACTTGGCTGATTAGACACAGAGAATGAAGGAAAAGAAAAGAAGAGGAGAAAGAAATAGATGATTTCAAAGTTTCAATTCTGCAAAGTAACCACTAAAGAAGGTAATAAAGCTGAGGGCCCAGACAGGTAGGGAGGGACGGATGGTTTAGACAAGAAAGCAAAATTTGGTTGCACGTGCATTAGATCTGAAATGATACTAGAACCAGAGTAAACACTTAATTGATAACTGGGACCATACAATACTCAGGTAAGAGGACAAGACAATAACTATAGATTTATACAATAAAAAAACAGACAAATTTAAAATAGAAACATACCATCGACCCTGCATCAAATACTTTTGACTGATGCTATGTCGTAAAACTTCCTTGTGGAAGAGTTGGCAGGAAAGGAAAACAACCATCGTTGATATAGCTTCTACTGATATTTCATATGTAATATCTCTGGAAAAATGGGGGAAAAATAAAAATGATTACTTTAGAAGATTAAGATAGTGCTTCTTTTTAAATAATGTGTACACTAAAAAACCATATCCAAATATTCAACATTTTTCTAGGTTATAAAAAATACTAATATGTTTAACATAAAAATTAAATCAAGAGAAAGAATTAAACTTTTTCCCAGTCATTGGCTCCTATATTTCCTTTTTTCTAGTCCCTATCGCCTTACTAAATAACAAGCCTATATATATAAATGAAAACAACAATGTTCTGATTTGAAGATCTACTTTAGAGCTCTTAGGTTGATCCTTGTTTAGCTATAATCCAGAAACAAATACTTAGATTACAAAACTGAATAAAAGCCACAGGATATGGAAAGAAACAATGCCTTTTTGAGGCATTACAAACAGAACAATGCTATATTCCAGGATCTTCTGTCTCCAGTGTCTACTTTCTCAAGGCTAACTTTGCATGTTCTGCAAAATATGAATAGTTCAGAGTTTATTACTATTACTATTTTATTAAGCATATTTCTATTATGTAGGTCTTCGCTTGTCCTCCCAAGATCCTTAACTCCTTTTACAAATAAATCTTTGATCAAATATAAGAGAAATAAAGTTTCAGACAAGCAAGGAGCACAAACAGAAATACAGTATCAAGGAATCTTCAGATACTACAAAAGTTTAACCAAATTATGGTGGGGAAAGTAGCATGTTAAGACCAGGAAAGTGGAGATCTCAACAACACAGAAAAAAGAGTCATAACTAGAAAAGAATATCAAAATATTTTTAATTAAAAAATAAGACACAGGACTATTACAACACAGTGAACCCTATTGTAAACAACAAAACTACAGCTAATAGTACAATCACTACCATGTTCTTTCATGAACTGTAACAAATGTACCACACTAATGCTAGGTCTTATTATATTGGGGGAAAAAATACACCCTAATATAAACACGATCTACGCATTATATTCTTTCATCAATTGTAACAAAGGTACCACACTAATGCAAAGGGTTAATAATAGGGGAGAGGGGCATTTGGGAATACTATTTTTATGCTATTTTTCTATAAACCTACAATTTCTCCAATTACAATAAATTTCAAAAAATTTTACAGTGCTGCAATATGGAAAGTCCAAAGAAAAGTACTTAATGACTATTTAAATGAAGGCTCAAGCAAATTAAAGACAACTTGATTACATAATTAGACAACTTTACCTTCTACCAGGTATTTTAAGGAGTTATTACTAATAAAAATACATTTTAAAAACAAAGTATAAAAAACAAAAGAGGCTCATACACTTGATCTTATTAAATAATGAATAAATCTAAACTCTACTCAGAAATCTGACTTTGGCAGTATTATAGAACTATTTGCTTTCTGAAATTTCTGTGATTATTGTTTCATATATATTTATACACATAAAACTCACTTCTTATATTTGTTTTTATTTCTTAAAACTGAATGAAAGACAAATCTGTTGTTTCATGTCATGCTATAATTCATTAATGATTTCTTTCTGGTGCTCAGAGCCCAAATAATTCTGTATCGTTAATGTCATTCATTCATTTAGCCTCTGCTTGCTAGGAATCCTTACTCTTTAGTCAACTGACTAAGCTTTACAGTTGGGTCAAGGCTGAACACCAAAACCTGAAGTAACAGGTACATCTCCCAGCACAGTGTAGAGCCTATCTACCAATACATTTGCTAAAATGCACTCAGATCATTACATCAACAATAATCAACTGCAGTAGTTTACAAATTAATATCTTACTCTTTTTTTTTTTTTTTTTTTTTTTTTTTTTAAAGGAAAGACAGAGAGAAGGAAGGAAGGATAGAAGGAAGGAAGGGAGGAAGAAAGGGAAACATCTTTTAAACATTTTCTTGTTTTATTGTATTTTGTTTCTCCGTTTTTTTGTTACATGGGCTGGGGCCGGGAATCGAACCGAGGTCCTCCGGCATAGCAGGCAAGCACTTTGCCCGCTGAGCCACCGCGGCCCACCCATCTTACTCTTTTTGAGATCAATAACCAAATTGTTTTAATTTCTTTAAACTAACAAATATGACTCTTAATAAAAATTAAGTCTAATATGGTTGGGGAAATAATGTTTATTTAGAAAACTGGGTGGTCTCCTTCAAAATGAATTTGGACAACCAAAATCCCAAGTAGGAGAACAGGAAAGAGGTGGTATGTATTGACCCTTGGATCATTTCTTACCATGAAATTTTGTATAGCAAAGTTAGTGAAGAGTGGAAGGTTTCAAACAGAGGGTAAGGGAAGGTTACAAAACATAAGAATATTGAATCAAGAAGCCAATATATTTCATAGCAAAAAAACATTCTCCAAAATTCCAAAATGGAACAGGTACAAATTCTATGAAGTTGTTTTTCATATTGAATTTCAGTTCATATGTCATTCACAAATATTTATAAAGAATTTATTTTTATTATTTCTAGAAAGATATTATACTACATGTTGAAGATATATATATATGAAGTATATCTGTTAACAAATAGGTATAGCTCCCACCCTCATGGAACTTACAATTTAGTGGGGAAGAGAGAAATCAAATAATAATTATTCATAAAAGGCAGTGATGCAGTGGTTCCAAGCCAGAGAGGTAAGATAAAAGGACCTGAGGCTACTGCCCATCCTGCTTCCACTGAGCATTCAGTTCGCAGAGCAGGGATGTCCCTCAAACAAAAGCATGCCATGGCCCCACAACCAGGTTCCAGGGTTTGCCTTAGAGATTTTCCCTGTGTGTTTGTGGAGGGGGTGAGGGGTTGAAAGGTAGAGTGGGCGGAAGGAGGCAATAAATCAAACACCTCCCAATCTCTTTCCATAGAAACTGAATTTATTTGCAAAAGAGAAGTTCAAATCTAAGGACACTCTCAAGAACAGTGAAGTTGCAGTCAAAGGCCACTGGGAGTAGATTCTTAGATTTAATGAAGGTACATACTAGCCTATAGGGCCAGCTAGTTTGCAGGAGAGAACCAGGAATAAGACAGCAGAGACGAGACCTTCTAGGGTCAAAACAAACATCAAACACTGACCTCAGAAGTTACTCTTTCAAAGAAGCCAAAATCAATTAGTTTTTCAGCAATCAATGATAACTAGTGCAGTTTCACAGCTGAGTTTGGACAGGAAAAGGAGCACAGAGAGCCCTACCAATATCACTGCATTCCAAACTCCATGTCTGAGCAACATCAGAGGCTTAATGGGGGTGGGGGTAGGATGAGGGTAGAGATGGTGAGAATAGACTTTAAAATATTCCAATTAAATGTTAATTTAACTCATATGGTCAGTTTAGCTGAATACCATAAGTACACTGAATCTTGAATAGGGCGTGAGATTTTGTTGGTTTGTCCAGGTTGGTTGATACTCTGATAAATCCCAGAGTAATTTGGGCCATGAATAAAGAAGTATTTGCAAAGTCTTTTGGGGGGAATGGAGAGAAAGGAGGAAATATTCAACTTCCCCATTTGGAGAATTTCTCATATTCTCACAAGCAGTGGGAACAAGCAATTCAATAAGCTGAGCCCCTCAGTCCTGGGGTTAAACCCTACAAAACTTATTCCTGCAAAGGGAAGCAACACCTACTGATAATTATGCCTGAGAGTCACCCCAGAGAACCTCTTTACCTCTCTCTCTAAGCCAATTCCACAGGTGAGCTCACTGCCCTCTCCCCCACTAACCCCCGCTGCCATGTGGGACATGATTCCCAGGAATGTAAATCTCTGGCAACATGGGACAGAAACCTCAGGATGACCCAGGACCCAGCATTAAGGGATTCAGAAAGCCTTCTTGACCAAAAGGAGGAAAAGAGAAATGAGACAAAATAAAGTTTCAATGGCTGAGAAATTTCAAACATGAGTCGAGGGGTTATCCTGGAGGTTATTACGTATTATATAGATAAATTCTAGTTTATGGTGTATGGGAGTGGGTGAAGCTGTTGAGCTGTGTTCCAACAGCCTTGATTATTAAAGATGACTGTATATAATTTAAAATTTACAATGTGACTCACAGCCACATTCTCCCTGCCACTGGGTGCCCAAGCTCACAGGCACCAGTGTAGCATCCCCAGCCAGCACCTATACCTGTGCTGTAATGCATCACTGCATTGTTGTGCCCCATCCTGGGCCCAGCATCCTGCTCCACATCCATCCCATAAATACAAAGCTTTAGACGACTGAAGGAAATCAATCAAGAGATTTACAGGCTGCAAAAACAACAGATGATCACTAAGCATATCATGATGTGGATAGATAAAGCCCAGTCTAACAAACAAATTAAAATACCAGAGGAGACATAGATGTTTGAACTAATCAAAGATATTCATATAACTCTACTAAACCAATAAATGGGGTGGCTAATGACATAAAGGAGAGCAAGAAGACACTAGAAGAGAATAAAGAGGAATCTGAAAGAATAAATAGAAAAATAGCAGATATCACAGAAATTAAAAGATGCTGTAGACCAAACAAAAAACATACAAGAGACACACAGCAGCAGATTTGAAGAGACAGAAGAAAGAACAAGCAATCTAGAGGGCAGGATAACTGATTTCAAATACTCAAAACAGCTAATAGCAAAAAGATGAAAAAATTTCAATTGGATCTCAGGGAAAGGATGGACAAAACATAGTGAGCCTAGTAGTTTCAGTCTGTTGTGAAGTTAACATTGCCACGATGAATCATCTACAAAAAAAATTTCCTTCTTTTTAGAATTTGGTAGTAAAAGATATTAATACATTAATGGTGATAAATTTCTGGTTTAAATATAAATTAAGGATGTTTGCTAGTCAGGTATGAATGCTAGCAACTAAGTTTTGAAAATTGTTTAAATATGTAATGTTAAGCTTAGGTTTATAAAAAGTAAAGCTCGTTAACTGAGTCTTTGTCATTTGCTTAAAAAAAAAAGAAAAGAAAAGAAAAGCTAACATGTTTGGTGAATTCTTTCATACATGGGATTTGTAGCCTTGTTCTGTGTGTATAATTTTTGTGCATGGGGCTCCAGTGTCACTTTATTAGCATTTTATTCTATTTGTCATAGGTGAATGGAGAACTTAATTTACATGTAGATATTTTCTTCAATATATTTGGAGAGTTTATGAAAATTTTCCTATTTATGTTATGTAATTTAGCAATTTATTGAACATTTAATTACGGTAACATTTGTACAGGGAAAGCAAAAAAACAGGTATATAAATACTCATTATGCTTCATTATGTTTCAGTATGTTCTATTTAGCGTATATATTTGATAGAAGCTCATTCAAAGACAATATGCATGATAAATTTATGGATTGATTTAGATGTGGACCAAAATAAAGGTATTTCTTTTGTTTTTCAAAAATAAATAAATAAATAAATAAATAAATAATGGGGAGAAGAAACTAATCTCCCCTGCAGAATTCCAAAAAATTAGGTACTTATTCTGCCCTAAAAATAGGGAGACAATCTGAGATGTTGGTATCGTAGCCCATGACAAACTTTGGGATTTGTCCTGTAACTACCTGTTGAAGAGTGCTTTGAAAACTACTGCTTTTTTCTTTATTTGCTTTGTATATATGTTATATTATACAATAAAAAAAAGTTAAAAAAAAAAAAAAGGGAAACATAAATTCCCACTCTTTAATTATGGACTGCACATAGTGACTTCCTTTCAAAGAATACAGTTTAAAAAGGGAAGGGGGAGATAAATTTCATCATCAAGAAAGATGACACAAGAGACCATGGGGAAAAAGCTGCTCGCCCTAACTCGCCAGCAGTTTGGCCTCTGGGGAATTTCACGGTTGTCGCTACAGAAATAATTGGCTTCCTGTTGGAATATCTTATTCATTGCTGTACCTCCCAGGTTCTACCTACAACGGCTCTCCAAACACCACCGGGCCCTCTTCCGCCTTCACCAGCTTCTACGCCACCGTCCTCGACAGCCTTGCCATCCTCACCTTTCCTCCTCCAGAACAGATACTAGGGGAGTAGAAACGATACAGAACAGCTCCCGGAGCCACGACAGAGATCAAAAAGACAGTGTACCCCATCCTGGAACGGCTGACTGGCTGAGAGAACCCGCTCCGGTGAGATAGCCGAGGGGCGCGGGATTCCCCAGGTCAGGGCGGCAGGCGGCCGGAGTCCCTCCCCTCCTCATTCCCGGGCCATCTGGCAGAATTGGGCAGGCGGTGCCCTCAAGCCGCGGCGGTTGGCGTACCCACCACGCGCGGCCCCCCGGACCAACTGAGAGAATTGGATTGGAATCCCCAGGCTGCGGAGAACAGTGACCGGGGGGGTACCTTCAAAACACGTGACTCCCCGGTCAGGCTGGGAACGGTGCAATCTCCCGGGCCGCGGCGGCTTGCACCCTCCCGCCACGCTTGGCGCCCCAGGCCGACTAGGAAATTCGGACGGGCACTCTCCCGGGCTGCGGCGGCCGGCGACCCTCCCCGCGTTCGGACCCCTGTGCCGGTTGGCACTCTTCCAAGCCGCATCGGCTGGTGAACCTCCACCACGGCAAGAGTTTTCCAAGGTTAAAGGACCAACAGCACCTTTTGCTGCTGGAACCCGCAGACAAACGTGTGCCACGAGCGCCACCTACTGGGCAGGATAGGAAAGACAGAACCCAGAGATTTCACAGAAGGATCTTTCAGCCTGTTGGGTCCAACACCCAGGGAAGTCTGACTAAATGCCCAGACGCCAGCAGAGGATAACGGATCACTCTCAGAAAATTGAAAATATGGCCCAGTCAAAGGAACAAACCAATAGTTCAAATGAGATACAGGAGCTGAAACAACTAATGCTGAATATATGAACAGAAATGGAAAACCTCTTCAAAAACGAAATCGATAAATTGAGGGAGGACATGAAGAAGAAATGGACTGAACAAAAAGAAGAAATAGAAAAACTGAAAAAACAAATCACAGAGCTTATGGAAGTGAAGGATAAAGTAGAAAAGATGGAAAAAACAATGGATACCTACAATGATAGATTTAAAGAGACAGAAGATAGAATTAGTGATTTGGAGGATGGAACATCTGAATTCCAAAAAGAAACAGAAACTATCCGGAAAAGAATGGAAAACTTTGAACAGGGTATCAGGGAACTCAAGGACAATATGAACCACACAAATATACATGTTGTGGGTGTCCCAGAAGGAGAAGAGAAGGGAAAAGGAGGAGAAAAACTAATGGAAGAAATTATCACTGAAAATTTCCCAACTCTTATGAAAGACCTAAAATTACAGATCCAAGAAGTGCAGCGCACCCCAAAGAGATTAGACCCAAATAGGCATTCTCCAAAACACTTACTAGTTAGAATGTCAGAGGTCAAAGAGAAAGAGAGGATCTTGAAAGCAGGAAGAGAAAAACAATCCATCACATACAAGGGAAACCCAAAAAGACTATGTGTAGATTTCTCAGCAGAAACCATGGAAGCTAGAAGACAGTGGGATGATATATTTAAATTACTAAAAGAGAAAAACTGCCAACCAAGACTCCTATATCCAGCAAAATTATCCTTCAAAAAAGAGGGAGAAATTAAAACATTCTCAGACAAAAAGTCACTGAGAGAATTTGTGACCAAGAGACCAGCTCTGCAAGAAATCCTAAAAGGAGCACTAGAGTCAGATACGAAAAGACAGAAGAGAGAGGTATGGAGAAGAGTGTAGAAAGAAGGAAAGTCAGATATGATATATATAATACAAAAGGCAAAATGGTAGAGGAAAATATTATCCAAACAGTAATAACACTAAATGTTAATGGACTGAATTCCCCAATCAAAAGACATAGACTGACAGAATGGATTAAAAAACAGGATCCTTCTATATGCTGTCTACAGGAAACACATCTTAGACACAAAGATAAATATAGGTTGAAAGTGAAAGGTTGTGAAAAGATATTTCATGCAAATAACAACCAGAAAAGAGCAGGAGTGGCTATACTAATATCCAACAAATTAGACTTCAAATGTAAAACAGTTAAAAGAGACAAAGAAGGACACTAAATACTAATAAAAGGAACAATTAAACAAGAAGACATAACAATCATAAATATTTACGCACCAAACCAGAATGCCCCATAATACGTAAGGAATACACTGCAAACACTGAAAAGGGAAATAGACACATCTACCATAATAGTTGGAGACTTCAATTCACCACTCCCATCAATGGACAGAACATCTAGACAGAGGATCAATAAAGAAATAGAGAATCTGAATATTACTATAAATGAGCTAGACTTAACAGACATTTATAGGACATTACATCCCACAACAGCAGGATGCACCTTTTTCTCAAGTGCTCATGGATCATTCTCAAAGATAGACCATATGCTGGGTCACAAAGCAAGTCTTAACAAATTTAAAAAGATTGAAATCATACACAACACTTTCTCGGATCATAAAGGAATGAAGTTGGAAATCAATAATAGGCGGAGTGCCAGAAAATTCACAAATACGTGGAGGCTCAACAACACACTCTTAAACAACAAGTGGGTCAAAGAAGAAATTGCAAGAGAAATTAGTAAATACCTCGAGGCGAATGAAAATGAAAACACAACATATCAAAACTTAAGGGACGCAGTAAAGGCAGTGCTAAGAGGGAAATTTATTGCCCTAAATGCCTTTATCAGAAAAGAAGAAAAGGCAAAAATGCAGGAATTAACTGTCCACTTGGAAGAACTGGAGAAAGAACAGCAAACTAATCCCAAACCAAGCAAAAGGAAAGAAATAACAAAGATTAGAGCACAAATAAATGAAACTGAAAACAAGAAAACAATAGAGAAAATCAATAAGACCAGAAGTTGGTTCTATGAGAAAATCAACAAGATTGATGGGCCCTTAGCAAGACTGACAAAAAGAAGAAGAGAGAGGATGCAAATAAATAAGATCAGAAATGGAAGCGGAGACATAACTACTGACCTCACAGAAATAAAGGAGGTAATAACAGGATACTATGAACAACTTTACGCTAATAAATATAACAATTTAGAGGAAATGGACGGGTTCCTGGAAAGATATGAACAACCAACTTTGACTCAAGAAGAAATAGATGACCTCAACAAACCAATCACAAGTAAAGAAATTGAATTAGTCATTCAAAAGCATCCTAAAAAGAAAAGTCCAGGACCAGACGGCTTCACATGTGAATTCTATCAAACATTCCAGAAAGAATTAGTACCAACTCTCCTCAAACTCTTCAAAAAAATCGAAGTGGAGGGAAAACTGCATAATTCATTCTATGAAGCCAACATTACCCTCATACCAAAACCAGGCAAAGATATTACAAAAAAAGAAAACTACAGACCAATCTCTCTAATGAATACAGATGCAAAAATCCTCAATAAAATTCTAGCAAATCGTATCCAACAACACATTAAAAGAATTATACATCATGACCAAGTAGGATTCATCCCAGGTATGCAAGGATGGTTCAACATAAGAAAATCAATTAATGTAATACACCATATCAACAAATCAAAGCAGAAAAATCACATGATCATCTCAATTGATGCAGAGAAGGCATTTGACAAGATTCAACATCCTTTCCTGTTGAAAACACTTCAAAAGATAGGAATACAAGGGAACTTCCTTAAAATGATAGAGGGAATATATGAAAAACCCACAGCTAATATCATCCTCAATGGGGAAAAACTGAAAACTTTCCCCCTAAGATCAGGAACAAGACAAGGATGTCCACTATCACCACTATTATTCAACATTGTGTTGGAAGTTCTAGCCAGAGCAATTAGACAAGAAAAAGAAATACAAGGCATCAAAATTGGAAAGGAAGAAGTAACACTATCACTGTTTGCAGACGATATGATACTATACGTCGAAAACCCAGAAAAATCCACAACAAAAGTCCTAGAGCTAATAAATGAGTACAGCAAAGTAGCAGGCTACAAGATCAACATTCAAAAATCTGTAGCATTTCTATACACTAGTAATGAACAAGCCGAGGGGGAAATCAAGAAACGAATCCCATTTACAATTGCAACTAAAAGAATAAAATACCTAGGAATAAATTTAACTAAAGAGACAAAAAACCTATATAAAGAAAACTACAAAAAACTGTTAAAAGAAATCACAGAAGACCTAAATAGATGGAAGGGCATACCGTGTTCATGGATTGGAAGACTAAATATAGTTAAGATGTCAATCCTACCTAAATTGATTTACAGATTCAATGCAATACCAATCAAAATCCCAACAACTTATTTTTCAGAAATAGAAAAACCAATAAGCAAATTTATCTGGAAGGGCAGGGTGCCCCGAATTGCTAAAAACATCTTGAGGAAAAAAAACAAAGCTGGAGGTCTTGCGCTGCCGGACTTTAAGGCATATTATGAAGCCACAGTGGTCAAAACAGCATGGTATTGGCATAAAAATAGAAATATCGAACAATGGAATCGAATAGAGTGCTCAGATATAGACCCTCCCATCTATGGACATTTGATCTTTGATAAGGCAGTCAACCAACTCATTTGGGACAGAACAGTCTCTTCAATAAATGGTGCCTAGAGAACTGGATATCCATATGCAAAAGAATGAAAGAAGACCCATATCTCACACCCTATACAAAAGTTAACTCAAAATGGATCAAAGATCTAAACATTAGGTCTAAGACCATAAAACAGTTAGAGGAAAATGTAGGGAGATAGCTTATGAAGCTTACAATTGGAGGCGGTTTTATGGACCTTAAACCTAAAGCAAGAGCACTGAAGAAGGAAATAAATAAATGGGAGCTCCTCAAAATTAAACACTTTTGTGCATCAAAGAAGTTCATCAAGAAAGTAAAAAGACAGCCTACACAATGGGAGACAATATTTGGAAATGACATATCAGATAAAGGTCTAGTATCCAGAATTTATAAAGAGATTGTTCAACTCAACAACAAAAAGACAGCCAACCCAATTACAAAATAGGAAAAAGACTTGAACAGACACCTACCAGAAGAGGAAATACAAATGGCCAAAAGGCACATGAAGAGATGCTCAATGTCCCTGGCCATTAGAGAAATGCAAATCAAAACCACAATGAGATATCATCTCACACCCACCAGAATGGCCATTAACAAAACAGAAAATGACAAGTGCTGGAGAGGATGCGGAGAAAGAGGCACACTTATCCACTGTTGGTGGGAATGTCAAATGGTGCAACCACTGTGGAAGGCAGTTTGGCGGTTCCTCAAAAAGCTGAATATAGAATTGCCATACGACCCAGGAATACCATTGCTGGGTATCTACTCAAAGGACTTAAGGGCAAAGACACAAACGGACATTTGCACACCAATGTTTATAGCAGCGTTATTTACAATTGCAAAGAGATGGAAACAGCCAAAATGTCCATCAACAGAAGAATGGCTAAACAAACTGTGGTATATACATACGATGGAATATTATGCAGCTTTAAGACAGGATAAACTTATGAAGCATGTAATAACATGGATGGACCTAGAGAACATTATGCTGAGTGAGTCTAGCCAAAAACTAAAGGACAAATACTGTATGGTCCCACTGATGTGAACCGACATTAGAGAATAAACTTGGAATATGTCATTGGTAACAGAGTCCAGCAGGAGTTAGAAACAGGGTAAGATAATGGGTAATTGGAGCTGAAGGGATACAGACTGTGCAACAGGACTAGATACAAAAACTCAAAAATGGACAGCACAATAATACCTAATTGTAAAATAATCATGTTAAAACACTGAATGAAGCTGCATCTGAGCTATAGGTTTTTTTTGTTTGTTTGTTTGTTTTTACTATTATTATTACTTTTATTTTTTTTCTCTATATTAACATTCTATATCTTTTTCTGTTGTGTTGCTAGTTCTTCTAAACCGATGCAAATGTACTAAGAAACGATGATCATGCATCTATGTGATGATGTTAAGAATTACTGATTGCATATGTAGAATGGTATGATTTCTAAATGTTGGGTTAATTTCTTTTTTTCCGTTAATTAATTAAAAAAAAAAAAGAAAGATGACAAAGAGTACCTCAGCCAGGTAATAAAGGTCAACATCATCAGTCATTAATCATATTGATAGTATAGACCCTTAATGTGATGTGATGAGTGTTACACTTAATCTCTGCGGTCTTCCTCCTCAAAAACCCATAACCTCAATCTAATCATGAGAAAAATATCAGACACAATCCCAACAGAGACATCCTATAGAATATGTGGCCAGTAATCCTCAGAACTATCAGGTCATTGAAAACAAGGAAAGTCTGAAAAATTATTATAGCTAAGAGGAAATGAAGAAGACATGACAACTAAATATAATTTGGTATCTGGATGGGATCCTGAAACAGTAGCAAATATTAGGTTAGAAATAAGGAAATCTGATGAAAGCATTGGTGTTGGCTAAAAATAATGCACTAATATTGGTTCATTAGTTGTAACAAATGTACCAACTGATAGAAGATGTTAATAATAGAGGACACCGAATAAGGGGGTATTTAGGAATTCTCTGTACCATCTTCACAATTTTTCTGCAAACTTACAACCACTCTAAAAAGCAAAGTGCATTAAAAAAAAAAAAGATTATACTCCATGATCAATTTGGAGTTATCCCAGGTATGTAGGGGTAGTTCTACATAAGAAAATTAAAAGAATGAAGGAGAAAACCACATGATCATCTCAATTGACACAGAAAAGACATTTGACAAAAACTAGCACCACTTCTAGATAAAAAAAAAAAAAAAAAACCGAAACATCAGAAAATTAGAAATAGAAGGAAATAAGATAAACATGAATAATTCAGAATGGGCATTGTTCAAAGATCCCTATAGACTGGGAGAAGGATTAAAGCAGGAGGAGGAGGTGTAACAGAGAAAGTAGGATTAAACAAACAAGTATGGTTGCTGAATCACCATAATAATATTCCTTCTAGCTTCCAGTTTCGTGGAGCATCTAGAAAGAAAAATCTGAGATGGTATAATGAGAGCCCATGACAAACTCTGGGATCAGTTCTGTAACTACTTGTTGAAGTGCGCTTTGAAAATTATTGCTTTGTTTTTTCTTTGTATTGTATATATGTTATATTTACAATTAAAAATGTTTTTAAAAATTCAACAGTGTTATACACTGGTAATGAACACTCCGATCAGGAACTCAAGAGAAATTTCATTTACAATAGAAATTTAAAGAATCAAATATATAGGAATAAATTTAACAAAGAATGTAAAGGTCTTGTACACAGAAAACTACAAAACATATTTTAAAAACATACACACCAGGAGATGGCCCCCAGGGATGAATCTGGTCCTGGCATCATGGGATCAACAATGCCATCCTGGGCAGGCCACAGTGGCTCAGCAGGCAGAGGTCTCCCCTGCCATGCCGGAGACCCGGGTTCAATTCCCGGTGCCTGTCCATGCAAAAAAAAACAAAACAAAACAAAAATGCCATCCTGACCAAAAGGGGGTAAAGAAGTGTAACAAATGAGGTATCATTGGATAAGAGAGTTGAAATAGAGTCGAGAGGCTACTCTGGAGGTCACTCTTACGCAAGCTTCAGTTAGACATTGCTGCCTATCATAATTTGCAAAACCCCAACCAAAACCATTCCAGCCAATCCTAAAGAACACCTAGGGGAATATATAAGATTCTACAAAGGTTCCATGCTCTAGGGTAACTTTCCAGAAACCTACAACCTCCTGATGGGTCCCTGACCAGATAAGTCCTGAAATCTAGAGGGGCCAGCCTCTTCAGAACATCAGCTATATCCATCTCCCTACCCCATATTACTGACACCACCTTCCAACATGAAAAAGTTAGAATGGACATCGCTCATTGTCATGGTTAGGGATATGTGTCAACTCGGTCAAGTTGTGGTAGCTGTTTATCTGATTGGACAAGTACTGGCCTGTCTGTTGCAATGAGGACATTTCATAGGATTAGGTCATGATCACGTCAGCTGCATCCACAGCTGATTCCATTTGTAATCACCCAAAGGGGAGTGTCTTCTACAATTAGTGATGCTAAATCTAATCATGGGAAGCCTTTTAAGGAGGACTCAGAGGAGACAGGCCCCATTCCTGCTTCGGCTGGTGAGCCTCTCCTGCGGAGTTCATCCAGACCCTGCACTGCAGTTGTCGGCTTCACAGTCTGCCCTGTGGATTTGGACTCCGTGTTCCTGCGGTCACGTGAGACACTTTTATAAATTTTATATTTGCAAGTGTTCCCTGTTGATTCTGTTTCTCTAGAGAACCCTAACTAATACACTCATATACCCCTAAAGAGTAGGAGAAAGATCAAAGGTCCTGATAAAGAACTAAGTAGGAATTTCAAAACACACTACACAGCAAAAGTAATCAAGAAGAGTGTGATGCTGGCACTAGGATAGGCATACAGATCAGTGCAATGAAATGGAGAACCCAGAACCTAGGGTGAAGTTATACAGAGAAAGAGTATAACAAACGAATATGACTGCTGAATCATTACAATGATATATTTTTTAATCTCCCATATCTTGGAGCAGTTAAAATTGTGGAATTATAATCCATACCAAACTCTGAAATCTGTTCTACAACTAATTGTTATGATGTGCTTTGAAATTTATTGCTTTTTTGTATTTATGATATTTTTCACAAAAGATTTGGAAAAAAAAGTTGATTGTGATGATAAAAAAACATATTTATTCTTCCTAGCCTCCAGAGTTCTGGAGAGGCTGGAGGGAGAAATCTGAGATGATGGGAAGGTAGCCCATGACAAACTCTGGGATCTGTCCTGCAACTACTTGTTGAAGAGTGCTTTGAAAACTACTGCTTTTTTCGTTCTTTGCTTTCTATATATGTTATATTATACAATAAAAAAAGTTAAAAAAAATTTACACACCATGATCAAGTGGGATTTATTTCAGGAATGTAAGGCCAGTTTAATGTCCAAAAAGCAATTGATGTAATGGAGCATAAAACAGAATGAAAAACATAATTCACGTGATAATCTCAAAAGATACAAAATGTACATCTGACGAAACCCAACACAGTTTTATTATTAAAAAGCCAACTAACTAGGAACAGAAAGGAACTTCCTCAACCTGATAAAAGGCATCTACAAAAAAACCCCACAAATAACATCATGCACGTTGATAAACAGATGGGACAGTCCACCAAAAATCACAAACAAAACAAGGATGCCCATCCTCGCCACTTCTACTGAAAACTGTACTGGAGGTTCAAACCAAAACAACGGGCATGCACTTGACACATAGACACACACGAGCATACACACACACAAGATGTAAAAGGTACCTGTTGGAAAGGAAGAAGTAAAACTATCTCTTTTTGCAAATCACATCATAAATTAAAAAATCCTAAAGAATCCATTAAGAAACCATTAGATCTAATGAACAAGTTAAGTGAGGTTGCAGGATACGAGATCAATACAGAAAAAAATCGTATTTATATATATATGTAATATACAATCAGAAAATGAAATTAAAACAATTCCATTCACAATATATCAAAAATAAGAAAATAGTTTTGAATAAATTTAACAAGATAAGTGTAAAACTTATACTCTAGAAACTATAAAACTACTGTTCAAAGACATTTTAAAAGATCTAAATAAATGGGAAAATGACGAATAATCATGGATTGGAGACCTAAGAGTCACCCACAGAGAACCTCTTTTGTTGCTCAGATGGGGCCTATCTCTCTCTCTCAGCCAACATGGCAAGTGAATTCACTGCTCTTCCCCCTCTCTATGTGGGACATGACTCCCAAGGGTGTAAACCTCCCTGGCAGCGTGGGACAGAAATCCTAGAATGAGCTGGGACTCAGTATCAAGGAATTGAGAAAACCTTCTCCACAGAAAGGGGGAAGAGAGAAACCAGACAAAATAAAGTGTCAGTGGCTGAGAGATTTCAAACAGTCAAGAGGCTATCCTGGAGGTTATTCTTACACATTTTATAGATATCCCCTTTTTAGTTTAAGGTGTATTAGAGAGGCTAGAGGGAAGTACCAGAAACTGTAGAGCTGTGTTCTAGTACCTATATTTCTTGAAAAATGTATGTATAACGATATAGCTTTTGCAATGTGACTGTATGATTATGAAAAAAAAAAAACTAAACTAAAACTGGAATTGCAACCCATGTCAAACTCTGAAATATGTTCTACAACTAATTGTGATGCTGTGCTTTGAAATTTATAGCTTTTTTGTATATATGTTATTTTTCACAAAAAAAAGATAAAAGGTCAATCATGATGATAAAAAAATATATATAAGCCCTCTAGCCTCCTATATAATGGAGCAGCTAGAAAGAAAAACATGAGAGGATTGTATGGTAGCCCACAACAAACTCTGGGATCTGTCCTGTAACTGCTTGTCGAAGAATGCTTTGAAAACTACTGCATTTTTATTTCTTTGCTTTGTATATATGTTATACTATACAATAAAAAAAGTTTAAAAAAAAAAGAAACTACAAGGAGATACCACTTCACACCCACTAGGATGGGTATTATTATTATTATTTTTTAAAGTGAAAATAACAAATGTTGGTGAGAATTCAGAGAAACAGGAACCATCATACATTGCTGTTGGGCAAGTAAAATGTGCAGCCACTGTGGAAAAGTTTGTTGGTTCCTCACAAAATTAAAGAATTACCATATGATGTGGCAATTCCACTCCTAGGTATATCGCCAGAAGAATCAAAAGCAGGGACTCAGACACATATCGGTACACCAAAGTTCATCACGGCATTATTCACAACAGGCAGAAGGTGGAAGCAACTCAAGTGTCTATCGGGAGATGAATGGGGACTCAAAATGCAGTCTATACACACAATGGAATATTACTCAGTCATCAAAAGAAATGATGTAATAACTAATAGGGGGAAGAAATGTTAAAATAAATTGAGTAGACTGAAATACTAGTGATCAATGAAAGGGAGTGGTAAAGGGTATAGAAAGAAAATAGGGGAAACAAAGGTTAAATATATTGAGTAGATGGGGTGGGCCACAATGGCTCAGTGGCAGAGTTCTCACCTGCCATGCCAGAGACCTTAATTCAGTTCCCAGTGCCTGCCCATGTAAAACACATATATATACATATACATATAAATATATATATCTGAACACTGCTGAGTCTTCCAATCCATGATTTTTAAAAAAATATTTTTATTGACAAAACATAACAGCATACAAGCATGAACATTCTTAACATATGAACATTCCATTCTTGGTATACAATCAATGACTCACTATATATATATAGGAGTATGATATGTTTGAGTTTTTTCTTTTTATTTCTTTTTCTGGAGAGATGCAAATGTTCTAAGAAATGATTATTGTGATGAATATACAACTATGTGATAATATTGTGAGTCATTGATTGTACACCAAGAATGGAATGTTCATATATTAAGAATGTTCATGTTTGTATGCTGTTATGTTTTGTCAATAAAAATATTTTTTTTAAAATCATGGATTGGAAGACTCAGCAGTGTTCAGATGGCAGTACTCTGTAAACAAATCTAGAGATTCAACACAACCCTTATCATAATTCCAGCTGACCTCTTTGTAGAAATTGACAACCTGACTCTAAAATTCATATAAAAGTGCAGGGAACCCTGAATAGCCAAACAATCCTGATAAAGAACCAAGTAGGAAGACTCACACTTTCCGATTTCAAAACTTACTACACAGCAAAAGTAATCAAAAGAGTGTAGTGCCAGCACTACACTACACTGGATAGGCATATAGATCAGTGCAATGGAATGGAGAACCCAGAACCTATACATATGTAATCAACTGATTTTTGACAAGGGTACCAAGACCATTCAATGGAAAAAGAATAACCTTTTCAACAAATGTGCTAGGAGAACTGTACAGTCACATGCAAAGAATGTAGCTGGACTCTCCTCACACCATAGACAAAAATTAACTCAAAGTTGATCAAAGATCTAAAGATAAGAATGAAAAATAGAATCTCTTAGAAGGAAACAGGGGGATACATCTTCATGGTCTTGAATACAGCAATGGAATCTCAGATAGGATACCAAGAGCCTAACTAACAATAAAAAGAGTAAATAAACTGGACTCCATCAAAATTTAACACATTGTGCTTCAAAGAACACTATCAAGAAAGTGAAAAGGCAGCCTATGGAATGGGAGAAACACTTACAAATCATTTATCTATGAAGGCACTTGTACCTAAAATATATGAGGAACTCACCCAACCGAATATAAAAAAGACAAAATTTAAAATATATTAAATATACTAATTGGAGTATCTTTAGTGGCAAATAATCAGAGAAAAGAGCCAGAGAGGCGATACTTGAAAGAAACCAAAATTCTACCCTGCTGAGTGTGGTGGTTTTTAAAAAATGAAAAATGTTTTAAGCCAACAGATTTTTCTTGTTTTAATGTCTCTGTATAATCTTCAGAAGATTTTTCAACTACACAATGGCCAAAACAAATTAAACTTTTTTAACAAGCCAAACTGTTACCTTGGATGCCATATTATCCCAGAAACTTTCCACCATCTGGTCTGGAAATGTCTTAGAACAAACTACTGTTAGAGAAAGTTATTAATTTTATGTGAAGAAAAAACAGTCGTCATGACCTTGTACTGCTACTGCTGAGGCAGAGTGGAACACTTGGATGAAGAACAAGCCTACACGAACTAAATGGCTGTTAGTGTTGGCCAAGGGCAAAGTCAATGACTATGAAGGAAAAAAGCACACTCCTTTGACACACTATTGGATAAGAAACCTGATGGTACTGTAAATGGAACATAAATTTTACATAAACAACTGATAGATTTAAATGACTGAGAGCAAAATTTAGAAAAATCAATGTTATGCCAACATAGAGATTCTAAGTCAAATGTGACAAAAGACTTAAAAGTGGTATAGAATACTACACATCAATAATACTGATGTCTGGCTTGAAAATCCAACAATCAAAGTAATATTAACATCCCTCCTGGTTAAGAGTCTTATCAATGGAATAGAAAGTACCTGGACATTAAGTGTTAAGAAATTTGGATTATAATCTCATACCTGCTACTCGCTACCTTTACTAGTCACATAATCTGTCAAATTCATCATCTGTGAATAATGACGGGGTGGGTCACAAACTCAAATATCCACTCCATGTGTTGTTGATTTCTCAAAAACTAACAGATATATATAACACATATATATACTGTCATGGTCAGGTTCATGTGTCAACTTGACCAGGTGGCTTGTCTGGTTGGGCATGTGCTGGCCTGTCTGCTACTATGAGGACATTTCATAGAATTAAATCATGGTCACATCGGCTGCATTTGTAATCAGCCAAGGGGAGTGTCTTCTGCAACGAGTGACGTTTAATCTAATCACTGGGAGCCTTTTAAGGAGGATTCAGAAGAGACAGGCTTCTTCCTGCTCCAGCCAGTGAGCCTCTCCTGTGGAATTTGTCCAGACCCTCCATCAGAGTAGACAGCTTCACAGACTGCCCTACGGATTTTGGACTCTACATTCCACGGTTATGTGAAACACTTATAAATTTTATATTTATGTATATTTCCTGTTGATTCTGTTTGTCTAGAGAACCCTAATACATATACATATATATGTAACAATGTAGCACATACATAAAATACAGTCACTAATCATCTTAGAATAAAATTAAACACACAAAAAAAGAATTTTTAAATTTTTAAAAATATCCACTGATTGCACATATTGGATTGTTTTTATGGTGTGTGAATAAAACCGCTTTAAAAAAATCCTTAAAAATAAATAACTGAGGGGTGGTGCAACGGTGGCTCAGTGGCAGAATTCGCGCCTGCCATGCCAGAGACCCAGGTTCAATTCCTGGAGACTGCCCATGTGAAAATAAATAAATAAGTAAATAACCGAGACGAACTGATAAGCTAGAAACATAATGATAAAGCAAATATACCAAAATTTTAATAATTAGAATCTGTAGGGAGTACATGGATGTCCTAAGTTCAATTATTTCAAATCAAATTTTTGTATATTCATAAATCAAGGAACAAACACAGACAAGAATTCTCAGGAATTAAAAATTATTGCTAAAATTTCATCAAAAAAGAACAAGGAATTGTTTTTAAATATATGAAAAGATGCTCAACCTCACTTGTAATAACAAAATGTGTATTAAATCACAATGTGATTTCTATTTTTAATTGATCAAACATTTTTATTATATACAGTATTGGCAAGGTACTGTCACATTTTGGGTGGGAATATAATTTGTATCATTTCTTTACATGACAATGTTCACCAAATTTATGAAATTTTAATCAAAATTTAAAATGTACATAGTTGCAACTCTAAAAGCTTTATATGATGGTCCCATTTGCATAAGTGCATAAAATGTATTTATGTGCATGAATATTCATTGGAGCACGGTTCATAATAGCAAAAAATTGGAAGCACACTAAAAAAATTTATAAGGGACTGGTTAAACAAATTATGAAATATTCAGACAATTCATATATCACACAAAAAACTGGGAAAAGACCTGTATCTATTAGTTTGGGGAAAAAATCAAGTTAACAGCAAAAAAAGCAAGATGCAAAACAGTCTGTATGGTACTATTTGTAGTTAAAAAATAATTTTATGTGATACCACATGGGTAGATGCACTAAAAATACTAGTGACTAAGGGTCTCAAGTGAGAGAGAGACTTACTTTTCATTGTATACCCTTTGGTATGGCCTGATTTTTTTTCTATGCACACATACTACCTATTCAAAATAAATAAAATATTCTAGTAAAGATAAAAATTGAGAAACTGTCCAACAAACTAGAATTTTTTTTAAAAGGTGAGATAACAAAGAAGGGCTAAATTTACTAATTCCAACACCAGGCCTGAACATGCATTTTACAGAGAATAAAAAAGGGGCTGGCAGAGTGATTTGAACAGTGAACAAAGAAGTATTTGCAAAGTCTCTTTGGGGGAATGGCAAGAAAGGGGGAAAATTCAACTTCCCCATTTGGAGAATTCCTGATATTCTCCAAGCAGTGGGGACAACAAAATCAACAGGCCAAGCCCTCAATCTTGGGGTTTGTTCATATAAAGCTTAACCCCGCAAAGGATAGGCTAAGCTTACTTAAAATTAGGCCTAAGAGTCACCCCCAGAGAACCTCTTTTCTTGCTCAGATGTGGCCTCTGTCTCTCAGCCAACATGACAAGCAAACTCACTGCCCTCCCCCTCTCTACATGGGACATGACTCTCAGGGGTGTAAACCTTCCTGGCAATGTGGGACAGAAATCCTAGAATGAGCTGGGACTCAGCATCAAGGGATTGAGAAAACCTTCTCAACTGAAAGGGGGAAGAGAGAAAGCAGACAAAATAAAGTGTCAGTGGCTGAGAGATTCCAAACAGTCAAGAGGTTATCCTGGAGGTTATTCTTACACATTTTATAGATATCCCCTTTTTAGTTTAAGGTGTATTAGAAAAGCTAGAGGGAAGTACCAGAAACTGTAGAGCTGTGTTCCAGTAGCCATGTTTCTTGAAGATGACTGTATAATGATATAGCTTTTGCACTGTGACTGTGTGGTTGGAGCAGAATGAGTGCTGTGAACCAAAATTACCAGATAACATCAGAGACCCTCTGTACTTGAGGGGTAGATAAAATCACATTGCACAAATAGACACATACTACCCCAAAGAAGGCAGGGAAAGCAATAGATTAGGAAAATCACTTCCTTATCAATTTATAATTTATGAAAAATTAGAATAAGTTTTTCTTAGACTCGAGAATAACTGAAAATTTGCAACTGAAGACTAGGTCTGTTTACAGAATGACCCAATCCTCACAAAGTCACAGGCTGATAAGGGAGAAGAACATATAAATGGACCTTCGGAGGAAGAAGCTGTATATTGGCCTAGGGCCAACAGAAAAGTACACTCTGAGCAGACCTCAAGGGACATGACCAGAGTGGTGGCACCAGAAAGAAGGAATCAGCTGTACTTGAGATCATCATATACAGCTAATAGTGATGGCTTTGACAAAAACCATGACAATAAAGACAGGAAAAAAGACAATCAAGGCAAGAAATTCAGCTTAAGTCCTCAATATAACTTCTACTTCATAATTAAATAGGATTACAAACAGCACCTAAAACAAAAGTATTGGGCTTATACAACAAAACTGCTCCTGCTACTACAGTCACACCTATATTCCACCATTGGGTTGATTCACACAGATTTCACTCTGCCCTTACAGGAACTCTCCAAGAAATGATAACAGTGTCACAAACTTGAAGAGCTAGGCTCTCAACTCAAGCCTGGCTAACAGTACTCCTTCTAATATATTAGTGTCTGGAGGAAATATCCTTAAATTCCTTTACTGTTCACTTATTTGATATCATGGAGAGGGTTTGTATAAAAATTAAACACAAGAGTGACATTATGGAAAATGGCAGAGTAAAGAGCACTAAAAATTGGTCCCCCCACTGCAGTAATAATTAAGCCAAGAAGATTAATTAAATTATATTTTCCAAAACTCTGTAAGCTAATAAAAAAAACTTACACCAACATGGGAGTGCTTATTGAAAGAAAAGGACCCTAAATTTCAATAAGAAAGTACTGGGGCAGTTTTACTCATCCACCTACCACCCCTCTACCCCCCAGCCCAGCAAGAGATTTGAATACACATTTTTCAAAGAGGTTACACATGGCCAATAAGCATATGAAAATATGTCCAACATTATTAGCTGTAAGGGATATGCAGGTTAAAACCACAATGTGATGCCACTTTACACCCACGATGATACCTATCATTTTAAAAAATTTTTGAAAATAACAAGTATTGGCAAGGATGAGGAGAAATCGGAACTCTTGTGCATTGTTGGTGGGAATATAAATTGGTGCAGGCACTGTGGAAAACAATTGGGCAACTTCTCAGAAAGAGAATTAGCATATTATCTGGCAATTCCTACTGCTACGTACATATCCAAAAGAACTGAAAACAGGGACTCAGATACTTCTACACCAACAGTCATAGCAACATTATTCACAACAACCAAAAGGTTATTCACAACTCAAGTGCCCATGAACCAATGAACAGCACAACAATGTTGGACACAATGAACCATTATTCAGCCATAAGAGTCAATGAAGTACAGATACATACTACAACTTGGATGAAGGTCAAAAACATCATGCTAAATGAAATGAGACATCCAGAATAGGTAAATCTAATGAGACAGAATGGTAGTTACCAGAAGCTGAGGACAGGGGAGAATGAGGTGACTGCTTAATGGGTACAGGTTTTCACTTAAGGCTATAAAAATGTTTCAGAACTAGAAAAGAGGTGGGTTGCACAACATTGTAAAATGTACTAAAACACTGTACACAGTATACTTTTAAATGTATACTTTAAAATAGCTCATTTTATTTTGCGTGAATTTCACCTTAATAAAAGATGCTAAAGGCATTTAAATTGAGGGAGACATTTAAATTCTAGTGGGATCAATCCAAAACACACTGAAAAGTATCATCATGTACTTAAAACAACATGTGAACAGTGTATAACTTAATCTTGATCTTAAATATATAAATGCTGAGGTAGGGAGTTGAAGGATTCATGTCAAATGTACTATTTTAATCAGACTGAAAATGGTTAACACGTTAGAGATTTAATATTTTGTCAAGAAATTCAACCTGTCTTAAAAGCAGTATCTACTAATTACTTAAAAGTCAATCTTCATTACAAAGTTTATCCAAACTACTATAGTTGAGCCTAGTCTCTTAATAATAAAATGTCATTTCAAACATAGTCTCTCTCTCTATATATATATATACATATATACATATATATATACATATATATTCCTGATAATTGCTTTGCTTTCAGTATTAATAGAATGATTTAACAGAGTCTCATAAAAAATGTTTAAGCTAGCTTTGAATTACCCTTGGAGGCCCATTAAAATTAGATTCCCTTTGGATGTACCGGTGCTTCAGTGGTAGAATGCTTGTCTTACATATGGGAAACCCAGATTCGATTCCTAGAACATGACCCCCCCCCAAAAAAAAAATTAGATTCCCCTTGTTATTCACCTGCTAAGGCAGTACTGGCATGCCAATGTTAGATGTGAAAAGTCTGCCATAGGACTGATGCTCAGGTGTGAGAGTATCACCAGTTTTCATATTTCCCCTTAAAATATAAGTTGATCTGTAATACTGTACTACAGTTAGAACAGATGAAACACGGAAAGAGTAGTTTGGTTTCACATGGAAACTGTTACCGAGACAAACCTTGTAGGATGGAGTTCCAAAAATATTAAATAAAAAAAAAACTATTTCAACAGCTGGTTAAAGCTGAGTCTACATAATATAAGACATCTGGTTGCCTGTGCATTTTCAGTTCATTTAAAAAGTATAAACATCAAAACACTGAAATTTTTGATAAATTAGAACACTGTCTGCTTGCTCCCCAAGAGTGTTCAAGTCAGTCCACAGTTCTGCCAGCTTTTAGAAAGAATCTGTGATCCCCACATCCCCAAACTGGTATATTTCTCCATCCCTCTCCCTGGTCTGTTTCATGGCCAGAGGATTTTTAAAATCCAAATTTCTTTCAGTGAACAGGTAATACATACTGGTACTGATGATAAATATCACTAACTATCAGATATACATCACCACAAATGGCTAAATTCTTAATATAAGATCTCCCATAATAAATAAACACTTCTAGACTGGTTCCTCTGACCTACAACTTTATGATAGCAGGTGGCTCAGTGCAGTAAATGAGAGCTGTATAATAATTATTGCCATGTTTTAGATTTCCCTAATAATTTTGTCTCCAAATAAATATTTTAATGCAAAAAAGAATTTTCAGTAGCTAGTATATTAAATGTATTCAAGACTTATTTACCATCCCTCTCCCCCTTAACTTCACCAAGACATTTTAATAATAAAGGTAAAAAAAAAAAAAAAAGTAAGTTCTCATACAGAATATACACTAAATCACTGATACATGGTAATAAAATAAATCTAACAGAGGTTGTACTAATCCTAAAATTAAATCAGGAATATGTGACGTATCTTACATACTGTCACATATAAGAAGTAGATAATACCTGTGTACCTCCTCCCCATTCGTTTTCTTCCCTTCTCTTTCCATTTTATTAAATATCTTCACCCTTAAATGCAGAAAGGAGTTTATATTTGTTCAACATATTCACTGGACACAGACTATACTCTATGCACTGGGTTAAGTACAATGGAAAAAAGAAAATCAGGTTATATAAGGCAGCGTGTTATCACAACAAACTACATCTAAATGAATTACATCTAACTAAAAAGAAAGAAACATATAGGCCAATGTGCAACGAATTAATTGTTAAGTGCTGTAAACAGAAATTCGAAGAGATAATTGTAAATAATATTACTACTACTGCTGCTTTCTTTATAGGTTCTCGTTTTAATCTACTCTTAAAAGGTAGTAGCGTACTAGGGCTACAGCCTAACCTCTCTTATTTTCCTCCTCCTCCACATTCTCTATATATTATTCTATCTATTCCCATCACGTCAATGACCAGCTATGACTGGACCACGATAAAATCTACATTCCAAATTCACACCACTCTCCCGAGCAACAACTCACGGAATTAACTACTAATTATACATCTTCATCTTGACATCTCACAAACATCTCAAATTCCAAATATCTAATACTGATCTCCTATTTTTTCACTAAATCTGTTCCTCTTACTTTCCATACCAGTTGTCTATAAACATTTTTGATCACATAATTCCTTTGGTTAAACAAAAAATATTTGAGTGGGTTATATATGACACATTTACCACTATTCTAACAATATTATAAAATACACATAAAAATAGAAATTTAAAATAGATGAGATTAAAAAATCTATATATTAATTAAAACTATTAACATTCTTTTGTGCACCCCTAATGGATTTTGCCATGGGTGTCACTGGGGGACCACTGGGTATATAGCATGATAAAAGGTATCACTAGTCACCCAGAACTCCAAGCCAAACCATAAAAATTGTTCTTTCCCCTCCACATTCAAGCAGACACCCTTCCAATACTACTTTTTCAATACCTCACAGATCTGATCCCCTCTTCTTCATTTCCACTGCCATGGCTTAATTGATTCTCAAATCTTGGAAACATGATCAAATGTTATTTAATTAAGAAAAATATTTCTGCCGCATTTAGGAAAAAGAAACATATATGTTATCTTCCTCATGGTAAAATAGAGATAATATCAATATTTATGCCCCATAAAGATATATGAATATCGAGTTATATAAACGCAGTGGATTTAGCACAATACATTAGCTATTCATTATAAAGATCACAGCAATGTTGTGGTTAAACTATAGAACTATAGTTAACCTACTTGGGATATTTAAGAATCTAGAAATTCCACCTTTTTAAAGACAAATAAAGAGAAACAAACTTTAAGGACATTAATGCAATAGCTTACTGATATACCCCTCAATTACTAATATCACACTCCATTAAATCACAAATACAATTACGTGACTGGTTCATCACTGCCATATAATCCTTAGACTGGGATTCAATGAATGTCCTTCTCAAGTTGACCCTTTGATTTACTCTACAATCTTATCTCACCATACTATTGACTTGAAACCTAAACTGTTTCCAGCCTGGTAAGCTGTCCCCCTTTTATCCTTACTTTTATAAAAGGTATTCAATCTTTTAGTTCTGCCACCTCTCTGATAGCTTACCTAACCTACCCAGCACAGCTTGCTTTGAACCCCTGTAATATATATTAAATGAACCACTTATTTAGAACCAACAGCTTATATCCTATTTCTATCATTTATATTGATTTGTTCAGTAATTATTTTTAAAGCACCTGCCATTTCAGACACTGTTCTTAAGCACTGGCATAGGCCTCAATGAACAAAATAAATGTTAATCATGCAGCTTCCATTATAGTAGGGAGCAAAATATTTTTTTTTAATGGCAAATAAAGACATAACTTCCAATAGTAATAAGCACTATGATGGAAATAAATCAGGAAACCATTTTAGAAAAGGTGATAATGGAAGGTTTCTCTAAGGAGATAACATCTGTAATGGTTAGGTTCTGGTGTCAACATGGTAAAATGATTATGACCAGTTATCTGGTCAGGCAAGCACTAGCCTGACCAATGCTGCAAGGATATTTCCTGGCTGGTTGATTAAATCATCCATCAGTTGATTGCATTTGTGGCTGACTGTTAAGCAAACTAATACCTTGACAGTTTAACTCACTGATAATTGGAATTTCTATTAATTGTGGCCATACATACTCTCAACTTATATATGTAACTACCATGCTTTCCATTTACCTTCTCTATTATACTAATCCTGCAAAGGATGTTATCATTTCACACAGAGGAAACTGAGAAGCCCATATTCTAACCTTAAATCATGCTGCCAGGAATAGCCTCTTTCTTATCTAGTTGAAAGAGCCACTTTAAAAAAACAAACTGTATTCATGATACCATTTTAATTTTAAATTTTGTTAGACTCTCTATGCACTTATTCAGAGTTCACAGCCCTTATTAATAAGTTTAGAAAAGAGAAGAGTGCAAGTTATAGAATTAGACTCATGAATAGTAATCTGTCTAGGAGAGGGCAACAAGTAGAAAGCAAGCACTGGTTTAAATGACAGAGAAGCATGACCTAGAAATTGAAGAACGGAACAGAAGAGGGTGTCAGAGAGAATATTTTACTGTAACCAGGAGCTTGGGTTTAACACCTGTAAGGACAGATGAAAATGTCTCAGGCACTCTTCTATGTGGGGTGTTAGAACTGAATGCTCCAAAGATGGGGCCCTTAAGAGCTATACACTCAGTTACAGATTAGAAAAACATCTACCAATGAGCAAAGGGAGACCATGAAAATGCTCAACAAAAGTAACTAAAAATAGCTCCATATGAATGTACTAAAAATCATAGTAAATGGATCAACCTTTTGTGAATTATCTCTCAGTAAAGCTATTTTTTTTTAAAAAATCAGCTTTTGAGGAACATGTCTGTCTTCAATTCAGATCACAAAAAATAGTCAAGGAGACAACAAGCTCCACAAAAGATAAACTCACAAAAAGTAGAGAACACACAGCAATTCACCATCAGGAAGAATGAGCAGTCACTAAAAACAGCAGGCAGGATTTGAGCCCCTAAGAACATGAGATAAAACAACAATGCAAAAGTTTTAAACTAAATTTTAAATTATGAAAGGAAAAAAAATGAACTGAAAAGAATAAATACTATGAAAATCAAAACAAGAACTTCTAAAAATGAAAACGTACTAACTGGGAATTGAAATTCAATGGATTTAATCAGTGAATTAGACTGACTTAAAGAAATAATGAACCAGAAGTTAGACCTGAGGACATTACATAAAATGCAAGACAGTAATAGAATGAAATGGAAAATATGAAGGAAAAGTTAGGAGACAGGGAGGACAGGGAGTTAAACAGGGGCTCCAAAAAGGAACAGTTGAGAAGATAGAAAAAATTATAATAGTCAAAAAAGATAGTAGTCCACAAAAAAAGAAGGAAAAAAACTCAAGTGTGATGATAAAAAAAATATTTAAACCCTCTAACCTCCTATGTTCTGGAGCAGCTAGAAGGAAAAATCTGAGAGGATCATATGGTAGTCCATGAAAAACTCCGGGATCTATCCTCTAACTACTTGTTGAAGAGTGTTTTGAAAACTACTGCTATTTCTTTGCTTTGTATATATGCTACAATAAAAAGTTAAAAAAAAAAAAACCCGAATATTTGAATGTTGCTAAATCAAAATTCAAAAAACAAATAAAGCTGGAGAATTCCAATGAAATTACTCACACTCCTCCCATCTGTTACACAAAATACCAGGCTAAATCATAGTATGTGTAAACACTTGATTTCTAGCATTTACCATATTCTATGATTTACTAAAAATTGTTACTTTAAATGAACAGAAAAAATGAACAGAAAAAATAAAATGAAAATGGAACCAGCAAAATATATATATATGCATTTTATATATAAAATAAATACATAGAAAAAAAAGATAGTAGCTAAGAATTTTCCAGAAGAAATAAAATTAAATACTCAGATTTAAGGATAATTAACAATGAGCAAGATACACTAAAATATCTTAATACCTGCATCAGTTTGAAACTCTGGGGTACAGTGTACCCCAGAAAAGCCATGTTCTTTAATGCTGATTCAATTTTGCAGGGTGGGACCTTTTGATTATGTGGTTTTCATGGAGCTGTACCTCCATCCATTCAGGGTGGGTCACTTACTGGAATCCTTTAAAGAGGGAACCATGTTGGAAATTGCATTAGAGCTGACAGAGTTAACACCATCAAGAGAGCTTTGGAGATACAGAAGGAAAAACACCCTGGTAAAGCATTCTGAAATGAGAAGCCAGGAGAGAAAGCTAGCAGATATAGCCATGTACCCTCCCAGCTGACAAGAAGTACTCTGGACCCATCAGCCTTTCTTGAGTCAAGGTATCTGTCCTGGATACCCTAGTTCAGACATGTTTATGGCCTTAGAACTGCAAACATGCAATATAATAAATTCCCTTTTTAAAAGCCATTCCATTTCTGGTATAATGCATACTAGGCAGCCTTTAAAAAACCAAAACAATACCTAAGCATTTCATAGTCAGAATACAGACTACCAAAGATGAGGAAATAATTGTCAAATTGATAAGAGATATCTCAAAAGCAACAAACTCCAGAAGAAAGCAGATATTGTCAAATAACTGAAAGAAAAATAATTGTGAATCTAAAACTCTACATAAAACAAAGATACAGAATAAGACTAAAAGCAAAATGAAGATATTTCAGGCAACAGTCTTCAGTGATTTTTATTTTTTTTAGTCAATACCATGTTTTTCCAGATTTTTTTTTTCATTCGCATGGGCAGGCTCCAGGAATCAACCTGGGTCTCTGACTTGGCAGGTGAGAATTCTGCCACTGAGCCACTGTTGCACCATGTTTTTCACTAACAAACTGTACTCAAACAGAACGATTCTCATGGAAAATGAAATAACAAGTGAAAAAAAAAAACAGAAAAAATGGGGGTAAGTCCAAAAATGTACTAACTATAAAAAAATTAATAAAAACAATGTCTATTTTTAAGGATATAAAAATAAGGTGAAAGAAAAAAATGAAAAAAGGTGAAGTATAATATTAAATGACATACTGGAAGAAAATAATAAACTGAATTTTATTATCTAAATCTAAAGTTTTCATGTGGAGAAAGGGTAGATTTGTTCAATAAAGTCTGCATGGTAAAAATTTAAGAGCAACCACTAAAGAAACAGAAATAGCATACACAGTTTTCAGATCAGCAAGTATGGAGAGGGTAAAGTAAAAAATAAACATAATGTACCAATCAAATAAAAGATATGCGAGGAGGCGGAAAAAGTGAAGTAAAGGTATGGCATATGGAAACATAATATGAATAAAACCAGAAAAGAGCCATTAAACAACAACAAAAATAAAAAACAAGGCTGAGGGACAGGCACAAAGTGAAAGTCTAAAGCTGAGGGTGTACCATCCAGTCCCAATATAACCAAGCACAAAGTAAAGCTAAAAGAATTTGGATCCTGTGGAATGCAGAGTAGAGGGTAATCACAACCCTAAATCCCAGACCCAGTTCAATGGACTAGACTGACTCAAGTCATTAAAGACCTAGCAAAAGACAAAGCATGTCCATCTCCAGGAATAAATTCATTAATCTTAGTCTCTACTCTCCACCACTACAAGTCCAGTTTTCAACAACAACAAAAAAAGAGGCATTAAAAGAAGCAGGAAAGAAAAAAACACTTAATGAAGAGATAAAGCAACAACATATATATATGATGCAGATACTGGAACTATGACCCAGGAAATTGAAAATGAACTATACATTAAGAGTCCAGTAGAAAGCTGGAAAAACCAAGATAATACAGGATAATCTTCTAAATAAATCCTTAATTTAGTTATTTTGACAAAATCCCTTTTGCCATGTAAGTTAACATATTCACAGGGATTATGACACAGATATATTTAGGGGACCATTATTCTGTCTACCACAAATAGCAAACCAGATCCAGCAACATAAAAAAAGCATTACAGGTGGGCCGCGGTGGCTCAGCGGGCAAAGTGCTTGCCTGCTATGCCGGAGGACCTCGGTTCGATTCCCGGCCCCAGCCCATGTAACAAAAACGGAGAAACAAAATACAATAAAACAAGAAAGTGTTTAAAGATGTTTCCCTTTCTTCCTTCCTTCCTTCCTTCTATCCTTCCTTCCTTCTCTCTGTCTTTCCTTTAAAAAAAAAAAAAAAAAAAAAAAGCATTACACATCATATTTAAGTATGATTCATCCCAGAAATGCAGGTTTGGTTTGACATATTAATAGAATAAAGGGCAAAAATTACATGATCATTTCAATCAATGTAGAAAAAGCATTTGACAAAATCTGACATCCCTTCACGATAAAATGCTCTACAAATTAGGAACATAAATAAATTTTCTCACTCTGATAAAAGACACTGAACAAAACCCACAGCTAACATCATACTCAATGATGAAAGATTAAATGCTTTCCCCCTAAAATAAAAATACATGACAAGGATATCTTTTCTCACCACTTCTATTCAACGCTGTACTGGAAGGTCTGGCTGGGACTATTAGGCAAGAAAAACAAATAAAAGGCATCAAGTAAAACCATCTCTAGTCATCAATGACATAAGCATCCATTCTTTGTATCTGGTTTCTTCAGACATTATCGTCAATTTGTTCTTTTCCATATCTGCCTGTTCTTGTTAATAAATCATGTTATTTCAGGCATGCTATTTTCTCCCTTATTTCTGTTAACACTAAAGATCTGCATTTTAAAACCCTTTGAAAAGAGTAGATATATTTGTAGATATGCAATAAAGGGAATAAAATAAGAATAAATTTCTGCTTATACCTGCAGAAAGAAAAACTGAAAGGACAGATAACAAACTAATAAAAGGTGACTTCCAGGTCAAGATGGCGGCTTAACAACATGCGCATTTTAGTTTGTCCTCCAGAACAACTACTAAATAACCAGAAACACTACAGAACAGCTCCCAGAGCCACGACAATGACCAGACACACAGCGTACCCCAGTCTGGACCACCTGGACTGGCTGCGAGCACCCCCCAGAACCGTGAGTTCCCAAAGCTGCGGCGGCCAGCGCCCCTCCCCCACAGGCCGCTTCCCAGAGGGGAAAGGAAAGGACTTTACTAGCAGCAGGGACTGGGCGCAATCAAATGCCAATTGTGGAACTAATTAACAAATTCTGACTACTAAAAATAGGCCCCCAGCTTAGGTAAACCTGATCAAAGTGGAGGTTGCTCATTTTTGCCCCAGCGCCAAAGGGGCAGGGATGACAGAAAAAGGGGGAAAAAAAAAGAAGGAAACAGAGGTTTTTTGTGGCTGTATATACAAAGGCTAAACGGCCTCTGGATACAGCGGCAGGAATTTTCAGGCTGCAACTGCCCCAGGCATAGGCAGAAGTGAGCTCTTTTGGGGGCTTATCTGGAGATTGTGCCTTCCCCAGGGGAGGGGTGAAGCCCCACCCAGGTGGAATCCCTCCATAAGGGAATTCAGACACCAGGGTTTGGTAATTTGAAGCCACTAAAACCAGCCTACAACCTCTCCTCTATCACCACCACACCCTCAGCAGGGAGAGTCTGCCAAAGTTAAAGGTACCACATCATCATATGCTGGTGGGACCTACAGTCAGACAAGCGCCACATACTGGGCAGGATAAGAAAAACAGAGTCCAGAGAATTCACAGGAAAGTCTTTCAACCTGCTGGGTCTCACCCTCAGGGAAAACCAACACAGTGAGTCTTTCCTCCTGATAGGAGGCCAGTTTGGTCTGGGAAAATCTGGCTGGGATCTATAATATCTAAGTAGACCCTCCTAAGTGTGTGTGGGGGGGGGAAGGCACCACACAAGCAGGGAAAGAAACAAGAAAACAAGATCTGAAAAATTCTCCTCTGTTAAACAAAACTTAAGCTAAAGGTCCAGATAAAGCTGAATGGAATGTCAAAGAACAGAGAGACAACTAATTCATCCAGCAAGAAAACCCTAGATAAAAGAAGTGAAAGCAATCTCCAGAATAAACTAATTTAGGTAATTAAATGCCTAGATGCCAGCAAAAAAATAACAAATCACACTAGGAAAATTGAAGATATGGCCCAGTCAAAGGAACAAACCAACAATTCAAATGACATACAGGAGTTGAAACAATTAATTCAGAATGTACAAACAGACATGGAACACCTCATCAAAAACCAAATCAATAAATTGAGGGAGGATATAAAGAAGGTAAGGAAAGAACAAAAAGAAGAAACTGAAAGTCTGAAAAAACAAATCACAGAACTTATGGGAATGAAAGACACAGCTGAAGAGATGAAAAAAACAATGGAAACCTACAATGGTAGATTTCGAGAGACAGAACATAGGATTTCTGAACTGGAGGAAGGAACATATGAAATCCGACAAGAAAAAGAAACTATAGGGAAAAAAATGGAAAAACATGCGCAGCAGGGACTCAGGGAATTGAAAGACAATATGAAGCACATGAATATACATGTTGTGGGTATCCCAGAAGGAGAAGAGAAAGGAAAAGGAGGAGAAAAACTAATGGAGCAAATTATCACTGAAAATCTCCCAACTCTTATGAAAGACTTAAAATTACAGATCCAAGAAGTGTAGCATACCCCAAAGAGAATAGATCCAAATAGACATACTCCAAAACATTTAATAATCAGAACGTCAGAGGTCAAAGAGAAAGAGAATCTTGAAAGAAGCAAGAGAAAAGCAATCCATCACATACAAGGAAAGCCCAATAAGACTATGTGCAGATCTCTCAGCAGAAACCATGGAGGCGAGAAGACAGTGGGATAACATATTTAAATTATTAAAAGAGAAAAACTGCCAACCAAGAATTCTATATCCAGCAAAATCGTCCTTCAAAAATGAGGGAGAAATTAAAACATTTCCAGACAAAAAATCACTGAGAGAATTTGTGACCAAGAGACCAGCTCTGCAAGAAATACTAAAGGGAACATTGGAGACAGATATGAAGACAGAAGAGAGAGGTGTGGAAAAGAGTATAGAAAGGAAGACTACGAGTAAAGGTAAAAAGAAGGAAAATTAGATATGACATATAAAATCCAGAAGGCAAAATAGTAGAAGAAAGTACTACCCATTCAGTAATAACACTGAATGTTAATGGGTTAAACTCTCCAATCAAAAGACATAGTCTGGGGCAGGCCACTGTGGCTCAGTGGCAAGAACGCTTGCCTGCCATGCCAGAGGACTCGGGTTCAATTCCTGGTGCCTACCCATGTGAAAAAAAAAAAAAAAAAAAAAAAAAGACATAGTCTGGCAGAATGGATTAAAAAACAGGACCCATCTATATGCTGTCTCTACTCAAAGGACACGAGGCCAAGGACACAAATGGACATTTACACACCAATGTTTATAGCAGCATTATTTACAACTACCAAGAGATGGAAACAGCAAAAATGTCCATCAACAGACAGCTGGCTAAACAAACTGTGACATTTACATAAGATGGAATATTATGCAGCTGTAAGACAGAATAAAGTTATGAAGTATGTAACAACATGAATGGACCTTAAGGACATTATGCTGAGTGTGATTAGCCAGAAACAAAAGGACAAATACTGTATGGTCTCACTGATATGAACTGACATTAGTGAATAAACTTGGAATATTTCCTTGGTAACAGGGACCATCAGGAGATAGAATAGGGTAAGATATTGGGTAATTGGAGGTGAAGGGATACAGATTGTGCAACAGAACAGAATATAAAAACTCAGAAATGGACAGCACAATTTTACCTAACTGTAATACAATTACGTTAAAACACTGAATGAAGCTGCATATGAGAATGATAGAGGGAGGAGGGCTGGGGCATAAATGAAATCACAAAGAAAGATAGACGATAAAGATTGAGATGGTGTAATCTAGGAATGCCTAGAGTGTATAATGATAGTGACTAAATGTACAAATTAAAAAAATGTTTTGCATGAGGAAGAACAAAAGAATGTCATTACTGCAGTGTGCTGAAAATAGATAGTACTTAATATTTTAAAATTTCAACCAATGTGTGAGACTAAAGCAAACAAACGTTTATTTGGTACAAATCTATACTTTGACTAGTGCGTCTCCTAATATAACTTATGTAGATAGTTAATTGAACACCTTAAGTACATGGAACTTTGTATAGGACATGAGATTTTGTTGGTTTGTCCAGGTGATGCCCTGATGAATCCCAGAGTGATTTGATCAGTGAGTGGAAAAGTATTTGCAAAGTCCCCTTCAGGGAATGGTGAGAACGGGGGAAAACTCAACTTCCCCAAGTTGAATTCTTGATATTCTCACAAGCAGTGTGGACAACCAAAGCTATAGGCTGAGCCCCCAGTCTTGGGGTTTGTTCATATGAAATTTAACCCCACAGGGGTTAGGTCAAGTCTACTTAAAATTAAGCCTAAGAGTCACCCCCAAGAGAACCTCTTTTGTTGCTCAGATGTGACCTCTCTCTCCAGCCAACACAACAAGTGAACTCACCACCCTCCCCTTGTCTACATGGGACATGACTCCTAGGGGTGCGGACCTTCCTGTCAACGTGGGACAGAAATCCTAGAATGAGCTGGGACTCAGCATCAAGGGACTGAGAAAATCTTCTCTATCAAAAGGGGGAAGAGTGAAATGAGACAAAGTGTCAACGGCTGAGAGATTCCAAACAGAGTCGAGAGTTATCCTGGAGGTTATTCTTATGCATTAAGTAGATATCACCTTGTTATCCAAGATGTAATGGTGAAGCTGGAGGGAACAGCCTGAAAATATAGAGCTGTGTTCCAGTAGCCATGTTTCTTGATGATGACTGTATAATAATATAGCTTTCACAATGTGACTGTGTGATTGTGAAAACCTTGTGTCTGATGCTCCTATTATCTACCTTGTCAACAGATGAGAGAAACATACGGAATAAAAATAAATAATAGGGGGAACAAATGTTAATAAAGATTTAGTTTGAAATGCTAGTGATCAATGAAAGGGATCAGTAAGGGGTAAGGACTGTAAAATTTTTTTTTTCGGTTTGTTATATTTTTCTGTTGTCTTTTTATTTCTTTTTCTGAATTGATGCTAATGTTCTGGGAAATGATCATGATGATGACTACGCAACTATGTGATGATATTGTGAATTGCTGAGTGTATGTGTTGGGAATGTTTGTTTCTTGTAATCTTTTTAATTAATAAAAATTTAAAAAAAAAACTAATAAAAGTTGGTTATCTTAGTGGTGAGAGTACTCTGGTTTCTTCAGTATTCTTACTATCTCTCCCGGCAATGAATTTTGATTTTAAAATACATATGGTCAGTCAACCATATGTAGGAAAAAACTAACTACAGCAATTTAACCATAATAGGATTTACATATTATAATTTTTTCATATAATTAGTCCAGAGCTGGTACAATAGTATCATAATGCCATTATGCTGGTTTGAAAGTATTAAGTACCCCAGAAAAGTCATGTTTTAATCCTGATTCAATCTTGTGGGGGCAGCCATTTCTTTTAATCCTGATTCAGTACTGTAGGTGGAAACTTTTGATTAGATTATATCCACAGAGATTCTGCACTCCCATTTGTGGATGTGACCTTTGGATTAGATGAAGATGTGATTCCATCCATTCCAGGTGGGTCTTGATTAGTTTATTGGAGTCCTTTAAAAGAGGAAACATTTTGGGGAGAGCTGAGAGCTGACAGAGATACCAACACTTGGAGGTCAGAGACATGGATGTTTGGAGATGTTTGTAGCCCAGCAGATGTCGTCATGAGATGCCACACAAACCAGAACCTGGAGAGAACCAAGGGAGACCAAGAGACGAAAGCCAGCCCTGGAGAAGCAAAGTGAGGAACAAAGGCCGAAAGCACGAAGAGCCCAGGAGCAAGGGACCAAACAGAGGCCAGCCACGTCACTATCCAGTTCCAATGGTGCTGGAAGTGTCAGTGAAAAATAGAGATGCTGTTTGGAGCCACTGGCAGGCCCCAAGAGGAGAATCACAATGCAGACCCTTAGGATTCTGGAGCAAAGCCTTACCAACTGCTGCAGATAACTACTCTCCTTTTGAGAAAGAGCTTTTGGCCTGCTACTGGGCCTTAGTAGAGACCAAATGCTAAATCTTGGGCCACCAAGTTATCATGAGAGCTGAATTGCCTTTTATGAGCTGGGTGTTATCTGACCCACTAAGCCATAAAGTTGGGCGTGTGCAGCAGCACTCCATCATAAAATGGAATGGTATATATGAGATAGGGCCAGAGCACGTCCTGAAGACACAAGTTACATGAGGAAGTGGTCCAAATGCCTATGGTCTCTACTACTACACTATTACCTTCTCTTTCCCAGACCAAAGCTATGGCCTCTTGGGGAGTTCCTTACACTGAATTGATTGAGGAAGAGAAAACTGGTTTACAGGTAGTTCAGCACAATATGCAGGTACCATCTGAAAGTGGACAGTTGCAGCACTACAACCGCTTTCTGAGGTGTCCTTGAAGGACAGTTGTTAGGGAAAATCCTCCCAGTGGGCAGAACTTCGAGCAGTGCACCTGGTTGTTCATTCTGCTTGGAAGGAGAACTGGCCAGAGGTGTGTCTGTATACTGACTCATGGGCTGTTCCTAATGGTTTGGCTGGATGGTCAGAAACTTGGGAAGAACATAATCGGAAAATTGGTGACAAAGGGGTCTGGGGAAGAAGTATGTGGATACACTTTTCTGAGTGGGCTAAAAACATGAACATACTTGTGTCCCATGTGACTACGCACCATAGGGTGACTTCAGCAGAGGAAGGTTTTGATAATCAAGTGGATAAGATGACCCGTTCTGTGGATACCAGTCAGCCTCTTTCCCCAGCAACTCCTTTGGGCAATGGCCCAATGTGCTCATGAACAAAGTGGTCAGGGATGGAGGTTTTGTATGGGCTCAGTAATATGGACTTTCACTCACCAAGGCTGACCTGGCTACAGCCACTGCTGAGTGCCCAATCTGCCAACAGCAAAGACCCACCACATTCAGCCCCCAATACAGCACCATTCCCCGAGGTGACCAGTCGGCTACATGGTGGCAGGTTGATTACATTGGACCACTCCCTTCATGGAAGAGGCAGTGATTTGTTCTAACTGGAATAGATGCACATTCTGGATATGGGTTTGCTTTCCCTGCACACAGTAATTCTGCAAAAACTACCATCTGTGGGCTTACAGAATGCTCTATCCATCGTCATAGTATTCCATACAGCATTGCTTCTGATCAGGAACACACTTCACAGCAAATGAAGTGCAGGAATGAGCACAGGCTCATAGAATTCTCTGGTCTTACCATGTTTCCCATCATCCAGAAGCAGCTGAATTGATAGAACAGTGGAATGGCCTTTTGAAAACTCAATTACGGTGCCAACTAGGTGGCAGTATCTTGAAGGGCTGGGGTAATGTTCTCCAGGAAGCTGTGTATGCTCTGAGTCAGTGTCCGCTTATGGTGCTGTTTCTCCCATAGCCAGGATCCATGGGTCCAGGAACCAAGGGGTGGAAATTGGAGTAGTACCATTCACTATTACCCTTAGCAATCAATAGGAAAATTTTTGCTTCGTGTCCCTGCAAACCTGAGCTCTGCTGATATACAGGTTTTAGTTCCAAAAGAGGGAGTGCTTCCACCTGGAGAAACAACAATGATTCCATTGAACTGGAATCTAAGACTGCCACCTGGTCACTTTGGGCTACTCAGGCCCCTGGATCAACAAGCCAAGAAGGGGATTACATTACTGGCTGGGGTGACTGACCCTGACTATCAGGGGGAAATAGGACTGTAACTACACAATGGAGGTAAAGAAGAGTTTTCCTGGAATACAGGAGATCTCCTAGGGCATCTTTTAGTACTACCATGCCCTGTGATTAAAATCAATGGAAAACTGCAACAACCCAATTCAGACAGGGCTACCAATGGCTCTGAAACTTCAGGAATGACGGTCTGGGTCACCCCACCAGGCAAAGAACCATGGCCAGCTGAAGTGCTTGCTGAGGGTAAAGGGAACACGAATGGCTAGTGGAAGAAGGTAGTGATAAATATGAATTATGACCACGTGATCAGTTACAAAACGAGGACTGTAATGCTGTTTTGTTAATGTTATACTATTAAAGATGTAAGATATCAAGTTTAAGAATGAATATTACCCAAGGCCTTGCACTCTATTCTGGAGAAATTTAATGTGTTTCCGGTTATATGCAGGACAGTTGAGTATTGTTAGGTGAGAAAAAAAAAACATGTCTTTTATTGTTTTCTATTTAGAAATTAGGTATGGTTTAAGGTGATATTGCCAAGTTGACAAGGGGTGGACTGTCATGGTTAGGTTCATGTGTCAACTTGACCAGATGGTGGTACCTGTTTGTCTGGTTGGGCAAGTGCTGGCCTGTCTTTTGCTATAAGGACATTTCATAGCATTAAATCATGCTCACACTGGCTACATCCACAGCTGACTCCATTTGTAATAAACCAAGGGGAATGTCTCCTTTAATGAGTGATATTTAATCTAATCACTGGAAGCCTTTTAAGGAAGATTCAGAAGAGACAGGCTCTCTTTCTGCTTCAGCCGGCAAGCCTCTCCTGTGGAGTTCATCCAGACCCTCCATCAAAATCATCAGCTTCACAGCCTGCCCTACGGATTTTGGGCCCTATGTTCCCACAGTTATATGAGACACGTTTATAAATTTTATATTTACAACTATTTTCTGTTGATTCTGTTTCTCTAGAGAACTCTAACTAATACGAACACCTAGGGCAATTATAAGATTCTATAAAAGTTTCATGTACTAGGGCACATTCCGGAAACCTACAAACTCTAGATGGATCCCTAGACAAGATAAGACCTGAAACCTAGAGGGTCTAACTGCTCCAGAACATCAGCTAGTTCCATCTCCCTATCCCATATTATAGACAGCCCCTTCCAACATGAAAAAGTTAGAATGGACGTAGGCCAAATACCCCTGAAGAGTGGGAGAAAGATCAAAAGTGATGGTGGAGTTATACAGAGAAGGCAGGGTTTAACAAACAAGTATGACTGCTGAATTATTATACTGATATTTCTTTTAGTCTCCAGTATCTTAGAGCAGCTAGAAGTAAAAACCTAAAATTGTAGAATTGTAATGAACACCAAACTCTGAAATCTGTTCTACAACTAATGTGGCAATGCGCTTTGAAATTCTTTGTTTTGTATATATATTTTTTCACAAAAAAAGAAAGAAAAAGTTGATTATGATGATAAAATACTTATGCCCTCTAGTCTCCAAAGTTCTGGAGCAGCTAGAAGGAAAAATCTGAGATCATGATATGGCAACCCATGACAAACTCTGGGATCTGTCCTGTAACAACTTGTTGAAGAGTGCTTTGAAAACTACTGCTTTTTTCTTTCTTTGCTTTGTATATATGTTATAATATAAATACATGGCTATGGCTATTTCAAAAATACAGTTATTTCAAAAATAACTCCTTTAAAATATGCATCCTCAACAGAGGGGAACTATCGCTCCCAAGGGTGTTTCTTGGTACGATAAAAAACATCATAGATACTACAATGGTTTGTGGCCTTCCAAAAGGTGTAGAGTGTATCTGTGGCATTAAATTGTCACTGACGTACAAGAGACAATTAGGAAAAAATGCCTAAAAAAGGTTCCATAGGGACACAATGATGAAAAAAAATTGAGAATCTCTACTTTAAGGTAACAAACTGGATTAACATTTTGAATCAGAAAGGAATTACAATCAGGTGTAGTAACAGAAATTCAATTACAGTATCTTAAACAAATAGGGATGTGTGTTTTCAACATGAGAAGTCCAGGTGGATTGACAGTTGATGGCTCTGCTTCAGCAGTTCAATGATGCTAAAGTAGAGTGTTTGTTCTGTGAGTCTCTTGGCACATTGTGCCAAGATGGCCAGGCAACTCAAAAAAACCTTGTCCACTTTACAGACAGCAGGAAGAAGGAATGTTGAAACAAAAACATAAGCCTCCTAGCAGAGTCAGTAATCTTTAATGAGCTTTACCCAGAAAGCCTTATTCAAGGACTTCCCCCTACATCTCACTGTAGAAAGGCTGGAAATGTAAATATGGCCTCTTTTATGAGAAGTCAAATACAAAATCAGAAGGTAGAAAAATAGATATTGGATGGATAGCTAGCTGTCTCTCCCACAAATGTATAAGTTTCCAAGTATCAAAGCAACTAACTTTTAACTTCCCAGTAAATACATCGTCTTCAATCCTTGTTTATAGAGGGTTGCTATGCCTCTATAAACTAGTTCTGTGCCTACATATGCATAATGTTGCTAGAGAGTTTAATTATTTTCTCCTTAACAACATAAAATTCTTATTTTGCTGATGGATAGTCAGAGTCTAAGTACTATTAGGCAATATAGATAAAAGAATTGTATAGATAAACAGTCCTCAAAAGGCATGCAAAAAAAGTACTAAACAAGACCCAGAAATTCTTCAATGAGATTAATTATTATCTTCGATATACAAAGAAAATAAAACAAACTCTGGCTTAGCCAGAACTTACAAGAGTGGAATATCAGTGATTAACTGCATCAGAGAGCAGAGTAGTTCTTCCAAGAGATCTTCTGAGTCAGAACCTGGTAAGATACATAAAAAGTTTTGTTTTACTTTTTTAACATAGTATAAAATAGAATGGAGTTATGTTCCGAAGCAGCTAGAAGGAAAAATCTGAGATCATGATACGGTAGCCCATGACAAACTCTGGGATCTGTCCTGTAACAACTTCTTGAAGAGTGCTTTGAAAACTACTGCTTTTTTCTTTCTTTGCTTTGTATATATGTTATATTATACAATTAATAAAAAGTTAAAAATTGAACAAAAAAAAGAATGGAGTTGTTTGAGGTCAGTTCTTTGTTCCTACTGAAAATAAGAACTATTGTAATTATATAAACTTGGGTGCTACTGTTGACCTATGAATAAAATCCAAGCGTCTATTATGATCTCCATCTAGTATAGGAATTTTGAATAGCAACTATTAGTTATATAGCATTTAAAGCTTAAAGGTATCCAATGGCTCTTCCAAGCCAGAAGTTTTTAAATTTCTTATAATATACTATGTTTCTTGAAATGAAATATTACACTAAGTCAAACATATATAATTGATAAAAATCAAGCTACTCTGTTTTCTTTGAAGGAGGGCCAGAACAAATGTAGACCTCCCCCGCCCCAATAAGTATCACATCTCACCCCTGAGGTTCCTAGTGGGTCTCAAGGTACCTTTTCAGAATCCCTAGGGCACCACAGATCACAAACTGAAAACCTCTAAATAGAGGCCAAACCATCTCTTTTACAAAGCCGACTGTGCTGGTTTGAAAGGATGTATGTCCCCTAGAAAAGCCATATTTTAATCCAAATCCCATTTTGTAAAGGCAGAATAATTCCTATTCAATAGTGTATGTTTGAATCTGTAATTAGATCATCTTCCTGGAGATGTAACCTAATCAAGAGTGGATTAGGTAGGGGCGTGTCTCCATCCATCTGGGTGGGTCTTGATTAGTTTACTGGAATCCCATAAAAGAGAACAAGAGAGAAAGCTAGGAGATTCTGAGAGAGCAGAACGACATAGCCACAAGAAGCAGAGTCCACCAGCCAATGACCTTTGGAGATTAAGAAGGAAAACGCCTCCTGGGGAGCTTCATGAAACAGTAAGCCAGGAGAAGAAGCTAGCAAATGATGCTGTGTTCACCATGTACCCTTCCAGAAGAGAGAGGAACCCTGACCATGTTCTCCATGTGCCTTTCCAGATGAGAGAGAAACTCTGTGTTCACCATGTGCCCTTCCACCTGAGAGGGAAACAGTGAACTTCATCGGCCTTCGTGAACCAAGGCATCTTTCCCTGGATGCCTTAGACTGGACATTTCTATAGACTTGTTTTAACTGGGACATTTTCTCGGCCTTAGAACTGTAACTTAACAACTTATTAAATTCCCCTTTTTAAAAGTCATTCCATTTCTAGTATATCGCATTCCAGCAGCTAGCAAACTAGAACAGTGACCTCCTAATTTTCAAATCTAATCAAGACCTTATGTAACGTCTGGCTTGGACACTACTGACTCCTGCTCCTTCATGAAACTCTTTCCTCAGTTCCTCAGCTCCTTATTCCTTAAGCCACTTCTTCTATCCCTTCCCAGTATCTACTTCCTCAGCAAACCTTTTGACTGTCAATATGTTCCTCAGAGTTCCATCATTGGCTTTCTTCTCTTCTAACTCCTATGCTCTCCCTTGTCACTTATCATTTATATGATAATAATTCCTTAATCTAGAGTTTTACTCAACTTCTCCACTGAACTTCATGTCTTTATATCCTGCTGGCTAGCTCCACCTAGGTGCATTACCCCTACCTCAAACTCAACCAAACTGAATTCAACTCCCCCCAACACTTCTAATCTGCTTGTTTCTTCTCTATTCTTTTTAGTCTTTAGGCTAATGACATCATTAGTCCAAGCCCAAAACTCAGACTACCCTCTCTTACACATCCTTCTGTAACTAATCAATCTCTCAATTACACAGTTCATCTCTTTGATGTTTTCCTCTTTTCTTCATCCCCTCTGTCATGATTTCATTATCTCATCATCTCAGTTCAGGTCAACAAATTTTCTAAATTAAAACTCGCTCCTAAACTCCTTCAAACCTTTCTAACAAATGTTCTTACTTCCAATTTATTCTTCTCCAATCCAAGCTACACATTGGTATCAGGAGGAGCTAACACAATTCTATTCTTTCACTATCCCAGCTTAAATCTTTTCAATTGCTTTAAGCTGATTATGACTGTGATAGTTATTTTCACTGTCAAAACAAGCACTGGCCTGATACTTTGAGGGTACTTTGCGGATCTAAATCATTAGCCAGTTGAGTGCATCCATGGCTCATTACAACTACAATCAACAAAGAAGACTGACTTCAGCAATGAGAAAAATCTTATCCAACCAGATGAAGGCCTTGGGAGAGCTGATGACTTTAAGCAGCCAAAATAAGAAAAAGGAATTTCTCTCTACTTCAGTCATCTGCTTCTCCTGGGGAATCCTGGTCACCTTCATCAGAGTCCCCAACATGTAGCCTACTGTACAGAATTCAGACTTGGCAAGCCCCAAGGCCCCATGAGCCAATTCCTATTGTAAATCTCTTAATATTTACATATACATATATCCTGTCAGCTCTGATTCTCTGGAAAACCTTGGTAAATATAACGTAACAGAAAAAATTCCAAGCTCCAAAGTACAGTATCCAAGACCTTTCAAGATATAGGCCCTGCATCTCTTTCTATTTTTATCTCCCATGTTATTCTTTTCACAATGTATATTCCAGCAATACCAAGCTATCTGCTACATACTGATTTATGCCATCAGTAACATTCCCTCTGCCTGGAATGTCCTTCAACAATAAAAATCTGATTTTAAAAAGCACATCTCCTTCCCAGACCATGCACAAAAAAAAAAAAAAGGAAAAAAGAAAAAAAAAAAGCCCCTCTCCATCCATCTGAATGATCTTCAGTCTTCATATCGTCTATAAAACTTAACTCTTTTCCCTCATGCTGAAGAAAAAATAATCTATAAAGCATCTATGCCTTGTGCATATGTCTTTCATTGCCTGTATTTGTTACATTACAAAATAGTTTTCTCCATACAAATAGACAGACCTCTAGTGGACTATGTACTTCTTGAGAATAATGACTAACAAAGAACTTGGCACATAGTATATACTCAACACGTTTGCTGAATTGAACCCAGATGCCTAGGTACAAATCCAGCAGTTCTTTTCAAAGCATTGAAAAAAAAGTTTAGCAATTTTTTTTTCTCAAAACCACAATTGGTCACATGGTATTTAGAAATTATGAAGAAATTCCTTCCTGCCTTGCCACAAATAGAACTGGCATGGTAACCCTCTGATAGGTGAACACAGGCTTAACTAGAGGATTAAATCACATTGAGCACAGCATTCAATGCTAAGAAGAACACATGCAAGAATCAAGTAAAACGACCACATTCAATCTCATTCCAAAAAGTGCTTAAGAGGTGGGAGATTACTCTCAGGGATGAGTCCAGCCCTGGTACCATGGGATCAACAAATGAAAAGAAGTATGACAAATAAAGTATCAGTGGGTGAGAGAGTTCAAATAAGACTCAAAAGGCCACTCTGGAGATCACTCTTACACAAACTTCAGTAAGACATTGCTACCTCCTATAACTTGCCAAACCTCAACCAAAACCATTCCAGACAATCCTAAAGAATACCTATGGCAATATATAAGATTCTACAAAGGTTCCATGCACTAGTGTAACTTTCCAGAAACCTGCAACTTCCAGATGCATCCCTGGACCAGATAAGTCCTGAAACCTAGAGGGGTCAGTCTCTCCAGAACATCAGCTCCATCTTCCTCCCCCACATTATCGACAGACCCTTCCAACATGAAAAAGTTAGAGTGGCCATAATCCAAATATCCCTAAAGAGGAGAAAGATCAAGGGTGATGGTTACACAGAGAAGGTAAGGTAACAAACAAGTATAAGTGCTGAATCATTAAATTGATATTTCTTTTAGTCTCTAGTATCTTAGAGTAACTAGAAGTTAAAACCTAAAAGTGTGAAATTGTAACCCATACCAAACTCTGAAATCTGTTCTACAACTAATTGTGGTGCTGTGCTTTGAAATTTACTGCTTCTTGTGTATATGCTATTTTTCACAAAAAAAAGAAAAAAAGTTGATTGTGATGATATAAAAAAATGTTCTGGAGCAGTTAGAAGGAAAAATCTGAGATGATGGTATGGTAGCCCATGACAAACTCTGGGATCTGTCCTATAATTACTTGTTGAAGAGAGCTTTGAAAACTATTGCTTTTTTCTTTCTTTGCTTATATACATGTTATAGTATACAATTAAACAAAAAAATTTTAAGTGTCTAAAAGTTACTTCCAGAGAACCTCTTTTGTTGCTCAGATATGGCCTCTTTTTCTCTAAGGCCAACTCTACAAATAAAATGATTACCATCCCCCCTACATGGGACATGACCTCCAGAGGTGAAAATCTCCCTGGCAACATAGGACATGGCCACAGGGGATCAGCGTGACCTTGGCATGCTGGGATTGAGAAAACCTTCCTTACCAAAAGCAGGAAAAGAAATGTAACAAAATAAATTATGAGTGACTAAGAAAGTTCAAACAGAGTTGAGAGGCTACTCTGGAGGTTACTCTTATGCAAGCTTCAACTAGCTATTGCTAACTGCCAAGGTTTGCCAACCCCCAACCAACATCATTCCTGTTAACCCTAAAGAACATCTAGGGCTCTATCTGAGATCCTACTAATGTTTCATGCACTAAGTTTACTCTTCAGAAACCTAAAACCTTCAGATAGTTCCTAGGTCAGATAAATCCTGAAACCCAGAGGGACCAGCCTCTCCAAGAATATCAGCCAGTTCCATCCCTCTATTCCATACCATCAACACCTCTTTTCAACATGAAAAAAGTTAGAATGAGCATAGCCCAAATATCCCTAAAGACTAGGAGAAGGATGAAAGAGAAGAAGGAGTTAGAAAAGATAAGATTTAAGAAATGAGTTTGATTACTGACTCACCATATAGATATTTCTTATTAGTCTCCAATGTCTTGGAGCAGCTAGAGGAAAAAACCTGAAATTGTGGAACTGTAATCCATACCAAACTCTGAAAAACATTCTATAATCGCTAAAATGTACTTTGAAATTTATTGCTTTTTGTATAAATATTTCACAATAAAAAATGTTTTTGAAAAAGTGATAGGCTTGGCTCAACTAGTAAAGAAAGCAAAATAAGATAATACTAACATTTGTCTCTAAAGGTACAGAATAAGGAAAAGAAAAACAGGATTCTAAGTAAAACCCTCCCATCACGAAGTCTGTCCAACATAACCCAAGTGAGTTAACCTTCTCCAAAAAGTTGATTTGTTGGCATGTAGTACATACTCAATACATTTTTGCTGAATCAAAATGTCACTCCTTGGGATGCACACGTGGTTCAGTGGTAGAATGCTTGCACCTTTCATATGGAAGACCTGGGTTTGATTCCCAGACCATGTACCCGAAAAACCAAAAAAAAGTCACTCCTTGGCTCATCCTATCGAATGCAGTGACGAAAACCCAAGTAGGAAAATTTAAATCTTTCATTGATTCCCTGAAGAACATTCCAGACCATATGAGTTGGCCAGTTTAACAGCTTAACCATGTTTACAAGCAGCCAAACAGCCAATGCAATTTGTTTTTTACATAAGGTGAAGGGACAAGCATTCAGTACCCACAGATGGTGCTTGATTGCATATTTTCTTCCAGGGAGTCAAAACACATTGAAGCTTTAAATCTTAAAATGGTGACAAGGATTCTGCCTTTGGTGTTCCAAGAGCCAGCTAAATCATCATCTCACCCAAGTTCACAGCTGGGTCAATTAAGGAGTACATTCACAGCTTTATTATCAATTTATTGTAATGCTGATCATGATATTATTAACTATATTTCACACAAATGAAGTGTAACATTTCAAGGCAAAAGTTCTAATAAAACACAAAAATAAGCAATTTCCAGTTAAAATCTCTGAATGCACTAAAATAATATTTCTGTACAATACTATATTCCGGTTTTTTGTCTAATCTAGAAGTCATTAACTGTATATTAAGTGAACAGTGACAAGACTTGACTGCTTAGCAGATTTCAGATTAAGCAAGCCACTCATAGTGCAATATTTTCTAAGCAACATTTACAACATACATTGGCTTTCATATGATGTCAAATATCTTTCTTGGTTCCAACAGAAACAAATACAGATCATCTACCAAAAATTACAGTGGCACACTTGCAGGAAACTCACAGAAAAGAGAATCTTTTTGTTAAAGTCTCTGAAACTTGCACATCAATTACATAGTAAATTGAGTTTATTTGAGCAAATGACATCTCTTTGCTCAGAGATTAAGAGTGTTTACTACGTTGTGAAGTTCTACAATCCAAAATTTTTATCTCTTAGAGTTTTAAATTGCCTCTATAGCTCCAGTCAAACACTTTAATAATTTAAATCTTAGTGTCTGTGAGACAACATTAATAGCTAATATTTTCTGAGTACTTTACACTTTGGCGGGCATTGTACTGAGCATCTCACATTAATCCTCACACAAATTTTTTTTTAAGGAGTTTGTATGATTTGCATCATCATTTTATAGTTGATGAAATCCAAACTCAGAAACGTAGTTCACTAATCCAAACCCAAGATTGCATTCCCAAGATCTGAACTCAAATATGACTTTGGGCTTTCAAGACAAAAAGAAAGAAAAAAGAAAAATAAACTCACAGAATTATTTTTAAAGATCTGTTTACAAGGTTGGGAAAAAATCTAGTCAACCAACCCATGCTTCACCGAACACCCTAAATGTAAATCCCTGGTAAGTGAACACTACAAGCCACATTAGGTGAAGGAGATGTAAAGTAGCACATATTAGATTATTCATCAGGATGAGACATCAACACACACTGAAAGTCCTTCACTTAAATCTACAATTTACAAATAATCTAAAACAATAAACATAAACTAATATGATGATGCTACGGTGAACAAAGAAAGTCACTGAAATCCCACCTCTATCTCTAGGGTTCTCCAACTATAAGGCCCTAACCTACCCCTTCCTCTCTGGTCATGATGAGCCTCAGCAGAGAAAGGAGTGTTAATATATTTACATAATTCAATAATAATAATTGAATTTAATAGTTAAATTTATCACATTTTAGCTATGAAATAAAGGATAACAGCTTTAAAAGAAATGCAAAACATGACTTAGCTTCCCTACAACTGGCCAACTAGATCATTTGTTTAGAAGGAAATTTCAGAGCAGAGCACTTAAAAATAAGTTTAATTTTGGTAATTTTAATTCATCAGACTCTCAAAGAAGGAACTGAAATAAATATAAATAAACCTAGCCTATATTTACCCAGCATTATTAGAGGAAAAAGTAAGATTTTCAAAATAAATTAAGCAGAAAAAATAAAGCAAAAGATTGTTGATATCTTATACGAAGACAAACTAGACTTTCTCATCTATCTGCATATTTGGGGGATTGTACAGATATAAATTTGGGCAAATTCCATTCAGTCTATAAAATTTTTACCAAGGAAAATGAAAAGATCTTACCTGCTAAATATCCTGTACACCTTGTACAAAAAGCACTGCTAAAAAGAGATGTTATTTATTTTCCTGCGATATTGAGTTATTCCTGCGATAATGAATGTTTTTGGCTACCTTTCAGTTTTCTCAAAATGCAGAGCACTTAATGAGATCTCTGACTTTACAGAAATGGAAAGAGATATAAAATGACAATCAATGTAGCTGGCCATAAAAAAATAGATGTCAAATGCTGAAAATCATATTTTCCAAGTGTGAAGCAACAAGGATGTCTTCTCTCATTTGGAAACACATGTGAGGATGAAGATGGATAAAAGGATTACAGTAAAACAGAAATTTATATTCCACTTATCCAAAACTATTTCATGATCTTTAAAGAGAGCATAAGTGGCCCCCGAAAATAAACAAATTAGAATGAGTTTTTCAATGACATGTATAGGAAAGTCCTTTACTGTCACGTAAATGGAATCTCAGAAGGGTGGAAATATAAATACATGTCATTACTCTATCAACCTGAACTGGAAGTAAACTACTGTTTTGTTGCACCCTGGCTTTTCAATTGTTTGAAATGTAATTCTCTAATATATTTAAATGATAATAACTAGAATTTCTGTAAGATTTGCCATCCATCCAAAAATGGTTTTAAAAAATGCTTGAGTTCATAAAAGATTAACCTTCCACAGAATCTTTTCTATTTCCTGATAATATTGTTTTTAAAATCTAGAATTTATTAAATACTACACAATGGACATGGATATGCTTAAAAATCAGCTTGTTATAATGCTGACCTGGGTAGAAAAGAAGTCCTTTGTGTGCTTGTTCCCCCTTGTCAACATTTGATTTTGATCTTTAAAAACAGGGGTATCCAGCATCAAGGGATTGAGAAAATCTTCTCGACCAAAAGGGGGAAGAGTGAAATGAGACAAAGTATCAATGGCTGAGAGATTCCAAACAGAGTCAAGAGGTTATCCTAGAAGTTATTCTTACGCATTAAGTAGATATCACCTTGTTATTCAAGATGTAATGGAGAGGCTGGAGGGAACTGCCTGAAAATGTAGAGCTGTGTTCCAGTAGCCATGTTTCTTGATGATGACTGAATAATGATATAGCTTTCACAACGTGACTGTGTGATTGTGAAATCCTTGTGTCTGATGCTCCTTTTATCTACCATATCAACAGACAAGTAGAACATATAGAATAAAAATAAATAATAGGGGGAACAAATGTTAAAATAAATTTAGTTTGAAATGCTAGTGATCAATGAAAGAGAGGGGTAAGGGGTATGGTATGCATAATCTTTTTTTTCTGTTTTCATTTTATTCCTGTCTTTTTATTTCTTTTTGTGAATTGATGCAAATGTTCTAAGAAATGATGAATATGCAACTAAGTGATGATACTGTGAATTACTGATTATATATGTTAATGTTTTAGTTCGTTTGTTAAAATTTTCTTAATTAATAAACAAATAAATTTAAAAAAAAGAATGACAAAAAAACAGGGGTATCAGCAATCATAGTGGAGAAAGAAGTAATCCTGCATGTGTGATAGTATGTGTAACTACAGACTCACATGAAACCCACCTAGTATTTAGGACACAATGAAAAGCATAATCATTTCAGAAGTTCTCTCCTTCCCTACTTCAACCCCTAAAAGAAATGGTAACTTCTAACTTTCAATCAGATATGTAATCCTGTTAGCTCTAGGTGGGCAGGTAAACCTAATAAGGGTGGAGGTATATTTTGATAGCAACACAGGAAAACTCAGAAGGAACACCGCCTTTGCCCTCACGAAGAGAGAAGTTAGTATGACTAGGAAAAAAAGTCTTTGGGGTCATGGTTTGCAACTGGGCTATGAAGATGTTCCATTTGAGAAAGTAACTGAAGTGAATATATATAAACTCAAGAGAAAAAGAACACAAATGACTACGTTAATTAGTAAAATATTAAAAGTGGTGAATTTGAGATATTTACTAATAATTCTATTCTTGCCCTTTTACTTTCCAGGTTGTAAGTTTTAAGCATCTAAACGTAATTTTCTTTCTCCGTGCTAAGAAATGAAACACCAGCATTTGATCTTGAAAACTATACACTCCCTTAAACATTACCCAGAAATATCTCAATGATATAAGGAGAAAAAACAGTAATGTCTCTCTGTATCGTTAGAAAAAGACAATACACTTCAGCATCATAAAACTGTCCTTTAAAATGTTATTTCTGGCAGGAGACCTGGGTTCGATTCCCGGACCATGAACCCAAAAAAAAAGTTATTTCTGATTAAGTTCCATAGTCCCTAAGACACCCACCCTCAGAGACTACTGTTATATCCAATGAAAATATCTTTTAACATTTAAAATTTTATGAAATCTGCACTTCTGATTATTTTCCTTAATAAAGCATTCATTGTCCTGGTAATTATATTTAAAGTCATATTACTATTTTCTGAAAGGAATAAATATTTGAGTTTTATTTTTATTATTTTACTTCCTTCTTCCACACGCATAGAGGTAAAAATAAATAAATAAAAGCTTCCATTTTATTAGCTTTCATAATATAAAACTGAGAGTCTTGGTCCATTTAAATTAATACAGAAAAGTAAAGAGGAAAAGTCCGGACATTTAAAAATTAAAATTATGAGAAACAGAATTTTCAAAATTATACTTTTATTGTTCAAATGATATCTTTTTTATGTTACATAAGCTATACCCAGAACATCTTCACAGGCAATACTTACTATAACTGCCAGGAGATTTCTCTTCATAAGTAAAATGAAGCTGCAATTCCTCCTCTGACATCTTACAGATGAACACTTTCAGCAAGCAGCAAATAATAAACAAAGCATTGTGTGTCTGCCAAATGAAGAGGTGGCTAGAAAGGAAAGATGAATATCACACAAGAATCAATGCTTAATCATGAGCAAAAGCAGTTTATTTCTAGGCCATAATTTCTTTATGATTTGTAAATCATTTTGAACATCCTATTTGCAATATTAGAACAATGCCCATATCTTTTCATTGTTTATGATTTATTACACCGGACCAGTGGCCTTATTACATTATACTTTGTATCTCATTCTGTGTGCTTTACGTAGTGAGTCACCTTAATAATAATAATCTTTACTGACATTCCTAGGCATGACTGCTCTTTGTTCTTAAATTTAAAGCTGTCCCATATATTGGTGATTCAAGGAAAGAAACCTAGGAAAAAATATATGTATATATGGTAACAGAGAGAGTGTCACAGTCAGGTTCATATGTCAACTTGACCAGGTGGTGGTGCCCGACTGTTTAGTTGGGCAAGCACTGTCCTGTCTGTCACTATGAGGAACATCTCATGGACTTAAATCATGACCACGCTGGCAGCATCCACAACTGATAGCATTTGCAGTCAGCTAAGGGGAGTATCTTCTGCAAAGAGTGACGCTTAATCTAATCACCAGAAGGTTTTTAAGGAGGACTCAGAAGAGATAGTCACTCTTCCTACTTCAGCCAGCCAGCCTCTCCTGAGAGTTCTTTGAGGACCTTCATCAGAGGTGCCAGCGCATGGGCTGCCCTACAGACCTCGATTCTACATTCCCAGTTACATGAGACACTTTTATAAATTTTATATCTACAGATATCTCCTGCTGATTCTGTTTTTCTAGAGAACCCTAGCTGATACAGAGGGTACACGCAAATTCACAGCAAAATTTTAAACAGGGCATCACCAGCAGATGCCTCACCACTAGCTTTTTGTATTAATACCTTAATTTGATTCAATATAATTTGCTTGGAAGGCAGGCCAACAATCTTTTAAGAGACTGCCATTCAAAATATGGCCTTAAAAATACTTCAGTACATTAAAAGGATAACCTGCCAAAAATTCTAATATGAAAGAAATAAAAGCCATAGCTGTGAAATGCAATAATACTCAGGCTAACTCACTATTTAAACTGCATATGACCAATACTAATAATGGGGGGAAATTTTAGTCTTTTATTAATACTAATGAAATCACTAACAATCTTCTTAAAGAATATATTTCCAAATATTGTCAAAATGCTGAAATCAAAGAGGTTCCCAGAATTTATAAATTCACTCCATAACTTGGATACAAAACTAAAACCTCATTCTTCTACTTTTTCAATTAACAATGGGAATAACTCCTTCATTAATGTTTTCAAGACAATAATCTATTTCCACCAATAAATGAAAAATAATAGTCATGTTGCTAAACAAAAACATAACATGATTTAATGAGCCAGCTTACTTCTGACATTCTGCTGAAAGTTTTAGTTCTTTGGTTCTGGAAAGGAAGACCTTAATTAGTGCACCAAGGTTTCCTGTTCGAGGATTGTTTTCCACTGGAAGAGAAGGAAAGGTTTTAAAATGTTAAAAGAACTAAAATCAAAGTGAGCATACTACAACATTTATAAAGCCAAATGTCTAATTCAAGTTGCTGTTTCAATAACTCTATTTTAAATTCACATCTAAAAAGAGAAATAAACAAAGAGAAAAGTGCCACTTGGCCTTAATTTCTAACAACGAAAAATGATTTGCCACCTGAAAATGACAGAAACAAAGGAGGAAACTGCCACCTCATCTAAGAATTCAAACTTGCAAAGGAAAGATATAATAGCTAATAAACACACTCAATTTACACGTACATACTACTTTCTCTTAGAAAAGCAGGCTTAAAAAAAAAAAAACCATTACACAGGGTAAGGAAGATATTGTCTATATTTTAGAACCACACGTACTCTTTGATACAAAAGGAAGAAAGGTTTATTTGGTCTGGAACTGAAATTTTCTACAGTACATAATCTAACTCAACCTATCTGTATGCTCATTTGAACAACTGAAACACAGGGAGTTCAGAATAAGAAAGAGGTCCTTTAATCCTGTATAGATTAACGTAATGCCTGGAAATATCCAAGAGTATATTAAGTAGATATTGGCAAATATTTGCCAAAAACTATTGATAGATGTTTGCAAAAATATATTGACAGATATTTGCCAAAAAGTATTGGCAAAGTCCCTGAGGGACAGGAGGAAAAATGTGGAATTATTAAACTTTACGATCAAGGAATCCCCTGATACTGCGTCAAAATTTAGGGACACCCAAATCAATAGGCTACGCCCTTGATCCTGAGGCTTATTCTTGTGAAGTTTAAGTAGGTAGTAGAGAAGCTTAGACTACCTATATGTATGCCTAAGAGTTACTTCTGGAGGACCTCTTTTGTTGTTCAAATGGGGCCTCACTCTCTCTAAGCCCAACTCTGCAAGTGAAATCATTGCCCTTCCCTCTACATAAGATATGACATCCAGGGGTGAAAGTCTCCCTGGTGACGTGGGAGATGACTCCCAGGGATGAATAAAGCCCTGGCACCATGGAATCAACAATCCCATCCTGACCAAAAGGGGGAAAAGAAGTGTAGCTACATAAGTGTCAGTGGCATAGAGAGTTCAAATAGAGTCAAGAGGCTACTCTGGAGGTTGCTCTTACACAAGCTTCAGTTAGACTTTGATAACTTTCATAACCTGCCAAACCCCATCAAAACCATTGCAGACAGGACTTCCTGGAAGATGGCGGCTTAGTAAGACGCGCGGATCTTAGTTTCTTCTCCAGGACACCTACTAGGGGAGTAGAAACGATACAGAAAGCGCCCAAAGCCACAACAGAGATAAAAAAGACAGCGTACCCCATCCTGGAACGGCTGGCTGGCTGAGAGAAGCAGCTCGGGTGAGATCGCCGAGGCGCGCGGGCCTTACCGGGCGGGGTGGCAAGCGGCCGGAGTTACTCCCTTCCCCCTTCCTGGGCCGGCTGGGAGAATTGGAGAGGCGGTCCCCTGAAACAAAGATGGCTGGCGCCCACACCACGCGCAGCCCCCGGACCAACTGAGAGAATTGGATCGGAAACCCCCAGGCCGCGGAGAACGGTGACGGGTGGGGGAGGCCCCTTCCAAACCCGTGACTCCCGGGGAACGTGCACTCTCTCGGGCGGGCCGCTGCCGCTGGCGCCCTCCCGCCACGCTTGTTGCCCAGGGCCGACTAGGAAATTCGGACGGGCTCTTTCCCTGGCTGCGGCGACCAGCAACCCTCCCTGCGTTCGGACCCCGGGCCGGCTCAAGCCGTTTCGGCTAGCGAACCCCCAGGACGGCGAGAGTTTTCCAAAGTTTAAGGTCCCACAGCACCTTTTACTGGTGGGACCCGCAGACAAACGGGTGCCACGAGCGCCACCTACTGGGCAGGATAAGAAAAACAGAACCCAGAGATTTCACAGAAAAATATTACAACCTTGCTGGGTCCAACACCAAGAGAAATCTGAATAAATGCCCAGACGCCAGCAGCAGAAGATAACTGTCCACGCTCAAAAGATTGAGAATATGGCTCAGTCAAAGGAACAAACCAATAGCTCAAATGAGACACAAGAGCTGAGACAACTAATGCTGAATATACGAACAGAAATGGAAAACCTCTTCAAAAATGAAATCGATAAATTGAGGGAGGACATGAAGAGGACATGGGCTGAACATAAAGAAGAAATAGAAAAACTGAAAAAACAAATCGCAGAACTTATGGAAGTGAAGGATAAAGTAGCAAACATAGAAAAAATAATGGATAGCTACAATGATAGATTTAAAGAGACAGAAGATAGAATTAGTGATTTGGAGGATGGAACATCTGAATTCCAAAAAGAAACAGAAACTATCCGGAAAAGAATGGAAAAATTTGAACAGGGTATCAGGGAACTCAAGGACAATATGAACCGCACAAATATACGTGTTGTGTGTGTCCCAGAAGGAGAAGAGAAGGGAAAAGGAGGAGAAAAACTAATGGAAGAAATTATCACTGAAAATTTCCCAACTCTTATGAAAGACCTAAAATTACAGATCCAAGAAGTGCAGCGCACCCCAAAGAGATTAGACCCAAATAGGCGTTCTCCAAGACACTTACTAGTTAGAATGTCAGAGGTCAAAGAGAAAGAGAAGATCTTGAAAGCAGCAAGAGAAAAACAATCCATTACATACAAGGGAAACCCAATAAGACTTTGTATAGATTTCTCAGCAGAAACCATGGAAGCTAGAAGACAGTGGGATGATATATTTAAAATACTAAAAGAGAAAAACTGCCAACCAAGACTCCTATATCCAGCAAAATTGTCCTTCAAAAATGAGGGAGAAATTAAAACATTCTCAGACAAAAAGTCACTGAAAGAATTTGTGACCAAGAGACCAGCTCTGCAAGAAATACTAAAGGGAGCACTAGAGTCAGATACAAAAAGACAGAAGAGAGAGATATGGAAAAGAGTGTAGAAAGAAGGAAAATCAGATATGATATATATAATACAAAAGGCAAAATGGTAGAGGAAAATATTATCCAAACAGTAATAACACTAAATGTCAATGGACTGAATTCCCCAATCAAAAGACATAGATTGGCAGAATGGATTAAAAAACAGGATCCTTCTATATGCTGTCTACAGGAAACACATCTTAGACCCAAAGATAAACATAGGTTGAAAGTGAAAGGTTGGGAAAAGATATTTCATGCAAATAACAACCAGAAAAGAGCAGGAGTGGCTATACTAATATCCAACAAATTAGACTTCAAATGTAAAACAGTTAAAAGAGACAAAGAAGGACACTATATACTAATAAAAGGAACAATTAAACAAGAAGACATAACAATCATAAATATTTACGCACCGAATCAGAATGCCCCAAAATACGTGAGGAATATACTGCTAACACTGAAAAGGGAAATAGACTCATATACCATAATAGTTGGAGACTTCAACTCACCACTCTCATCAAGGGACAGAACATCTAGACAGAGGATCAACAAAGAAATAGAGAATCTGAATATTACTATAAATGAACTAGACTTAATAGACATTTATAGGACATTACATCCCACAACAGCAGGATACACCTTTTTCTCAAGTGCTCATGGATCCTTCTCAAAGATAGACCATATGCTGGGTCACAAAGCAAGTCTTAACAAATTTAAAAAGATTGAAATCTTACACAACACTTTCTCGGACCATAAAGGAATGATGTTGGAAATCAATAATAGGCAGAGTGCCAGAAAATTCACAAATACGTGGAGGCTCAACAACACACTCCTAAACAACGACTGGGTCAAAGAAGAAATTGCAAGGGAAATTAGCAAATACCTCGAGGCGAATGAAAATGAAAACACAACATATCAAAACTTATGGGACGCAGCAAAGGCAGTGCTAAGAGGGAAATTTATTGCTCTAAATGCCTATATCAGAAAAGAAGAAAAGGCAAAAATTCAGGAATTAACTATCCATTTGGAAGAACTGGAGAAAGAACAGCAAGCTAACCCCAAAGCAAGCAAAAGGAAAGAAATAACAAAGATTAGAGCACAAATAAATGAAATTGAAAACATGAAAACAATAGAGAATATCAATAAGGCCAGAAGTTGGTTCTATGAGAAAATCAATAAGATTGATGGGCCCTTAGCAAGATTGACAAAAAGAAGAAGAGAGAGGATGCAAATAAATAAGATCAGAAATGGAAGAGGAGACATAACTACTGACCTCACAGAAATAAAGGAGGTAATCACAGGATACTATGAACAACTTTACGCTAATAAATACAACAATTTAGAGGAAATGGACGGGTTCCTGGAAAGACATGAACAACCAACTTTGACTCAAGAAGACATAGATGACCTCAACAAACCAATCACAAGTAAAGAAATTGAAGCAGTCATTCAAAAGCTTCCTAAAAAGAAAAGTCCAGGACCAGATGGCTTCACATGTGAATTCTACCAAACGTTCCAGAAAGAATTAGTACCAATTCTCTTCAAACTCTTCAAAAAAATCGAAGTGGAGGGAAAACTACCTAATTCATTCTATGAAGCCAACATCACCCTCATACCAAAACCAGCCAAAGATATTACAAAAAAAGAAAACTACAGACCAATCTCTCTAATGAATACAGATGCAAAAATCCTCAATAAAATTCTAGCAAATCGTATCCAACAACACATTAAAAGAATTATACATCATGACCAAGTAGGATTCATCCCAGGTATGCAAGGATGGTTCAACATAAGAAAATCAATTAATGTAATACACCATATCAACAAATCAAAGCAGAAAAATCACATGATCATCTCAATTGATGCAGAGAAGGCATTTGACAAGATTCAACATCCTTTCCTGTTGAAAACACTTCAAAAGATAGGAATACAAGGGAACTTCCTTAAAATGATAGAGGGAATATATGAAAAACCCACAGCTAATATCATCCTCAATGGGGAAAAATTGAAAACTTTCCCCCTAAGATCAGGAACAAGACAAGGATGTCCACTATCACCACTATTATTCAACATTGTGTTGGAGGTTCTAGCCAGAGCAATTAGACAAGAAAAAGAAATACAAGGCATCAAAATTGGAAAGGAAGAAGTAAAACTATCACTGTTTGCAGACGATATGATACTATACGTCGAAAACCCGGAAAAATCCACAACAAAACTACTAGAGCTAATAAATGAGTACAGCAAAGTAGCAGGTTACAAGATCAACATTCAAAAATCTGTAGCATTTCTATACACTAGTAATGAACAAGCTGAGGGGGAAATCAAGAAACGAATCCCATTTACAATTGCAACTAAAAGAATAAAATACCTAGGAATAAATTTAACTAACGAGACAAAAAACCTATATAAAGAAAACTACAAAAAACTGCTAAAAGAAATCACAGAAGACCTAAATAGATGGAAGGGCATACCGTGTTCATGGATTGGAAGACTAAATATAGTTAAGATGTCAATTCTACCTAAATTGATTTACAGATTCAATGCAATACCAATCAAAATCCCAACAACTTATTTTTCAGAAATAGAAAAACCAATAAGCAAATTTATCTGGAAGGGCAGGGTGCCCCGAATTGCTAAAAACATCTTGAGGAAAAAAAACGAAGCTGGAGGTCTCGCGCTGCCTGACTTTAAGGCATATTATGAAGCCACAGTGGTCAAAACAGCATGGCATTGGCATAAAGATAGATATATCGACCAATGGAATCGAATAGAGTGCTCAGATATAGACCCTCTCATCTATGGACATTTGATCTTTGATAAGGCAGTCAAGCCAACTCACCTGGGACAGAGCAGTCTCTTCAATAAATGGTGCCTAGAGAACTGGATATCCATATGCAAAAGAATGAAAGAAGACCCATCTCTCACACCCTATACAAAAGTTAACTCAAAATGGATCAAAGATCTAAACATTAGGTCTAAGACCATAAAACAGTTAGAGGAAAATGTTGGGAGATATCTTATGGATCTTACAACTGGAGGTGGTTTTATGGACCTTAAACCTAAAGCAAGAGCACTGAAGAAGAAAATAAATAAATGGGAACTCCTCAAAATTAAACACTTTTGTGCATCAAAGAACTTCATCAAGAAAGTAGAAAGACAGCCTTCACAATGGGAGACAATATTTGGAAATGATATATCAGATAAAGGTCTAGTATCCAGAATTTATAAAGAGATTGTTCATCTCAACAACAAAAAGACAGCCAACCCAATTACAAAATGGGAAAAAGACTTGAACAGACACCTCTCAGAAGAGGAAATACGGATGGCCAAGAGGCACATGAAGAGATGCTCAATGTCCCTGGCCATTAGAGAAATGCAAATCAAAACCACAATGAGATATCATCTCACACCCACCAGAATGGCCATTATCAACAAAACAGAAAATGACAAGTGCTGGAGAGGATGCGGAGAAAGAGGCACACTTATCCACTGTTGGTGGGAATGTCAAAGGGTGCAACCACTGTGGAAGGCAGTTTGGCGGTTCCTCAAAAAGCTGAATATAGAACTGCCATACGACCCAGCAATACCATTGCTAGGTATCTACTCAAAGGACTTAAGGGCAAAGACACAAACGGACATTTGCACACCAATGTTTATAGCAGCATTATTTACAATTGCAAAGAGATGGAAACAGCCAAAATCTCCATCAACAGAAGAGTGGCTAAACAAACTGTGGTATATACATACGATGGAATATTATGCAGCTTTAAGACAAGATAAACTTATGAACCATGTAATAACATGGATGGACCTAGAGAATATTATGCTGAGTGAATCCAGCCAAAAACTAAAGGACAAATACTGTATGGTCCCACTGATGTGAACGGACATTCGAGAATAAACTTGAAATATGTCACTGGTAACAGAGTTCAGCAGGAGTTAGAAACAGGGTAAGACAATGGGTAATTGAAGCTGAAGGGATACAGACTGTGCAACAGGACTAGATACAAAAACTCAAAAATGGACAGCACAATAATACCTAATTGTAAAGTAATCATGTTAAAACACTGAATGAAGCTGCATCTGAGCTATAGGTTTTTGTTTTGTTTTGTGTTGTTTTGTTTTGATTTTACTATTATTACTTTTATTTTTTTCTCTATATTAACATTCTATATCTTTTTCGGTTATGTTGCTAGTTCTTCTAAACCAATGCAAATGTACTAAGAAATGATGATCATGCATCTATGTGATGATGTTAAGAATTAATGATTGCATGTGTAGAATGGTATGATCTCTAAATGTTGGGTTAATTTCTTTTTTTCCGTTAATTAAAAAAAAAAAAAAAAGAGAGAAGGGATAATTGGAGATGAAGGGATACAGACTGTACAACGGGACTGGATATAAAAACTCAGAAATGGACAGCACAATACTACCCAATTGTAATGCAATTATGTTAAAACACTGAATGAAGCTGCATGTGAGGTATAGGTTTTTTGTTTTTTGTTTTTTTTGTTTTTTTTCTTTCTATTATTGTTTTAATTCTTGTTCTGTTGTCTTTTTATTTCTTTTTCTAAATCGATGCAAATGTACTAAGAAATGATGAGTGTGCAACTATGTGATGTTATTAAGAATTACTGATTGTACATGTAGATTGGAATGATTTCTAATTGTTTTGTTAATTCTTTTTTTAATTAATAAAAAAAAAAAAAAAAAAAAAACCATTGCAGACAACCCTGAAACCTAGAGGGCCCAGCCTCTCCAGATCATCACACAGTTTCATCTCCCTACAATTATTGACAGACCCACCCAACATGAAAAACTTAAAATGGCCATAGCTCAAACACCCCTAAAGAGAGCGACAGAAAGATCAAAGGTGATGGTGGAGTTATACAGAGAAGATAGGATTTAACAAATGAATACGATTGTTGAATTATTAAATCAGTATCTCTCTTAGTCTCCAATATCTTAGAGCAGCTACAAGTTAAAAACCTAAAATTTGGGGATGGTAACCCATGTCAGACACTGAAATATGTTCTACAACTAACTGTGATGGCAGTGCATTGGAATTTATTGCTTTTTGTATATATGTTATTTTCCACAAAAAAGAAGTTGCTTGTGATGATAAAAAAATATTTATACCCTCTAGCCTCCTATATTCTGGAGTAGTTAGAAGGAAAACTCTGAGAGGATTGTATGGTAACCCATAATAAACTATGGAAGCTGTCCTGTAAGTACTTATTGAGGGGTCCTTCAGGAACTATTACTTTTTTATTTCTTTGCTTTGTATAGACAATATATTATACAATAAAAAACTTATTAAAAAAACAAACAAACCCATTAACCACCAGAGGGTTCCTAGGCCAAATAAGCCCTGAAATCCAGAGTTACCAGCGACTCCAAAAGCATTAACCAGGTACACACCCCTACTCCATAATGTCAACACCCCTTTTCAACATGAAGAAGTTAGAATGGTCATTGCCCAAATATCCCTAAAGATTGGGAGAAGGATCAAAAGAGAAAAGAGGAGTTGTAACAGAGAAGACAGGACTTAACAAATAAATATGACTACGGAAACATTATGTGGATATTTCTTTTTAGTCTCCAGTTCTTAGACCAGCTAGAAAGAAATACCTGAAATGATGAAACTATAACCCATACTATACTTTGAAATTTATTATAAAACTCCTTAAAAATTAGTTTGAAATTCTCACTTTTTTGTAAATATGTTTTATTTTACAATAAAACATGTTAGAAAAAGAATGAATATGAGATAAAGTTGATTGATGATACTGAGGGAGAAAAATCAAGATTCAGAGAATTGTCTAATATGCTCACAGCTGAATAGACCTCTTTCTATATATTTTTAAAATTTTTTAATTAAGAAAGAAATGCAAAAATTCTTAATATATGATTATTCCGTTCTACATATATAATCAGTAATTCACAATATCATCACATACTTGCATATTCATCATCAGGATCATTTCTTAGAATATTTGTATCAATTCAGAAAAAGAAATAAAAGACAACAGAACAATAAAACAAAAACAGAAAAAAAATTTATACATACCATACCCCTTACCCCTCCCTTTCATTGATCACTAGCATTTCAAACTAAATTTATTTTAACATTTGTTCCCCCTATTATTTATTTTTATTCCATATGTTCTACTCGTCTGTTGACATGGTAGATAAAAGGAGCATCAGACACAAGATTTTCACAATCACACAGTCACACTGTGAAAGCTATATCATTATACAATCATCATCAAGAAACATGGCTACTGGAACACAGCTCTACATTTTCAGGCAGTTCCCTCCAGCCTCTCCATTACATCTTGAATAACAAGGTGATATCTACTTAATGCGGAAGAATAACCTCCAGGACAACCTCTCGACTCTGTTTGGAATCTCTCAGCCATTGACACTTTGTCTCATTTCACTCTTCCCCCTTTTGATAGAGAAGGTTTTCTCAATCCCTTGATGCTGAGTCCCAGCTCATTCTAGGATTTCTGTCCCACGTTGCCAGGAAGGTCCACGCCCCTGGGAATCATGTCCCACATAGACAGGGGGAGGGTGGTGAGTTTGCTTGTTGTGTTGGCTGGAGAGAGAGGACACATCTGAGCGACAAAAGAGGCTCTCCTGGGGGGTGACACTTAGGCCTAATTTTAAGTAGGCTTGACCTATCCTTAGTGGGGTTAAGTTTCATATGAACAAACTCCAAGACTGGGGACTCAGCCTAGAGCTTTTGTTGTCCACACTGCTTGTGAGAATATCAAGAATCCAACTTGGGGAGGTTGAACTTTCCCCTGTTCTCACCATTTCCCAAGGGGACTTTGAAAATACTTTTCCACTCACTGATGAAATCACTCTGGGATTCAACGGGGCATAACTCTGGACAAACCAACAAAATCTCATGTCCTACTCAAGGTTCCATGTATTTATGGTGTTTAACCAAGCTATCTACATAAGTTATATTAGGAAATGCACTAGTCAAAATATAAATTTTGTACGAAATAAACATTTTTTACTGTAGTCTCACACATAAGTTGAAATATTAAAATATTAATTACCATCTATTTTCAGCACCCTGCAGTAATGACATTCCTTTGTTATTCCTCATGCAAAAACACTTATTTAAATTTGTACACTTAGTCACTATCATTATATACTCTAGGCATTCGTAGATTATACCATCTCAATCTATAACATCTATCTTTCTTTCTGATTCCATTTATGCTCCCTGCCCTCCTCCCTCTTATTCCCAGATTCAGCTTCATTCAGTGTTTTAACATAATTGTATTACAGTTAAGTAGTCTTGTGCTGTCCATTTCTGAATTTTTATTTTCAGTCCTGGTGCACAATACACATCCCTTCAGTTACAATTACCCAATATCTTACCTTATTTCTATCTCCTGATGGTCTCTGTTACCAATGAAATATTCCAAGCTTATTCATTAATGTCAGTTCATATCAGTGAGACCATACAGTATTTTTCCTTTTGTTTTTGGCTAATCTCACTCAGCATAATGTCCTTAAGGTCCACCCACGTTGTTACATGTTTCATTACTTTATTCTGTGTTCCAGCTGCATAATATTCCATCGTATGTATTATACCACAGTTTGTTTAGCCACCCATCTGTTGATGGACATTTTGACTGTTTCCATCTCCTGGTAATTGTAAACAACACTGCTATAAACATCAGTGTGCAAATGTCCATTTGTGTCCTTACCCTCATGTCCTTTGAGAAGAGACAGCATATAGATGGATCCTGTTTTTTAATCCATTCTGCCAGTCCATGTCTTCTGATTGGGGAGTTTAATCCACTAACATTTAGTGTTATTACTGTACAGGTAGTACTTTTTTCTACCATTTTGCCTTTTGGATTTTATATGTCTTATCTAATTTTCCTTCTTTTTACCTTTACTCATAGTCTTCCTTTCTACACTCTTCTCCACACCGCTCTCTTCTGTCTTTTCGTATCTGTCTCTAGTATTCCCTTTAGTATTTCTTGCACAGCTGGTCTCTTGGTCACAAATTCTCTCAGTGATTTTTCATCCGGAAATGTTTTAATTCCTCCCTCATTTTTGAAGGACGATTTTGCTGGATATAGAATTCTTGGTTGGCAGTTTTTCTCTTTTAGTAATTTAAATATATCATCCCACTGTCTTCTCGCCTCCATGGTTTCTGCTGAGAGATCTACACATAGTCTTATTGGGCTTCCCTTGTATGTGATGGATTGCTTTTCTCTTGCTGCTTTCAAGATTCTCTTTCTCTTTGACCTCCGACATTCTGATTATTAAATGTCTTGGAGTATGTCTATTTGGATCTATTCTCTTTGGGGTATGCTGTACTTCTTGGATCTGTAATTCTAAGTCTTTCATAAGAGTTGGGAAATTTTCAGTGATAATTTCCTCCAATAGTTTATCTCCTCCTTTTCCTTTCTCTTCTCCTTCTGGGACACCCACAGGAAGTATACTCGTGCGCTTCATATTGTCCTTCAATTCCCTGAGTCCGTTCTCATATTTTTCCATTTTTTCCCCTATATTTTCTTTTTCTTGTTGGATTTCAGATGTTCCGTCCTCCAGTGCGCTAATCCTATTTTCTGCCTCTCGAAATCTACCATTGTAGGTTTCCATTGTTTTTTTCATCTCTTCTACCTTGCCTTCATTACCATAAGTTCTGTGATTTGTTTTTTCAGACTTTCAATTTCTTCTTTTTGTTCATTCCTTGCCTTTTTCATATCCTCCCTCAATTCACTGATTTGGTTTTTGATGAGGTTTTCCATGTCTGCTCACATATTCTGAATTAATTGTTTCAGCTCCTGTATGTCATTTGAATTGTTGGTTTGTTCCTTTGACTGGGACACACCTTCAACTTTCTTAGTGTGATCTGTTATTTTTTTGCTCGAGCCTAGGCATTTAATAACCTGAATTAGTTTATTCTGGAGATTGTTGTCACTTGTTTTACCTAGGGTTTTCTTGCTGGATGAATTTCTTGTCTATCTGTTCTTTGACATTCAGTTCAGCTTTATCTGGACCTGTAGCTTAATTTTTGTTTAACAGAGGAGAATTTTTCAGTTCTTGTTTTCTTGTTTCTTGCCCTGTTTGTGTGGTGCCTTCCCCCACACACACACACTTAGAAGCGTCTATTTAGGTATTATAGACCCCAGCTGGATTTTCCGAGACCAAACTGGCCTCTTATCAGGAAGAAAGAGTCACTGTGTTGGTTTTCCCTGAGGGTGAGACCCAGCAGGTTGAAAGACTTTCATGTGAAGTCTCTGGCTCTGTTTTTCTTATCCTGCCCAGTATGTGGTGCTTGTCTGCCTGCAGGTCCCACCAGCATAAGAAGATGCAGTACCTTTAACATTGGCAGACTCTCCCTGCTGGGGGCGTGGTGGAGACAGAGGAGAGGTTGTAGGCTGGTTTTAATGGCTTCAAATTACCAATGCCTGGTGTCTGAATTCCTTGAGGGAGGGATTCCACCTGAGTTGGGCTTCACCCCTCCCCTGGGGAAGGCACAGGCTCAAGACAAGTCCTCAAACGAGCTTGTTACTGCCTATGCCTGGGGCAGTTGCAGCCTGAGAAGTCCTGCCGCTGTATCCAAATGCACTCAAGCCTTTGTAGAAACACAGCCACAAAAACCTCTGTTTCTTTTTTTTTTTTTTTAATCTTTTTCCATCAGTGCTGCCCCCTTGGCGCCAGGGCAAAAATGAGTGGCCTCCACTTTGACCAGGTTCACCTGAGCTGCTGGCCTATTTTTAGTAGTCAGAATTTGTTAATTAATTCCACAATTGGCATTTGGTTGGGCTTAGCCCCTGCTGCTAGTAAAGTCCCTTTCCTTTCCCCTCTGGGAAGCAGCCTGTGGGGGCAGGGCGCCGGCCGCTGCGGTTTGGGGAACTCATGTTCTGGGGGTGCTCGTAGCCGGTCCAGCTGGTCCAGACTGGGGTACACTGTGTGTCTGGTCACTGATGTGGCCCCAGGAGCTATTCTGTACTGTTTCTGGTTATTTAGTAGTTGTTCTGGAGGACAAACTAAAGCACGCACATTGCTAAGCCGTCATCTTGGTTACCTATCCCTCCTAAGTGTCTTCCTATATATTTCATGTGTGTTTGTATATGCAATGCTAGAAGGTAAATTCAAATAGTCCAGAGACTTTGTTTACTTTTCACCACTTTTCTGTGATTGTGAAGAGGATTATAAATGTGATGAAACAATTTAGAAGGAAGATCTAGATTGGTGAATTACTATGTTTGTGGTGTTACATGGGCAGAAGAGAACCAAGAATAAAAAACACCTCCTTTAGACCAAAAATCATAAATATTATACCATTTACACATCTGTTTGAAAATATGTGTGTGGGTAGTTGAAGAAATTTTTCAGAGTTTACCAATTTGAAAGTTGCATATAAATTTTGTACTCCATTATATAGTTATAGTTATGCATAACATTTCTGTTAATTTTAATTCACAATAATTTTTAATAAAATATTTAAAAATTAAACAAAATTTATAATCTATATACTCATATAGAAAATAAACTATAAAAGTAAAATTCTCTCTACTATTGAGTAGGAAAAATATTTAAAGAAATTATTAAAAATTAGAAATGTTTAAAAATTTAAAAGACGGGCTTATCAGGAAAGCCTGGCTAAAGAACTGAGAAAATGTGTTGTAGGAATTAGGAGATTTGGTTTCCAGATTAAGGTCTAAAATTAACTACATATTGAATCTCAAAAAAATTGATTATTTTACTTCTCCAAACTCAATTTTCTCATGTGTAAAGAACAACAGCTAACAAATACACTAATTGCTTTACATGCACTACTCTCTTTAAACCCTCAAAACAACCATATAGGAAAAGAACCAACATTAGCTCTTTTACATATCCTCATCTGTAGGTTTTTATGTGCTCAAGGACATATCCTTTTCTGAGTTAATCCTTGGCTCTAAGCCACTATTCTATAAACCCCTTTAAATCAAGCAAATGGACTTCATGAAATTATAAAGCACTATCAGGATGAATGCAGGCCAAAGAATTCAAAGAAACTTAGGAATTCATTAAAAGAGACAGGCCATTTACTGGGAACCTTTAATTCTATTTATGATGAAAAAGAGGCTCAGAGAGTCTCTCAGGCCCAAAGCCCCAGTTAGGGACTTTGTACCCCAGTTAGGGACTTTGTACACAGCCTTTTTGCTCTACCAATGCCTTTCACATTGTGATTTTCAAGAGTTCTAGATATTCGTTTCTCTTTTGAGGTATATTTTTAACTATTTTGAAAACCAGAAATGCAAAATATTCAAAAGCACTGGCCTGTATTGCCAGGAGAAAACATTTTACGCAAACCTTGGAATTAGCTTTTGTTAGCCATTCCATGCATATATTTGAACTCCTTGAAAATGTTTCAAAGATTTCAAAAGATGTAGTTCTCTAGCATTTTTTAAATCCAGGTCTGTACATATATACTTTAACAAACTAAATAAGAGAACAAATATATTGTTCCAGCATACACAGTGCTTAATAATTGCCAGGTCAATGCAGAAATATTCTACTGGCTGTGTTCTTGTCACAGCTTAAGAATTAATGCAAATAACTGCCTAAATTTCTCGCTGTAACAAAATGTAGCACCTATTCAAAGTGTGATTGATGGAGCAGCAGTAACGCCATTATCTGCAAGCTTGTTGGAAGTGTAGAATCCCAGACTCACTCTAAAGTTAACAGTTTTTCCCAAATTTAATATGCATATAAATCACAAGGTATTTGTTCTTGTTTGCTAGCTGCCAGAATGCAACACACCAGAGATGCACTGGCTTTTAATAAAAGGGGATTTATTTCATTAAAAACATGCAGTTCTTCAGAGGAAAGGCAGCTAACTTTCAACCGAGGTTCTTTCTTCCCCGGGCAGGCACAAGGTGATCTCTGCTGGCCTTCTCTCCAAGCCTCTGGGTTCCAAAAACTTTCCCCAAGGTGATTCCTTTCTGCATCTCCAAAGGCCTGGGCTGAGCTGCAAGTGGTGAAATGAGGTATGCTGAGCTGCTTAGGCTGTGCTACCTTGAACTCTCTCATTTAAGCATCCAGCCAATTAAATTAAACATCATTCATTGCAGCAAGCATGCCTCCTAGCCAACTGCAGATGTAATCAGCAACAGATGAGCTTCACATGCCATTAGCTCATGTTCACAGCAACAGAACTAGGCACCTTCACCTGGCTAAGGCGACACCTGAACCTAACTACCATAGTATTATTATTAGAATGTAATTTCTGATTTCCCAAGAACAAAGTGTAACCTGCACTTATGCATTTCTAACAATCTCCAACTTGATGACCCTTGCTACAGGTTAGGAAACCAAAACTGGGAATAACAAGGCTCAGAATTCGCTGTAAGTTAGCAGGGCAGGGCTTTTTGTCCAATTTACTGAGAATAGATTATGTAGAACAAAACAAGGATGCCTGCTTTCACCACTACTCAAAATTGTACTGGAAGTTCTAGCTAGTAAAGGAAGGAAGAGAGGGAGGAGAAAAGAGAAAGGGAAGACATTCAAAAAGGAAGGGAAAAACTAAGACTATTTCTACACCTAAAGGACATGATCCAACATAGAGAAAATCCCAAAGGATGCCCAAGAAAGCTACTAGAGCTCAAACGAATTCAGCAAGTTGCAGGACACAAGATTAACATGCACAAATCCATTGTTTCTTCACAGCAATAATAAACAATCCAAAATGGAAAATTAAAAAAAAAATTCATTTAACATAGCACGTAAAGAAATAAAATATCTAAGAGTAAGTTTAACCAATGAAATTACAAAATACTGCTAAAATTAACGAAAGAAGACCTAAATAAAAGAAAGACATTTCATGTTTATGGATTAGAAGACTTCATATTGTTAAGATGCCATAGTACCCAAGTGATTCACAGATTCAACATAAATCTTACTAAAATTTCAGTAGCTGATTTTTGCAAAAATGGAAAAGCCCAATCATCAAACTCATATTGCAAGGGGCCCCTAATAATCAAAACAATATCAAAAAAGAATAAATTTGGAAACTCACACTTCTCAATTTCAAAACTTACAACAAACTAATAGTAATTAAAACGATGTGGAATTGGTATAAGAATGCACATACAGACAAATGGAATAGAACTGAGAGTCCTAAAGAAACTCATACACCTATGGCCAGTTTTTTTTTTAACTTTTTTTATTGTATAGTATAATATACATACAAAACAAAGAAATAAAAAAGCAATAGTCTTCAAAGCACTCCTCAACAAGTGGTTATAGGACAGCTCCCAGAGTTTGTCAAGGGTTACCATATGATTCTCTCATATTTTTCCTTCTAGCTTCTCCAGAATATAGAAGACTAGAGGGCTTAAATACATTTTTATCATCATAATCGCCTTCCTTTTCCTTCCTATTTTATGTAAAATAACATATGTACAAAAAAGCTGTAAATTTCAAAGCGAAGCACCACAATTAGTTGTAGAACATATTTCAGACTTTGAATGGGTTACAATTTCACAATTTTAGGTTTTTACTTCTACCTGTTCTAAAATACTGGAGGTTAAAAGAGATCAATTTAATGATTCAGCATTCATATTCATTTGTTACAAATAAGTCCTATCGTCTATGTAGAATTCCACCATTACCTCTAATCTTTCCATACCTCTCACTGGAGTTGTTTGGGCTATGGGAATTCTAAATTTTTGATATTGGAAGGGTCTGTCACAAATATGGGGTAGGGAGATGAAACTATCTGATGTTCTGGAGAGGCTGGGCTAGGTTTCAGGACTTATCTGGACCAAGGACCCAACTAGAGGTTGCAGGTTTCTGGAAAATTACTCTAGTTGTCTGGAACCCTTGTGGAATCTTACATAATGCCCTAAGTGTTCTTTAGGATTGGCTGGAATGGTCCTGGTTGGGGGTTGGCAGGTTATGATAGGTAGCAAGGTCTACCTGAAGCTTGTGTGAGAGCAACTTCCAGAGTAGCCTCTCAACTCTATTTGAACTCTCTCTGTTACTGATACTTTAGTAGTTACACTCTTTCCCCCCTTTAGCTCAGGATGGAATTGTTGATCCCATGGTGCCAGGTCTGGATTCATCCCTGGGAGTATCTCCCACATCACTAGGGAGACTTTCACCCTCGGATATCATGTCCCAAGTAGTGGAAAGGGGAATGATTTCACTTGCAGAGTTGGGCTTAGAGAGACTCATGGCCAGCTGATTTTTGACAAGAGTGCTCAGTATATTCAATAGGGAAACAAAAGTCTCTTCAACAAATGATACTGGGAAAACCTGAGTTTCAAATGCAATAGAATAAAGTTGTATGCTTACCCCACAACATATTAAAAAAATGAACTCAAAATGGCTCAAACCTAAATATAAAAACTATAATCATAAAATACCTAAAAGAAAACACAAGGAGAAGTCTTCATGACCTTGCATTTGACAATAGATTCTTAGATATGACACAAAAAGCACAAGCAACAAAAGAAAAAAATAGATAAATTGGGCCTCATCAAAATTTAAAACTTTTTTGCATCAAAGGACATTATCAAGAAAGTGAAAAGGTAACCTTAATAGGAAAAAAGTCACAAATCATATATCTGAGAGTTTAATACTCAGATTATATAAAAAACTCCTACAACCCTACAACAAAAAGACAAATTAAAAAATAAGCAAAGGACTTGAATAGACATTTCTTCAAAGAATATATATAAATGGCCAATAAGCATATTTAAAAATACTCAACACATCACTGTCATTATGGAAATACAAATTAAAAGCATAATGAGAGGGCAGGCCACGGTGACTCAGCAGGCAAGAATGCTTGCCTGCCATGCCAGAGGACCTAGGTTTGATTCCCAGTGCCTAACCATGTGAAAAAAAAAAGCATAATGGATACCATTTCTACCCACTCAGATGGCTATTATATTAAATAAATTTTTAAAAAATAGAAAATAAGTGTTAGCAAGGATACAAGGACAGTAGAACCCTTGTGCATTGTTAGTGGGGATACAAAATGGTACAGCTGCTGTGGAAAGCAGTTTTGGCAGTTCCTCAAAAAGCTAAACAGAGAATTACCATATGACCTGGCAACCCAACATTTAGGCATACACCCAAAAGAAGTGAAAACAGGGACTCAAATAGATACTTGTACACAGCATCATTAGTCACAATAGTGAAAAGATGAAAACAACCCAAGTGTCCAGATGAATGGATAAACAAAATATGGTGTATACATATTATGGAATATTATTCACCTGTAAAAATGAATGAAGTTCTCTCAAGAAAATGAGGGAAATATCCAGAGGCCCCAAACAAAAACCAACAAACTAAAAAACTATAAAACAAATGGTAAACTAGCATTTGTCAATACCAGAAACGTCAGGAACTTTGGCTTTGAAGGTCTGATCTAAGAACAAGAGATAAGACTTTAGACCAACACATGTTGAAGTTCTAGAATTGAGACCCAGCATATATCAGAATTTATTAAGAATTATAGTCTACTGGAAGGGTATGTAAATAAAAAGAAATTTCACCTCTTGACAAAGGTAGACTACAAGAAAATTTAGCTTGTCTTGTTCTTGGCTCCAAATACGAAAAAGTCACTCTTGAGAATTTATAGTCATAGGCTTACCTTCGCACGGTTTGAAGGTTCAAAGAATTCTATCTGTTGCATGGTGCAGAAAACTCTAAACTAGAATGTTAAATAATCCTAAACTGGTAGCACCCAAAGTTATCTGGAAGAGGCAAAAGTTAATGTTTTTCTAGGGCAGGGGTTGACTAACTAGGCCCACAAGCCAAATCTGCCACACCACCTGTTTTTGTAATAAAATTTCATTGGCGCATAGCCACCCCCATAATTTGCATTTTATCTACGGCTGCCAGTTGTAATAGGGACCATGTGGTCTTCAAAACTTAAAATATTCACTCTCTGACCTTAACAGAATAAGTTTGCCAACCCCTGCTCTATAGGAACTCATTCTTAATCCAGGATCCTGTGACTTCTTACAGGTTGAATTGGGCTAAACATGAGGTCACAGTACAAAATTACAAGGTGCACATGAAAAGAGTCACATAATGAAAGCTATTTAAAACAAAAATACAGACTATAAAACAATCATGTTTAAAATGTATAAAGAAATAAAACAGAAAGGAAAAAATGAACAATTATTATTTTAAATGACAGTGAGGTCAGGAACTTAAGAACATTTTATATTTTGGAATTGCAGTTTTTTAGTCCATTGGTTATGCAGAAGTCCTGGATTTTTTTAAAATTTCCAAATAAATGGAGATTTGGGGGCCACTTTCTTACTCTGTATTTTGGTTAATTTATTACTGTAAACTTTATAATTTGTTGAGCCTTCCTTTGTGGCTTGAGTTCTTATAATCACTGTATGTATACTTGAAGAGAATGTGTACTATTCCTTGAATGCAAATTTCTATATGTCCTTGTTTAAAAAAAATTGTTCAAAGCATCTTAAAAATATTTAAAAAAGGAATGAAGTTCTGATCCATGCTACAACTTGTTGAACCCTGAAAATACTATGCTATGTAAAATAAAGCCAAAGAACAAACACTGTAGGATTCCACTCACATGAAATATCTGAATAAGCAAATTCATAGAGACAGAAAATAGAATAAAGGTCACCAGGGCTAAGGGGAAGGAGAAATGAATAGTTATTGTTTAATGAAGATAGAGATTCTGTTAGGATAATGAAAAGTTTTGGTAATGGATGGTGGAGATGGTAGCACAACATTGAATGTATTTAATGTCACTGAATCATATACCAAAAAATGGTTAAAATGAGAAATGTTATATATCTTACTACAGTATATTTTTTAAAAGGATATGTGATCAGGTATTATATATCATTAGGGTTTCACTTTAAAACAAAAAATTCCTACTGCTCTTTCCTGCTTCAGGCGTAATTTGATGAAAGGATATCCCAAGATTTCAGGACAAACTTTTAAAAAGATAGCTAATATTTTCAAATGCTTCTGCGTGAATAATAATACCTAGCTGTTGTAAATCAAAACAAAAATACTAATGCAAACTGAGAGTTGAGGCTCATAATGACAACAATCACCATTTAGAAGTCTAACTTTACTATTTCGTATTCATACAAAGCCCCTATATAACTGTATGACTTTATAGCTTGGGGGAATGGTGAGAAAGGAGGGAAATTCAACTTCCCCAAATGGAGAATTCTTGATATTCCCACAAGCAGTGGGGGACAACCAAAGCAATAGGCTGAGCCCTCAATCTTGGGGTTTGTTCATATGCAACTTCAACCCCGCAAAGGATAGGCAAAGCCTACTTAAAATTAGGCCTGAGAGTCACCCCCAAGAGAACCTCTTTTGTTGCTCAGATGTGGTCTCTCTCTCTCAGCTAACACCACAGCCAAACTCACTGTCCTCCCCCTCTCTATGTGGGACATGATTCCCAGGAGTGTGGATCTTCCTGGCAACGTGGGACAGTCTCCCTCTCACTGTCTAACTCAATCAGTAAAGTTCTATTAATCATCCTACCCACTAATTTTCTATATGAATCCAGAAGATACAATTCACAGAAAACAAATGGAAGGCAGAAGTAAACAAGTCAAAATAGACCAACAGATGCTGGAGGGTAAGGTAGAAAAAGGTTGATCCAGATGTTCACTCTTGGAATTTCAGAATTTCCTCATACTCCAAAGCCAAGATTAAGGGGGAAATAAGCAGACTTGAACAAAATAAAACATTCCTGGGTTCTAGGATCAATCTGCCTTCAAACTGAAATAACAGCAGATTCAACAAGCACCTAGAGGATCCATAAGTGGTATGGAGGCAGTAAACACACCCTCTCTAACAGCAAACAATGTGCCTTCCTGGTTATTCTTGATCTCCTTACCCTATTTTATTTTTCTGATGAGCCATCATTATGAGAGATGCATGTATTTATTTATTTATTGTCTGCCTCCCTACTGAAGTAGATATATGAGGCCATGGACCTGGGTGAATCGTTTTGCAGTCATATCTATAGCTCACAGAATAGAGTAATATCATGAGTGTGCAGAAAGTATTTGTTGGTATAACAGACGAGTAAAACCAAAACAACAATAGCCATAACAAAATGAGGACTAGGTAATGCTGAAAACTCAGAGGAAGAGTTGAATCAAAATATGTCAGAGAATTTTATTATATAAGCATCTGCAGAAGATAGGAAAGCCAATCATTTATTTGAAAAAAAAAAAAGCCACTGAGAGAAATGAGTGAAATCAAGAGAGCAGCCTGATATTATCTAGGAAAGGGTAGGAGTGATTAAAAATAAACTACAAATGCAAAGACAACCAAAAGGTACAATAGAATCCTGGAAGAGAACCAGCAATATAGAAAGCATTGAATGAGAGATACAAAGAAAGAACTAAAAACAGAAATACAACAAAGGACAGAGATAAAGGAAAACAAAATGTAGAACACACAGGTTAACACTAAGTGCCAGAAATGAGGGAAATGACAAAGTTTACGTCAAGAAAAGAGAAGTTGTCTGTCACGCTTGACTGACTCCTAAACTGTAAGATCAGAAAGAGGATCCAAGAAACAACAGAAAACAGCAAATGGGGACCAAAACAGAATGAACAAATTTAGTAGCTGCATGGTGTTGGAGAGAAAGAACCTAAAGTTAAGCCCTGACTAGTTGGAGACTCTTGGTTCTTCCCTTGGACTTTTTAGTGGCATCCCTGAAGGGCCAAGTCTTAGAATTATGAGCTATATCTCAGGACTAAGGGCTACACCCGGGATTAAGGGAAACCAGAAATGGTAAATGGGAGACCCAGAGAGAGAAGGGGAAAAGAATAGAGCAGAAAAATATTTGAAAAATTTATGGACAAAATAAAACTTCCCTGAATTTCTGTGTTCCCTAAAGCCGTAATCCCCTGAGCCAAGGAATACATCCTATAAATATAAAGAACATCTGCTTTCACTTCTCCTAGAAACATTTTTGCATACCATAAATAGCATAAGGATTAGATCTATAACTATTTATTTAAAACGTCTCTTATCTCCCCAAAGCAAACCTGTTACATCCCAGGAAAAGCACACAGTTTGGCTCTGAAGACATAGGAAAAACTGGAACATTATCTCCCTAAGTATTTATATGGCAAGAAGGAATGAAGCTCCAGTAGCTGGAGATATCTCTAGGCCTAAAAAGCCAATGAAGAGATTTTATTTATATACTAAAGGGCTGGAGTAAGGAGGAGATCCTTTTAGAAGAGGGGAGTAGCTACCTCCAGTCCCTTTATAAATATGCAGTAAAAAAAAAATCTCTCCCATCCCTTACCAATGGGGTATCTGGCTACAAACACAAAACAAATGACTTAACTCTCACAGCAACACTCCAGCAGGTAAGAACTAGGAAAGAGAAGCAACAATACACTTACTATGAGTGCATTAAATATCTATGAGATATTTAATAAGAAATCTGTTTCTCATGCAGAAAACTTTATGCACACACTCAAGGAAAAAGCAACAAAGACTAATATTAAAAGCCCAACAAAAATATTGACCAAAAACTTCCCAAATTTAGGGGATGTAAGGATAGGTCAGTGGTAGAATTCTCGCCTACCATGCAGGAGACCCAGGTTCAATTCCTGGACTATGCACTTCCCAAAAACAAACAAACAAGCAAACAAAACAAAAGAAAAACCAAACAAAAACAAAAAAAAATTCAACAAATGGTACTGCAATATGGGGTCACTCACTTGGAAAAAGAATGAAATGTGACACCCACCATACAGCGTACAAAGGGAAAAAAAAAAAAAAACACTTCCCAAATTTGATGGGAAGCATTATACTACACATCCAAGAAAAGCAACAAACCCCAGGCAGAACAAATAAAGAGATCCACACATGCATCACAGTTTAACTAAAGAAAGACAAAGATCATGAGAAAAATCTTGAAAGCACCAAGAAAAAAAATAACTCATCATGTACTGAATAACAATACAAATACCATTAGACTTCTTTAATATCTTTAAAGTGCTGAAAGAAAAAAAAAGTCAACCATGAATTCTATACTCAAACAAATATCCTTCAAGAATGAAGGCAGGTGAACAGATGGTTCTGTAGTAGAATGCTCACCTGCTAAGCAGGTGACCTGAGTTCAATTCCTGGCCCATGTACCCCTACCTCCACTCCCTACCCCCCCCAAAAAATGAAGGCAACATGGCCTATAAAGGCTACTGTACAATGGAAAAACTTGACAAAAATGACCTTAACCAAGTGATCAAAATAACATTATCAATGATAAATCATGGTAATAGCAGGACTATCAATTTATGATGTGATCAGAATGGCACTTGACCTCTGTGATCTTCGTCCCAAAAACCTAAAACCCCCAAAGCATCAGACTAAATCCACCTGAGTATTTCTAGTGCTTCTCAAACTGCCAAAGTCATCAAGCACAAGGAAAATCTGAGAAACTGTTGTAGACGAAAGGAGGCTAAGGAGTCATAAGGATAATATGGTATCCTAGATAGGACCCTGGAACAGAAAACAGATATTAAAGGAAAACTAGTGAAACCTGAGTGAAGTATGCACTTTAGTTAATAGTAATGTACCAATGTTGGTTCCTTAGTTGTGACAAATATGCCACACTTATGTAAGATCTTAATAGGGGAAACTGCTGAGGGATATACAGGAACTCTCTTTACTATTTTTGCAGTTTTTCTGTAAAACTAAAACTGCTCTACTCTAAAAAGTTTATTTAAAAAGTCTCAATAGATCAAGTTTAATAACAGATGAAAAGATTAATGAACTGCAAACATGTTAATAAAAAATATCCTACTAAAGGCCAGAGAGAAAAAAGGGTATAAAATACAAAAAGAGCCCAACAAGCATCTGGGACACAATGGAAACATTTAATATCAATATAACAGAGGCCTGAAAAGGAGACAGACAGAACAGGGCAGAAACAATATGTAAACAGATTTAACAGCTGAAATTTTTTCCAAAACTGGTTTTAAAAAAAAAAAAATCAACCAATAGACTTAGGAAGCTCTACAAACCCCAAGCAGCAAAACTATAAAAAAAAAAAAAAAAATTAAACCATTCCTCAGCACATCATACTAATATTTCTGAAAAGAAAGAACAAAGAGAAAAAAAACTTAAAGCACTTAGAAGAAAAAAGTAGGTTATTTTCAAAGGAGCAAAAAATAAGATTGACAATTTTATTCTTAACACAAATGAGAAAAGCCAGAAAATACAGAATGACACCTTTAAATTACAGAAAAGAAATTAAATGTCAACCAAGAATTCTACCAGCAAATAACTCCTTCAAAAGACAAAGGGAAAAATAGAAGCATTTTCAAACAAACAATCAAGAGAATTATCTCCAACAAATTCATTCTTTAAAAAAATAACTGTACCCACACAGTCCTTTAAGTTGTTATATATTTATATTTATTAACATGAAAAAAGTTCCTAAAGTAATAATGAGTGAAAATAATGTAAAAATAAGATCTATGAAATTATAAATTATATAAATCAATATGCATAGAATATTATTAAAAATCTGTCACAAAAAGTTAGCAGTGATTATATCTGTGTTGTTTAATATGGAGTGATTTTTTTTCCCAACTGTACTGCTGGAATTTGGGGCAGTAAACATATAGCTTTTCTTTGCTGTCCCAAAAGTATTTTTAAATATATAATTGACTTGCTCCCAATATAACATCAAATGAAAAAAATCACAGGTTAAAAACTATGCACATACATGCATGCATGTATATATTTATGATGGAAGATAAGTACGCAAATGTTTATCCATAGAATAAATAATAGAAGGCAATGTACAAAAATATCAACAATGGCTATTAACGGTTGTAGGTAGTACAATTATACACAGTTACTTCTATTTTTACATTTTAGCATGATTTTCAAATTACATGTGAGTAGATATTACTTCTAGTAAAAGAAAAGGATTTGTTTTTTTTTTTATTTTTTTAAAAGAAAAGTTATTTTTATAAAAATCCAAGATTACCTTAAAAGTTGTCATCATAATTCCTACATTGAAATTATTGTTACATAAAATTCTTTAATTATGAACAAACTGCCACATAGTTTCTTTAATCCAGCTTTGTTCAGCTCAAATTTCTTTAACCTACTGTGGTAACACCAAAATTCAAGGCATCTCAAACTTCCCTTCAGGGACTAGGGAGAAAAGAGGAAATATTAAACTTCTCCATCTGGAAATCAAGAAACGAATCCCATTTACAATTGCAACTAAAAGAATAAAATACCTAGGAATAAATTTAACTAAAGAGACAAAAAACCTATATAAAGAAAACTACAAAAAACTGCTAAAAGAAATCACAGAAGACCTAAACAGATGGAAGGGCATACCGTGTTCATGGATTGGAAGACTAAATATAGTTAAGATGTCAATCCTACCTAAATTGATTTACAGATTCAATGCAATACCAATCAAAATCCCAACAACGTATTTTTCAGAAATAGAAAAACCAATAAGCAAATTTATCTGGAAGGGCAGGGTGCCCCGAATTGCTAAAAACATCTTGAGGAAAAAAAACGAAGCTGGAGGTCTCGCGCTGCCTGACTTTAAGGCATATTATGAAGCCACAGTGGTCAAAACAGCATGGTATTGGCATAAAGATAGATATATCGACCAATGGAATCGAATAGAGTGCTCAGATATAGACCCTCTCATCTATGGACATTTGATCTTTGATAAGGCAGTCAAGCCAACTCACCTGGGACAGAGCAGTCTCTTCAATAAATGGTGCCTAGAGAACTGGATATCCATATGCAAAAGAATGAAAGAAGACCCATCTCTCACACCCTATACAAAAGTCAACTCAAAATGGATCAAAGATCTAAACATTAGGTCTAAGACCATAAAACAGTTAGAGGAAAATGTTGGGAGATATCTTATGGATCTTACAACTGGAGGCGGTTTTATGGACCTTAAACCTAAAGCAAGAGCACTGAAGAAGGAAATAAATAAATGGGAACTCCTCAAAATTAAACACTTTTGTGCATCAAAGAACTTCATCAAGAAAGTAGAAAGACAGCCTTCACAATGGGAGACAATATTTGGAAATGATATATCAGATAAAGGTCTAGTATCCAGAATTTATAAAGAGATTGTTCATCTCAACAACAAAAAGACAGCCAACCCAATTACAAAATGGGAAAAAGACTTGAACAGACACCTCTCAGAAGAGGAAATACGGATGGCCAAGAGGCACATGAAGAGATGCTCAATGTCCCTGGCCATTAGAGAAATGCAAATCAAAACCACAATGAGATATCATCTCACACCCACCAGAATGGCCATTATCAACAAAACAGAAAATGACAAGTGCTGGAGAGGATGCGGAGAAAGAGGCACACTTATCCACTGTTGGTGGGAATGTCAAAGGGTGCAACCACTGTGGAAGGCAGTTTGGCGGTTCCTCAAAAAGCTGAATATAGAATTGCCATACGACCCAGCAATACCATTGCTAGGTATCTACTCAAAGGACTTAAGGGCAAAGACACAAACGGACATTTGCACACCAATGTTTATAGCAGCATTATTTACAATTGCAAAGAGATGGAAACAGCCAAAATCTCCATCAACAGAAGAGTGGCTAAACAAACTGTGGTATATACATACGATGGAATATTATGCAGCTTTAAGACAAGATAAACTTATGAACCATGTAATAACATGGATGGACCTAGAGAATATTATGCTGAGTGAATCCAGCCAAAAACTAAAGGACAAATACTGTATGGTCCCACTGATGTGAACGGACATTCGAGAATAAACTTGAAATATGTCACTGGTAACAGAGTTCAGCAGGAGTTAGAAACAGGGTAAGACAATGGGTAATTGAAGCTGAAGGGATACAGACTGTGCAACAGGACTAGATACAAAAACTCAAAAATGGACAGCACAATAATACCTAATTGTAAAGTAATCATGTTAAAACACTGAATGAAGCTGCATCTGAGCTATAGGTTTTTGTTTTGTTTTGTGTTGTTTTGTTTTGATTTTACTATTATTACTTTTATTTTTTTCTCTATATTAACATTCTATATCTTTTTCGGTTATGTTGCTAGTTCTTCTAAACCAATGCAAATGTACTAAGAAATGATGATCATGCATCTATGTGATGATGTTAAGAATTAATGATTGCATGTGTAGAATGGTATGATCTCTAAATGTTGGGTTAATTTCTTTTTTTCCGTTAATTAAAAAAAAAAAAAAAAGAGAGAAGGGATAATTGGAGATGAAGGGATACAGACTGTACAACGGGACTGGATATAAAAACTCAGAAATGGACAGCACAATACTACCCAATTGTAATGCAATTATGTTAAAACACTGAATGAAGCTGCATGTGAGGTATAGGTTTTTTGTTTTTGTTTTGTTTTTTTTTCTTTCTATTATTGTTTTAATTCTTATTGTTGTCTTTTTATTTCTTTTTCTAAATTGATGCAAATGTACTAAGAAATGATGAATATGCAACTATGTGATGTTATTAAGAATTACTGATTGTACATGCAGATTGGAATGATTTCTAATTGTTTTGTTAATTCTTTTTTTAATTAATAAAAAAAAAAAAACGAAAAAAAAAAAAAAACAAAAAAAACTTCTCCATCTGGGGAATTCCTGATATTCTCCCAAGCAGTAGGGACAACAATTCAACAGTATAAGCCCTCGATTTTGGGGTTCGCCCCTATGAAGTTTATTCTTGAAAAGGAGACGCTAATCCTACTGACAATTATGCCTAAGAGTCACCCCCAGAGAACCTTTTCTGTTGCTCAGATGTGGCCTCTCTCTCTCTCTAAGCCAACTCAGAAGGTGAACTCATTGCCCTCCCCACTACATGGCACATAATTCCCAGGGAAGTACATCTTCCTTGCAACATGAGACAGGAGTCTCGGAATGAGCCAGGACCCAGTATCATGAGATTGAGAAAGCATTCTTGACCAAAAGGGGGAAGAGAGAAATGAGACAAAATAAAGTTTCAGTGGCTAAGAGATTGCAAACAGAGTTGAGAGGTTAATGTGGAGGTTATTCTTATGCATTATACAGATATCCCTTTTTAGTTTATGGTACATTGTAGTGGCTGGAGGGAAGTACCTGAAACTGCTGAACTGTATTCCTCAGTAGTAACCTTGATTCCTGAAGATGACTGTATAGCTATATAACTCTTACAATGTGACTGTGTAATAGAGAAAACCTTGTGTCTGATTCTCCTTTTATCCAGGGTATGAAAAGATGAGTAAAAAAAATAAGGAAAACTAATTAAATAAATAATCGTGTAGGATAAGGGATAAAAAAAAATGAGGTAGATTGCAATACCAGTTGTTAATGAGAGGAAGGGGTAAAGAGCATAGAATGCATGACTTTTTGTCCTTTTTCTTTTTATTTCTTTTTCTGGAGTGACACAATGTTCTAAAAATGATCATGGTGATGAACATACAACTACGTCATGATACTGTAAGTTACTGATTGTATATGGTAGATAGACTGTGCATAAAGGCTTCTCAGTAAAAATATTTTTTAAAAGTTCAAGGCAACTGATACAAAAACACTTCAGAATTGCCCAGAAAGTTTTTTAAAAACAACATTTCATCAAAGACTGTTTTTGGCGAAGTAACATATGGGAACCAGGCTTATCCATGTAGCTTGATGTAAAACAGTATATAGTTATCATTTGAGAAGCAATAATGCAATATAAATATAATTATCTGTATTTTAAAGGCATATACATTCATTTCCAATTGCTCCCAACTTGAAAGAAAAGCATTTAAGAAACAAGGCCCAAAAAAGACAGAGCAGTGGTAGGCAATGTACTAGATATTTCATTTCATATGTCATCAGATTTATGTTTCACAAGGATCCTATAAAATACTTGTTCTTACCCTCAACTCAGAAGAGGAAATTAAGGTTTGGTATTTAGTAGCAGAACTGAAATTGTAAAACAATTCCAGAGTCCAATGCTCTTTTCCATAACATCAAGTTATTATCAACAAAAGAGGCTTCCTAATATTTTTCTATTAATGAATAATTATTCTAGTTAGCACACCCAACAACACTATATATAAATTCAGCGTAGTTGAGGAATTACAGCATGAAAAGTCCTATACTTTATACAAACGTTCCACACAATTACAAAAATTAATTTAATATATATCTTGGGTTTTCTTAGCATTTCAAAATTCACAAAAAGAACAAGCTGAGGGAAAGTCTATGGTTTAGCAAAGTCCAGTGTCACCACTGCATATAACCATCTGTATCTTATTGCTATTGATTGAATAGTACCATCTAATGAATCAATGAGCACCACAGACAGAAATAATTATTATTACTATTCTTATTATGAATATTATTATAAAGAATATGTCACTTCATTAGGTGAATTCACATTACACTATCAAAATTGATTAAAGAAAATCTGAACTAAATGCCATGCAAAAACATACACACACACACACCAGATTTCTTCCCTCCTTACCTAAAGACCTGCAGACCGAAATGGTTGCCTCCTCCAAGAGCTTCAACTCAGAACTGGAGAGAAAGAGGAAAAATGATTAATAAATGCAACACTAAATATTGTACACTAACCAGTTAAAACAGCATATAAAAACAAACAAGGCAGACATAATTTGGAAGTAAAATATGGTATGCGGTAGTGAACAATATCGCAAAATAAAGTAGAGCTTCATTTCAAAATATAATTGGGAAATACACTCTAATTTTCATGAGATTCTACAGAAGAGCTTCGGGTACCCCAAGGGAGAAGACTTTGAAAAATGTGAGAGGCCCTCTGAAGTTTTGAGCTCAAAACAAGAACCCAATCTGTCTCTGTCTCTGCCTGTCTATCTCTTTCTGTCTCCTGTCTGTCTTTTCTAAGTCTGTCTTTGCTAATTCTGTCTCTGCGTCTGTTTATGCCTATCTTTATGTCTGTCATTGTCTGGATCTGTCTGTCCTTCTATATATGTAAATCACTGAAGCTTACACATGTGCTCTCTATCTTTTCTTGTCTTGCCTTTTTTGCTGTTGCTGTTGCTGAAATACTTCAAAGTATTGCAATATCATGACACTTTATCTCCTAAAAATAAGGGCTTGTTTCTCAATAACTAAAATCCTGTTATCAGTACTGTCCTTAGAACTACATAGGCAAGGCCTTTGGCTTGAGCTTTATATTTTGAAAGGCCACAACGGGAAACAATCTATATATCTGTCAATGAGAGAATGGAGGTAGAGCCATACAATGCAATACTACTCACAGCAACAAAAAGAGCAAACTACTATTAGTACACACAACAACTTAGACAGCTCTCAGGTACATTAAGCTGAGTGAAAACAACCAATCTCAAAAGCTTACACAGCGTATGATCCCATTTACATAACATTCTCAAAATTACAAAATTATAGAAGCAGAGAACAGATTAGCTATTGCCCAAGGTAGGACTTTAGAGAAGGGGTGTGACTATACTTGGACAGCAAAGAGGGAGTTCTTTTATGGTGACAAAACAGTTCTATATCTTGATTTTGAATATAAAGAAGGGAACTGCATATAATTCATGGGTTCACATACATATACAGACACAATCATAAACAAGTGAACATAAAAAGTGGGTAAAGCCTGAATAAGGTCTGTAGTCTACTTAATATCACTGTACCAATGTCAAATTCTGGTCTTGATACTAAACTATATTTATATAAGTTGTTACCATTAGGGTAAGTTGGCTGAAGGGTACAAAGATCTTTTCTATACTTTTTTGCAACTTCTTGTGACTACATAGTTATGCCAAAACAAAAAGGTTTTCAAGTAAATAAATAAATGATAGTAAATAATTAGAATCTATTGGATGAACTAAGAATCCATGAAAGAGTTAAAGGGGTAGCCCTTCCTTACAGTAGAAAGTCAACTAAATGCCAAAGGAAGGATGGAATTAGAAAAATCAGCATTTGGCAAGCATCATTAGTCAAAGCTAAAACTACTTGATGAAAGTTTAAGGAGAACTGGATGTTTGTATAGTATCAAAGTATCTCTCTACCATCTTTATTACTTGAAAGAGGAACAAAATGAAAACTCTACTTGATAAACTATGTGTTCATAGTTAACATTAACAATAATGGGACAAACATTACACACAACAATCAGATTGACAAAAAATGTATGTATATATATATATATATATATATACATACATATATATATGGAAATGCTGGTTCAGATGTACACTACAATAACTTATATCCTGCTGGTAAGAATATAAACTAAGAATATTCAGTTTTGGTAATATCTAGTAAAGTTAAGGATAGGGACACTCTTGTGGCCCCAACATTCCAGTTCTCCATTCACACTCTATTTGAGATCATTTTCATTGCTCCGAGATTAAAAAAAAAATCCCACTTCCAGGAATATTCCCTTCAATAAATTGTTTTGGGATATAACTCCTGTAATAAACATTAAAAACATGGAAGGAAGAGATACATATAAACTTCAGAATAGGGATGAAGCGTCCCACTGTATTATTTAAATGTTTATTTCTCTAGTAAAAATTCTGACACAAAAATAAGGAAATGTTAAAATGTGTTCAATCATATTTCTGAACATAAAGGAAATATATTGTCTATACTTTTCAGCTTTGATGCATTTCATAAATTAAATTTCAATTTAACAACAAAAAAAAAGCCAATTAGGGATAACTTTGTTTTACACAGATTGGGCCTATATCTACCAAAGAGTGCCATTACCTGCAGAAAGAGGTGATGGTCCCATGAGAAATGAAATGAATAACACAAACATGAAAAGATGCTCAACAACATCAGTCATCAGGGAAATGCAAATCATAACCACAATTGAATACCACATTCCACTACAATGGGAATTATTAAAAAATACAAAATAAATGATGGTGAGGATTGATGGAAAATAAAGTAGAACCCTTATGCATTATTGGTGAGATTGTAAAATGGTATAGCCACTCTGAAAATTGCTTTGATGAATTCTCAGAAAGTTAAATAAATACATAATTACCATATGAACCAGCAATTCAGCTTCTTCATATATATCCAAAAGAATTGAACGCAAGGACTCAAAAACATATTTGTACGCCAATGTTCAAAGAAGCATTATTTACAATAGACAAAAGGTTGAAGCAACCCAAGTGTCCATCAACAGATGAATGGATAAACAAAATGTGGAATATGAATGTAATGGAATATTATTCAGCCATAAACAGGATTTATGCTCTGATTCATTTTACAACATGAAAAGACACCATGTTGAGGGAAATAAATCAGATACACACAAAAAAACACATTTGTATGATCTTGCTCATATGAAGCAACTAAAATAAGTAAATTTATAGAGACAGATCATTTAACACAGGTTATGAGGGGCCAGGGGGATGAAGGCACCAGGAAGTTATTGTTTAAATGGTGAGGAGTTTCTGTTTGAGATGAACAGGTTTGGGCAATGTTTGTTGGTGATGGTAGCAAAATAGTAAGAATGTAACAAAAAAAATTAAAAAGAAAAAAGAATCTAACACTACTGGCTGAATACTTGAAAATCATTAAAATAGGAAACTTCAATTTGTTTAAATATCAATACAATAAAAGTTTTTTAAAATGGACAAAAGAAAATCAGCAATATTCCCTAAAGAAACTATTAAAAAAAAATGTGGAGGGAGCCAAGAGGGCGACTAAGTGAGATGTGAGATTTAGCTCGTTCCCCAGAGCAGCTAGTAAATACCCAGGAACAGTACAGATAACTGATGTGGCCACATCAGTGACCAGACACACATCGTACACCAGTCTAGACAAGCTGGACAGGCTGTGAGCCCGCCCAGAACCGTGAGTCCCCCAAGCCATGGAGGCCAGTGCCCGTCCCCCACAGGCTGGTTCCAGAGGGGAAAAGGAAAGAGACTTTACTAGCAGCAAGGGGCTGAGCTCAACCAATCTCCAATTGTGGAATTAATTAACAAATTATGACTACTAAAAATAGGCCCCCAGCTCAGCTGAATCTCAAGTAAAAGTAAAAGGTGAGGTTGCTAGTTTTTGCCCCAGTGCAGAGGGGACAGGGCTAACAGAAAAAAGAAACAGAACAAAACAAAAAAAAACAGCTTTTTTTAGATCGGACAGCACAAAATACTTGAAATGGTCCAGGCTTGAAGGAAAGGAAGGGGGCTCATAGAACCTGGAGATACACAGAGCAACGTACCAAGTTAAATTCTTGATTGCTAAACACAAGTAATGGGGGCCCTGCTCTGAAAAGGACTTTTTTATTCCGTTCTTTTTTGTGGCTGTGTTTCTGCACCTTGACTGCTCTTTGGATACAACTAAAAGGCTTCTCAGACTCCAACTGCCCCAGGTAAGGGCAGAATTAAGCTTGTCTGAGAGCTTGTCTGGAGGCTGTGCCTTTCCAAGGAGAGGGGTGAGACCCAGCTCAGGTGGAATCACTCCCTCAAGGAATTCAGACCCCAGATCTGAAAAACTGAAGCAATTAAAGCCAGTCTACAACCACTCCTCTGTCTCCACTATACCCCCAGCAGGGAGACTCTCCTGAAGTTAAAGGTACCACATCACCTTATGCTGATGGGAAACACAGGCAGACAAGCGCCACATACTGGGTAGGATAGGAAAAACACAGAGTCTTCAGGCTTATAGGAAAGTCTTTCACTGTGCTGGGTCTCACCCTTAGGAAAACTGACACAGGTGACCCTTTCCTCCTGAGATGAGGTCAGTTTGGTCTGGGAAAATCTGACTGGCGTCTAAAATACCTAAATAGACCCTCCAGAGAGGAGAAAAAAGGGGTACCATAAAGACAGGACAAGAAATAAGAAAATAAGATCTAAAAACTTCTTATCTGCTAGAGAAAACCTAAGCTAGAGGTCTAAAATACGTTGACCTGAATGTCAAAGAACACATAGACAACATAAGTCATCCAGCAAGAAAATCCTAGGTAAAAAAAAAACGAAAACAATCTTCATAATAGACTAATTAAGGAAATTAAATGCCTAGATGACAGCAAAAAATAACAAATCATACTAGGAAAACCGAAGACAGGGCAGAGTAAACGGAACAAACCAACAATGCAAATGAGATACAGGAGTTCAAACAATTAATTTAGAATGTTCAAAGAGGAATGTAAAACCTCATCAAAAATCAAATCAACGAATTCAGGGGAGGATATAAAGAAGGCAAGGGATGAGCAAAAAGAAGAAATTGAAAGTCTGAAAAAATAAATCACAGAACTAATGGGAATGAAAGGCACAATAGAACAAATGAAAAAAAAACAATGAAAACCTATAATGTTAGATTTCAAAAGGCAGAAGATAGGATTAGTGAATTGGAGGATGAGACATCTGAAATCTGACAAGCAAAAGAAAATATAGGGAAAAGAATGGAAAAATATGAGCAAGGACTCAAGGAATTAATGACAACAGAAAGCACATGAATATATGTGTTGTGGATGTTCCAGAAGGAGAAGAAAAGGGAAAAGGAAGAGAAAAACTAATGGAGGAAATTATCACTGAAAATTTCCCAACTTTTGACACAGAGGGGCCAAGATGGCAGCTTAGCAATGTGAGCGTTTTAGTTCGTTCTCCAGAACAACTACTAAATAACCAGAAACAGTACAGAACAGCTCCCGGAGCCACGATAGTGACCGGACACACAGCATCCCCCGTCTGGACCAGCTGGACTGGCTGCGAGTCTCGGGAACAGTGAGCTTCTCAAGCCGCGGCGGCCGGCGCCCAGCGCCCCTCCCCCACAGGCAGCTTCCCGGAGGGAAAGGAAAGAGACTTTAACAGTAGCAGTGACTGAGTCCAACCAAACACCAATTGTGGCATTAATAAACAAATTCTGTCTACTAAAAATAGGCCCGCAGCTCAGGCGAAACTGGTCAAGGCGGAGGTCGCTTATTGGGCTAACCGAAAAAGAGAAAAGGGGACGAAACAGAGGTTTCTATGGCTGTTTCTGCGGAGGCTTGGCTGTCTCTGGATTCAGCGGTGGGACTACTAGGGCTGCAACTGCCCCAGAAACAAGCAGAAAAAGACTGCTTTCAGGGCTATCTCCCACGTGTGCCTACCCCAGGTGAGGGGTAAAGCCCAACTTAGATGGAATCCCTCTCTCAAGGAATTCAGACCACAGGGCTAGGCAATTTGAAGCCATTAAAACCAGCCTACAACCTCTGCTCTGTCCCCACCATGCCATTCAGCAGGGAGAGCCTTCCAAAGTTAAAAGTGGAGCAACATCTTTTGCTTGTGGGACCTGCAGGCAGACAAGCACCACATACTGGGCAGGATAAGAAAAACAGAGCCCAGAAACTTCACAGGAAAGGCTTTCAACCTGCTGGGCCTCACCCTCAGGGAAAACTGATGCAGGTGACTCCTTTCCCCCAATAGGAGACCAGTTTAGTCCGGAAAAAAAACGGCTGGAGTCTCTAATACCTATGTAGACCCTTCTAAGGGTGGGGAGGGAAAAGGCACCTTACAAGCAGGAAAAGAAACAAGAAAACAAGAACTGAAAAATTACCCTCTGTTAAACAAAACTTAAGCTAGAGGCCCAGAAAAAGCTGAACTGAAGGTCAAAGTACAGATAGACATCAAACTGATCTAGCAAGAAAACCCTAGGTAAGATAAGTGAAAGCAATCTTCAGAATAAACTAATTAAGGTAATTAAATGTCCAGACGCCAGTAAAAAATTACAAATCACAACAGGAAAATTGAAGATATGGCCCAGTCAAAGGTACAAACCAATAGTTCAAATGAGATACCGGAGCTGAAACAATTATTCAGGATATACGTAAAGAAATGGAAAACCTCATCAAAAACCAAATCAATGAATTGAGGGAAGACATGAAGAAGGCAAGGAATGAACAAAAAGAAGAAATGGAAGCTCTGAAAAAACAAATCACAGAACTTATGGGAATGAAAGATACAGGAGAAGAGATGAAAAAAGCAATGGAAACCTACAATGGTAGATTTCAACATACAGGGGTGAGGATCAGTGCCCTGCAGGTGGAACATCTGAAATCCAAAAAGAAACAGAAACTATAGGGAAAAGAATGGGAAAATATGAGCAGGCACTCAGGGAATTGAATGATAATATGAAGCGCACAAACATACATGTTGTGGGGGTCCCGGAAGGAGAAGAGAAGGTAAAAGGAGGAGAAAAACTAATGGAAGAAATTATCACTGAAAATTTCCCAACTCTTATGAAAGACGGAAAATTACAGATCTAAGAAGTGTAGCACACCCCAAAGAGAATAGATCCAAATACACGTTCTCCAAGACACTTACTAGTCAGAATATCAGAGGTCAAAGAGAAAGACAGGATCTTGAAAGCAGCAAGAGAAAAGCAACCCATCACATACAAGGGAAACCCAATAAGACTATGTGTAGATTTCTCAGCAGAAACCATGGAAGCTAGAAGACAGTGGGATGATATATTTAAATTACTAAAAGAGAAAAACTGCCAACCAAGAATTCTATACCCAGCAAAATTGTCCATCAAAAATGAGGGAGAAATTAAAACATTTTCAGACAAAAAGTGACTGAGAGGCCCAAGCCCCGCAGCAGCCGAGCCGCCCGCCCTCCTCCTCCCCTCTCTTTCTCCGCCGGCCCGCCGCGCGGCGCCCAAGCCCCGCAGCAGCCGAGCCACCCGCCCTCCTCCTCCCCTCTCTTTCTCCGCCGGCCCGCCGCGCGGCGCCCAAGCCCCGCAGCAGCCGAGCCACCCGCCCTCCTCCTCCCCTCTCTTTCTCCGCCGGCCCGCCGCGCGGCGCCCAAGCCCCGCAGCAGCCGAGCCGCCCGCCCTCCTCCTCCCCTCTCCTCCCCCTCCTGCTCCGGCTGCTCTCCAACCACCACGGTGCCCTCTTCCCCCGCCTTCACCGTGCTCCTCCGCCACCAGCCTCGACAGCCTTGCCACCCTCACATTTCCTCCTCCAGAACAGCTACTGGGGGAGTGGAGATAATACAGAGCAGCTCCCGGAACCACGAGGGAGATCAAAGGGACAGCGTACCCCATCCTGGAACGGCTGACTATCTGGGAGAACCAGCTCCGGTGAGATCACCAAGGAGCACGGGCTTTCCTGGGTGGGACGGCAAGCGACCGGAGTCCCTTCCTTCCACCTTCCTGGGCCAGCTGGTAGAATTGGAAAGGCGGTCCCCTTAGGTCACGGCGGCTGGTGCCCCCACCACACGAGGCCCCCCAGAACAACTGAGATAGTTGGGTCGGAAATCCCCAGACTGCGGAGAACAGTGACCGGGGGATCCCTTCCAAACACGTGACTCCCCCGTCGGCTGGGAACAGTGTACTCTCCCGGGCTGCGACAGCTGGCGCCCTCCCGCCACGCTTGGTGCCCCGGGTCGACTGGCTAATTTGGCCGGACGCTCTCCTGTGCTGCGACGGCCGGCGACCCTCCCCGCGTTTGGAACCCCGGGCCGGCTGGCATTCTTCCAAGACGCTTCGGTTGCCGAACCTCCCCTACGGCGAGAGTTTTCCAGAGTTGAGGGACCCACAGCAACTTTCGCTGGTGGAACCCACAGACAGGCGTGTGTCACGAGCGCCACCTACTGGGCAGGATAGGAAGAACAGAACCCAGAGATGGCGCAGAAAAATCTTTAAAGCGGTGGGGTCGAACACCCGGGGAAATCTGACTAAATGCCCAGACGCCAGCAGAAGATAACGGATCACGCTCAGAAAATTGAACATATGGCCCAGTCAAACGAAGAAACCAATAGTTCAAATGAGATACAGGAGCTGAAACAACTAATGCTGAATATACGAACAGAAATGGAAAACCTCTTCAAAAACGAAATCGATAAATTGAGGGAGGACATGAAGAAGACATGGGCTGAACATAAAGAAGAAATAGAACAACTGAAAAAACAAATCACAGAACTTATGGAAGTGAAAGATAAAGTAGAAAAGATGGAAAAAACAATGGATACCTACAATGACAGATTTAAAGAAACAGAAGATAGAATTAGTGATTTGGAGGATGAAACATCTGAATTCCAAAAAGAAACAGAAACTATCCGGAAAAGAATGGAAAAATTTGAACAAGGTATCAGGGAACTCAAGGACAATGTGAACCGTACAAATATACGTGTAGTGGGTATCCAAGAAGGAGAAGAGAAGGGAAAAGGAGGAGAAAAACTAATGGAAGAAATTATCACTGAAAATTTCCCAACTCTTATGAAAGACCTAAAACTACAGATCCAAGAAGTGCAGCGCACCCCAAAGAGATTAGACACAAATAGGCGTTCCCCAAGACACTTACTAGTTAGAATGTCAGAGGTCAAAGAGAAAGAGAGGATCTTGAAGGCAGCGAGAGAAAAACAATCCGTCACATACAAGGGAAACCCAACAAGACTATGTGTAGATTTCTCAGCAGAAACCATGGAAGCTAGAAGACAGTGGGATGATATATTTAAGTTACTAAAAGAGAAAAACTGCCAACCAAGACTCCTATATCCAGCAAAATTGCCCTTCAAAAATGAGGGAGAAATTAAAACATTCTCAGACAAAAAGTCACTAAGAGAATTTGTGACCAAGAGACCAGCTCTGCAAGAAATACTAAAGGAAGCACTAGAATCAGATACAAAAAGACAGAAGAGAGAGACATGGAGATAAGTGTAGAAAGAAGGAAAGTCAGATATGATATATATAATACAAAAGGCAAAATGGTAGAGGAAAATATTATCCAAACAGTAATAACTCTAAATGTCAATGGACTGAATTCCCCAATTAAAAGACACAGACTGGCAGAATGGATTAAAAAACAGGATCCTTCTATATGCTGTCTACAGGAAACACATCTTAGACCCAAAGATAAATATAGGTTGAAAGTGAAAGGTTGGGAAAAGATATTCCATGCAAACAACAACCAGAAAAGAGCAGGAGTGGCTATACTAATATCCAACAAATTAGACTTCAAATGTAAAACAGTTAAAAGAGACAAAGAAGGACACTATATACTATTAAAAGGAACAATTAAGCAAGAAGACATAACAATCATAAATATTTATGCACCGAACCAGAATGCCCCAAAATACGTGAGGAAACACTGAAGAGGGAAATAGACACATATACCATAATAGTTGGAGACTTCAATTCACCACTCTCATCAATGGACAGAACATCTACACAGAGGATCAATAAAGAAATAGAGAACCTGAATATTACTATAAATGAACTTGACTTAACAGACATTTATAGGACATTACATCCCACAACAGCAGGATACACCTTTTTTTCAAATGCTCATGGATCCTTCTCAAAGATAGACCATATGCTGGGTCACAAAGCAAGTCTTAATAAATTTAAAAATATTGAAATCATACACAACACTTTCTCGGATCATAAAGGAATGAAGTTGGAAATCAATAATAGGCGGAGTGCCAGAAAATTCATAAATACCTGGAGGCTCAACAACACACTCTTAAACAACAAGTGGGTCAAAGAAGAAATTGCAAGAGAAATTAGTAAATACCTCGAGGCAAATGAAAATGAAGACACAACATATCAAAACTTATGGGACGCAGCAAAGGCAGTGCTAAGAGGGAAATTTATTGCCCTAAATGCCTATATCAGAAAAGAAGAAAAGGCAAAAATGCAGGAATTAACTGTCCATTTGGAAGAACTGGAGAAAGAACAGCAAACTAATCCCAAAGCAAGCAAAAGGAAAGAAATAACAAAGATTAGAGCAGAAATAAATGAAATTGAAAACATGAAAACAATAGAGAAAATCAATAAGACCAGAAGTTGGTTCTATGAGAAAATCAACAAGATTGATGGGCCCTTAGCAAGATTGACAAAAAGAAGAAGAGAGAGGATGCAAATAAATAAGATTAGAAATGAAAGAGGAGACATAACTACTGACCTCACAGAAATAAAGGAGGTAATAACAGGATACTATGAACAACTTTACGCTAATAAATACAACAATTTAGAAGAAATGGACAGGTTCCTGGAAAGACATGAACAACCAACTTTGACTCAAGAAGAAATAGACGACCTCAACAAACCAATCACAAGTAAAGAGATTGAATTAGTTATTCAAAAGCTCCCTAAAAAGAAAAGTCCAGGACCAGACGGCTTCACATGTGAATTCTATCAAACATTCCAGAAAGAATTAGTACCTACTCTCCTCAAACTCTTCAACATAATCGAAGTGGAGGGAAAACTACCTAATTCATTCTATGAAGCCAACATCATCCTCATACCAAAACCAGGCAAAGATATTACAAAAAAAGAAAACTACAGACCAATCTCTCTAATGAATACAGATGCAAAAATCCTCAATAAAATTCTAGCAAATCGTATCCAACAACACATTAAAAGAATTATACATCATGACCAAGTAGGATTCATCCCAGGTATGCAAGGATGGTTCAACATAAGAAAATCAATTAATGTAATACACCATATCAACAAATCAAAGCAGAAAAATCACATGATCATCTCAATTGATGCAGAGAAGGCATTTGACAAGATTCAACATCCTTTCCTGCTGAAAACACTTCAAAAGATAGGAATACAAGGGAACTTCCTTAAAATGATAGAGGGAATATATGAAAAACCCACAGCTAATATCATCCTCAATGGGGAAAAATTGAAAACTTTCCCCCTAAGATCAGGAACAAGACAAGGATGTCCACTATCACCACTATTATTCAACATTGTGTTGGAAGTTCTAGCCAGAGCAATTAGGCAAGAAAAAGAAATACAAGGCATCAAAATTGGAAAGGAAGAAGTAAAACTATCACTGTTTGCAGACGATATGATACTATATGTAGAAAACCCAGAAAAATCCACAACAAAATTACTAGAGCTAATAAATGAGTACAGCAAAGTAGCAGGCTACAAGATCAACATTCAAAAATCTGTAGCTTTTCTATACACTAGTAATGAACAAGCTGAGGCGGAAATCAAGAAACGAATCCCATTTACAATCGCAACTAAAAGAATAAAATACCTAGGAATAAATTTAACCAAAGAGACAAAAAACCTATATAAAGAAAACTACAAAAAACTGTTAAAAGAAATCACAGAAGACCTAAATAGATGGAAGGGCATACCGTGTTCATGGATTGGAAGACTAAATATAGTTAAGATGTCAATCCTACCTAAATTGATTTACAGATTCAATGCAATACCAATCAAAATCCCAACGACGTATTTTTCAGAAATAGAAAAATCAATAAGCAAATTTATCTGGAAGGGCAGGGTGCCCCGAATTGCTAAAAAAATCTTGAGGAAAAAAAACGAAGCTGGAGGTCTCGCGCTGCCTGACTTTAAGGCATATTATGAAGCCACAGTGGTCAAAACAGCATGGTATTGGCATAAAGATAGATATATCGACCAATGGAATCGAATAGAGTGCTCAGATATAGACCCTCTCATCTATGGACATTTGATCTTTGATAAGGCAGTCAAGCCAACTCACCTGGGACAGAACAGTCTCTTCAATAAATGGTGCCTAGAGAACTGGATATCCATATGCAAAAGAATGAAAGAAGACCCATATCTCACACCCTACACAAAAGTTAACTCAAAATGGATCAAAGATCTAAACATTAGGTCTAAGACCATAGAACAGTTAGAGGAAAATGTCGGGAGATATCTTATGAATCTTACAATTGGAGGCGGTTTTATGGACCTTACACCTAAAGCAAGAGCACTGAAGAAGGAAATAAATAAATGGGAACTCCTCAAAATTAAACACTTTTGTGCATCAAAGAACTTCATCAAGAAAGTAGAAAGACAGCCTACACAATGGGAATCAATATTTGGAAACGACATATCAGATAAAGGTCTAGTATCCAGAATTTATAATGAGATTGTTCAACTCAACAACAAAAAGATAGCCAACCCAATTACAAAATGGGAAAAAGACTTAAACAGACACCTACCAGAAGAAGAAATAAGGATGGCCAAGAGGCACATGAAGAGATGCTCAATGTCCCTGGCCATTAGAGAAATGCAAATCAAAACCACAATGAGATATCATCTCACACCCACCAGAATGGCCATTATCAACAAAACAGAAAATGACAAGTGCTGGAGAGGATGCGGAGAAAGAGGCACACTTATCCACTGTTGGTGGGAATGTCAAAGGGTGCAACCACTGTGGAAGGCAGTTTGGCGGTTCCTCAAAAAGCTGAATATAGAATTGCCATACGACCCAGCAATACCATTGCTAGGTATCTACTCAAAGGACTTAAGGGCAAAGACACAAACGGACATTTGCACACCAATGTTTATAGCAGCGTTATTTACAATTGCAAAGAGATGGAAACAGCCAAAATCTCCATCAACAGAAGAGTGGCTAAACAAACTGTGGTATATACATACGATGGAATATTATGCAGCTTTAAGACAAGATAAACTTATGAACCATGTAATAACATGGATGGACCTAGAGAATATTATGCTGAGTGAATCCAGCCAAAAACTAAAGGACAAATACTGTATGGTCCCACTGATGTGAACGGACATTCGAGAATAAACTTGAAATATGTCATTGGTAACAGAGTTCAGCAGGAGTTAGAAACAGGGTAAGACAATGGGTAATTGAAGCTGAAGGGATACAGACTGTGCAACAGGACTAGATACAAAAACTCAAAAATGGACAGCACAATAATACCTAATTGTAAACACTGAATGAAGCTGCATCTGTTGTCTTTTTATTTATTTTTCTAAATCGATGCAAATGTACTAAGAAATGATGAATATGCAACTATGTGATGATATTAAGAATGACTGATTGCATATGTAGAATGGAATGATATCTAAATATTTTGTTTGTTAATTTTTTTAATTAATAAAAAAAGTTTTTAAAACAGAATAAAAGATGATGATGATGCTGCTAAAAAAAAAATTCCCAACTTTTATGAAAAACTCAAAATTACAAATCTAAGAAGTGCACCATACCCCAAACAGAATAGACCCAAATAGACATATGCAAAGACATTTATGAATCAGAATGTCAGATGTAAAAGAGAGAGAGAGAATTGTGAAAGCAGCAAGAGAAAAGCAATACATCACATACAAGGGAAGCCCAATTAAACTATATGTAGATTTCTCAGAAGAAACTATGGAGGCAAGAAGAAAATGGTATGATATATTTAGGATACTAAAAGAGAAAAACTGCCAAAAAAAGACTACTATATGCAGCAAAACTATCCTTTAAAAATGAGGGGGATATAGTTGCAATTATAAAACATGCTATTGTTGTGATATATGTCCACTATATGGTTGTCTATTATATGGATGTGAGGAAAAAGTATGTCAAATTAAAGGCAAATTCAATCATAGCATAATTTTTCCTCTTCATTCCTTCTTTTTTTTTTGTCTGTCTGTTTGTTAGTCTTTTTTTTTCTTTCATTCCTTCTTAATCAGCAGCAATCCAATGACTCAAACAATTGAAAATATAGAATTTTTTAAAATATAAAATAAAATTACTGAGAGGATTTTTACCTCTACCAAGAGATCAACTCTAATGTGGGACATGACTCCCAGAGGTGTGGACCATCTTGGCAAAGTGGGACAGAAATCCTGGAATAAGCTGAGACTCAGCATCAAGGGATTGAGAAAAACTTCTCAACCAAAAGGGGAAAGAGTGAAATGAGACAAAGTGGCAATGGCTGAGAGATTCCAAACAGAGTTGAGAGGTTAGCCTGGAGGTTATTCTTATGCCTTAAGTAGATATCACCTTGTTAGTCAAGATGTAGTGGAAAGGCTGGAGGGAACTGCCTGAAAATGTAGAGCTGTGTCCCAGTAGCCATGTTTCTTGATGATGATTGTATAATGATAGAGCTTTCACAATGTGACTGTGTGATTGTGAAAACTTTGTGTCTGATGCTCCTTTTATCTACCTTGTCAACAGATGAGACGAAGATATGGAATAAAAATAAATAATGGGGGGAACAAATGTTAAAAGAGATTTAGTTTGAAATGCTAGTGATCAATGAAAGGGATCAGTAAGGGGTATGGCATGTAAAATTTTTTTTCTTTGTTTGTTGTATTTTTCTGTTGTCTTTTTATTTCTTTTTCTGAATTGATGCTAATGTTCTGGGAAATGATCATGATGATGAATATGCAACTATGTGATGATATTGTGAATTGCTGAGTGTATGTGCTGGGAATGTTTGTGTTTCTTGTAATTTTTTTAATTAATAAAAAATTTTTAAAAATAAAATAAAATAAATTTAGTTTGAAATGCTAGTGATCAATGAAAGCGAGAGGTAAGGGGTATGGTATGTATAATCTTTTTTTTCTGTTATCGTTTTATTTCTTTTTTGGTTGTCTTTTTATTTCTTTCTCTGAATTGATGAAAATGTTCTAAGAAATGATGAATATGCAACTATGTGATGATATTGAGAATTACTGATTATATACGTAGAACGGAATGATATGTTAATGTTTTTGTTTGTTCCTAATTTTTTTAAATTAATAAATAAATTAAAAAAAAGAGATCCGCTCTACAAGAAATACTAAAGTGAGCACTAGAGACAGATAGGAAAAGACAGCAGGGAGAGGTATGGAGAAGAGTGTAGAAATGAAGACTATCAGTAAAGGTAAAAAGAAGAAAACTTAGATATGATATATAAAATCCAAAAGGCAAAATGGTAGAAGAAAGTACTGCTATTAAAGTAATAACACTAAACATTCATGAATTAAACTCACAAATCAAAAGACATAGACTGGCAGAATGGATTAAAAAACAGGACCCACCTATATGCTGTCTACAGGAAACGCATCTTAGACCCAAGTATAAACATAGGTTGAAAGTGAAAGGCCGAGAAAGATATTGCATGGAAATAACAATCAGAAAAGAGCATGAATAGCTATATTAATATCCAAAAAATTAGACTTCAATTTAAAACAATTAACAGAAAAAGAAGGACACTAGGCATTAATAAAAGGAACAATTCAATAAGAAGACATAACAATCAAAAATATTTATGCATTGAGTCAAAGCACTCCAAAATACATAAGGTAAACACTGAAAAGAAAAATAGACACATCTACCATAATGGTTGTAGACTTCAATTCCCCGCTCTCATCAATGGACAGAACATTTAGACAGAGGATCAATACAAAAACAAAGAATTTGAATAATACAATGAATGAGCTAGACTGATAGACATTTATAGAACATTACACCCCAAAACAGCAGGATGCACCTTTTTCCCAAGTGCACATAGATCATTCTCAAGGAAAGACCATACACTGGGTAACAAAGCAAGTCTCAATAAATATGAAAAAATTGAAATCATACAAAACGCTTTCTCAGATCATAAAGGAATGAAGTTGGAAATCAATAATAGGGAGAGGGTCAGAAAATTCACAAATATACGGAGGTTCAACAGCACACTCTTAAACACCAGTGGATCTAGGAAGAAATTACAAGAGAAATCAGTAAATATCTCGAGGCAAACGAAAATGGAAACACAACATATCAAAACTTATGGGATGCAGCAAAGACCATGCTGAGAGGGAAATTTGTTGCCTTAAGTGCCCATATCAAAAAAGAAGAAAGAGCAAAAATCAAGGAATTAACTATCTTGGAAGAACTAGAGAAAGAACAGCAAACTAACCCCAAAGCAAGCAAAAGGAAAGAAATAATGAAGATTAGAGCAGAAATAACTGAAACTGAGAACATGAAAACAATCAAGAAAATCAACAAAACCAGAAGTTGGTTCTATGAGAAAATCAATATATGGACCCTTAGCAAGGTTAACAAAAAGAAGAGAGAGGATGCAAATAAATAAAATCAGAAATGGAAGAGAAGACATAACCACTAGCCCTGCAGAAACAAAGGAGGTAATGAGAGGATACTATGAACAACGTTATGCCAATAAACTAGACAATGTAGATGAAATGGACAACTTCTTAGAAAGGGATGAACAAGCAACATTGACTCGAGAAGAAATAGACGACCTCAACAAACCATTCACAAGTAAAGAAACTGAATCAGTCATTAAGAAGCTCCCCAAAAAGAAAAGTCCAGGACCAGATGGCTTCACATGTGAATTCCACCAAACATTCAAGAAAGAAGTAGTACCCATCCTGCTCAAACTCTTAAAAAAAATTGAAGGGGAGGAAAGGCTACCTAACTCACACTATGAAGCCAACATCACCCTCATACCAAAGCCAGACAAAGATACTACAAGAAATGAAAATTACAGGTCAATCTCTCTAATGAATATAGATGCAAAAATCCTCAACAAAATTCTTACAAATCAAATCCAGCAGCACATTAAAAGAATTATACTCCATGGCCAAATAAGATTCATCCCAGGTATGCAAGGATGGTTCAACATAAGAAAATCAATTAACATAATATACCATATCAACAAATCAAGGCAGAAAAACCAAATGATCATCTCGAGTGATGCAGAACAGGCATTTGACAAAATTCAACATCCATTCTTGTTGAAAACACTTCAAAGGGCAGGAATAGAAGGGAACATCCTCAACAATGATAAAGGGAATATATGAAGAAACCACAGCTAACATCATTCTCAATGGGGAAAAACTGAAAACTTTCCCCCTATGATCAGGAACAAGACAAGGATATGTACTATCACCATTATCATTCAACATTGCGTTGGAAGTTCTAGTCAGAGTAATTAGACAAGAAAAAAGAAATACATGGCATTAAAATTGGAAAGGAAGAAGTAAAACTCTCACTGTTATCAGACATGATACTGTATGTCAAAAACCCCAAAAAATCCACAGCAAAACTAGTAGAGCTAATAAATGAGTACAGCAAAGTTGCAGGATACAAAGTTAACACTCAAAAATCTGTAGTGTTTCTATACAATAGTAATGAGCAATCTGAGGGGGAAATCAAGAAAAAATTCCATTTACAATTGCAGTGAAAAGAATAAAATATTTAGGAACAAATTTAACTAAGGATACAAAAGACCTATGCAAAGAAAACTACAAAAAATTGCTAAAAGAAATCACAAAAGACCTAAATAAATGGAACAGCATACCGTGTTCATGGATAGGAAGACTAAATATAGTTAAGATGTCAATTCTACCTAAATTGATTTATAAATTCAATGCAACACCAATTAAAATAAAAAATACCTTTCAGAAATAGAAAAGCCAATAACCAAATTTATCTGGAAGGGCAATGTGCCCTGAATAGCTAAAAATATCCTGAGAAAGAAAAATGAAGTTGGAGGTCTCACACTACCTGACTTTAAGGCATATTATGAAGGTACAGTGGTCAAAACAGCATGGTACTGGCATAAAGATAGATATACTGACCAATGGAATCAAATAGAGTGTTCAGATATAGACCCTCTCATCTATGGACAATTGATCTTTGATAAGGCAATCAAGCCAACTCACCTTGGACAGAACAGTCTCTTCAATAAATGGTGCCTAGAGAACTAGATATCCACATCCAAAAGAATGAAAGAGGATCTATATCTTATACCCTATACAAAAATTAACTCAAATTGGATCAAAGACCTAAACATTAGATCTAAGACCATAAAACTTTTCGAAGAAAATGTACGGAAATATCTGGTAAATCATAACAGGAGGCGGTTTCCTAGATCTTACACTAAAAGCATGAGCATTGAATAAAGAAAGAAAGAAATGGGAACTCCTCAAAATTAAACACTTTGGTGCATCAAAAAACTTTGTCAAGAAAGTAAAAAGACAGCCTACCCAATGGGAGACACTATTTGGAAATGATATATCAGATAAGGGTCTAGTATCCAGAATATATAAAGAGATTGTTCAACTTAACAACAAAAAGACAAACAACCCAATTATAAAATGGGCAAAAGAGACAAACAACCCAATTACAAAATGGGTAAAAGTCATGAACAGACACTTCTCAGAAGAGGAAATACAAATGGCCAAAAGGCACATGAAAAGATGCTCAACTTCCCTGGCTACTAGGGAAATGCAAATCAAAACCACATCCACCAGAATGGCCATTATCAATACAACAGAAAACAACAAGTGCCAGAGAGGATGTGGAGAAAGAGGTACACTTATCCACTGTTGGTGGGAATGTCAAATGTTACAACTGCTCTGGGAAGGCAGTTTGGTGGTTCCTCAGGAAGATAAGTATAGAATTGCCATATGATCTGGCAATACCACTGCTATGTATCTTCCCAGAGGATATGAGGGCAACGACACAAACGGACATTTGCACACCAATGTTTATAGCAACATTATTTAAAATTGTGAAGAGATGGAAACAGCCCAAATGTCCATCAACAGACGAGTGGCTAAATAAACTGTGGTATATATATGTGATGGAATATTAAGCACCTGTATGTAACATTATTATTATAATGTTATATAATAACAACATGGATGGACCTTAAGGACATTATGCTGAGTGAGATTAGCCAGAAACAAAAGGACATATACTGTATGATCTCACTGATATGAACTAACATTAATGAACAAATTTGGAGAATTTCAGTTAAGAAGAGAGACCACCAGGAGATAGAAATAGGGTTGAGACTGTGTAATTGGAGCTGAAGGGATACAGATGTGCAACATGACTGATTATAAAAATCCAGAAATGGAAAGCACAATACTACCTAACTGTAGTACAATAATGTTAGTACAGTGAACAAAGCTGAATGTGAGACTGATAGAGGGAGGAGGGCTGGGGGCACAAATGAATTCAGAAGGAAAGATAGACGATAAAGACTGAGATGGTATAATCTAGGAATGCCTAGAGTATACAATAATAGTGAATAAATGTACAAATTAAAAAATGTTTTTGCATGAGGAAGAAGAAAGGAATGTCAATACTGCAGGGTGTTGAAAACAGATGGTAATTCCTATTTTAAAACTTTAACTTATATGTGAGACTAAAGAAAAAATGTTTATTTGGTACAAAATTTATATTTTGAGTAGTGCATTACTGAATATAACTTATATGGAAGTTTAACTGAATACCAGAACTACATGGAACCTTGCATAGGGCATTAGATTTTATAGCTTTGTCCAGAGTGAGGCCCCAAGAAATATCAGAATGATCTGAAGAGTGAATATAAGAAGTATTTGCAAAGTCCCCTTGGGGGACTGCTGAGAAAGGGGAAAAATTCAACTTCCCCATTTGGAGAATTCCTGGAATTCTTGCAGCAGTGGGGACAACCAAATTAATAGGCCAAACCTTCAGTCTTGGGGTTTGTTCATATGAAACTTATTCTCACAAAGGATAGACTAAGCTTACTTAAAATTAGGCCTAAGAGTCACCCCCAGAGAACCACTTTTCTTGCTCAGATGGGGCCTATCTCTCTCTCTCAGCCAAAATGGCAAGCAAACTCACTGCCCTCCCCCTCTCTTTGCGGGACAAGCCTCTCAAGGGTGTAAATCTCCCTGGCAATATAGGACAGAAATCCTAGGATGAGCTGGGACTCAGCATCAAGATATTGAGAAAAGCTTCTCGACTGAAAGGAGAAAGAGAGATATGAGACAGAATAAAATGTCAATGGCTGAAAGATTTCAAACAGAGTCAAGAGGTTATCCTGGAGGTTATTCTTACACACTTTACAGATATTCCCTTTTTAGTTTAAGGTATATTAGAGAGGCTAGAGGGAATTGCTTGAAACTACAGAGCTGTGTTCCAGCAGCACTGTTTCATGAAGATGAATGTATAAACGACATAGCTTTCACAGTGTAGTGACTACCATGATTGTGAAAACCTTGTGTCTGATGCTCCTTTTATCTATGATAGTGACAGATGAGTAAAAAATATGGATTAAAAATAAATAACAGGGGGAAGAAAGATTAAAATAAATTGAGTAGACTGAAATACTAGTGAACAATGAAAAGGAGTGGTAAGGTGTCTAGAAAAAAGTAGGGGGAACAAAGGTTAAAATCTATTGAGTAGATGAAAATACTAGTAGTCAGTGAGAGTGAGGTGTAAGGGGTACGGTATGTGTGAGTTTTTTCTTTTCTCTTTTTACTTCTTTTTCTGGAGTTATGCAAATGTTCTAAAAATGATCATGGTGATGAACACACTACTATGTGATGATACTATGAGCCACTGATTGCACAAGAAGTATAGAACGTTCATACGTAAAGAACATTCATGTTTGTATATTGACTGGTTTTATTAATAAAAAAATTTAAAAAAAAGAATGTTCATGTTTGCATGTTGTTTTGGTTTGATAATACAAAATAAATTTTAAAAATAAAAAAACAAATGATAAGGGCGGTGCAACAGTGGCTCAGTGGCAGAATTCTCGCCTGCTATACTGATACCTGGGTTCGTTTCCCAGTGCCTGCCCATGTGAAAAAAAAAAAAAAAAAAAAAAAAAGACAAATATGATCCTGCAACCCCGTTGCTAGGTATATATTTGGAGCAGCCAAGAGTGGAGACACAAATGGACATCTGCACACTGGTTGCTTATGGCAGCAGTGTTTGCAATTTGCAATGGATGAAGGTGTCCTTAGGGTCTAACAACTGAGGGATGGAACAGGGAACTGTGGAGGAAGGAAGTTTTGAGGCATGCAACTAGGTGAGTGAACTTTAAGAACAGTATGTTGAACAAAATGTTAGAAACAAAAAGACAAATATCATCATGGCTCACTCACATGGACTAACTATAATATATAAACTCAGACAACTGCAGTTGAGAGCATGGGTTCTCAGGTTGAAGCCTAATGTAAAGATCCCTAGATTGTAAGCTCCTACAGCAGTCACATATATTCAGGAGTTATAACTGTTATTTTTAAATTCTGAGATACTAAGCTATTTGTATATAACCTGGTTGTTCCCTGAAACTTCGGGTATTTACGTAACACCTGAGTTAGAGCACTGAAGCTATGAATGTCAGCATTACCCCACAGAGCAACTGTTAAAAAAGTTGAAAAACTGATGAGACTTTGACTAGTGATATGAATGAAGTTGATGTGGATAGGATTAAGGTAAATCAGAATACAGGGTAAAGGGTGATATGGCCCATATTTTAAAAGTTCAAATTCTATGCGAGACCAATGGAAGGGATGCTCATTTGGTGCAAAATTTATATTTGGGGTAGCATATTATCTAATTTAACTTGTATAGTCAGTTTATTTGAACACCATAATTACATGGAAACTTGCATAGGGCATGAGAAATGCTGGTTTGTAGGGTTAGTATGAAGCCCCAGTACATCCAAGAATAATTTAGGTAGAGAATAAAAAACTATTTGCAAAGCCCCCTTGGGGGATTGGGAAAAAAGTGAAAATATTAAACTTCCCCATCTGGGGAATTCCTGACATTCTCTCAAGCAGTGGGAACAACCAGTTCAATAGGCTAAGCCCCTGATCTTGGAGTTCAACCCAATGAAATTTATTTCTGCAAAGGAGAAGCTACGCCTACAGATAACTGTGCCTAAGAGTCACTCCCAGAGAACCTCTTCTGTTGCTCAGATGTGGCCTCTCTCTCTAAGCCAACGCAGAAGGTGAACTCACTACCCTCCCTGCTACATGGGACATGACTCCCAGGATAAGCCAGGACCCAATATCAGGAGATTAAGAAAGATTTCTTGACCAAAAGGGGGAAGAAAGAAATGAGACAAAATAAAGTTTCAGTGGCTGAGAGATAACAAACACAGTCG